>NC_071090.1:103936773-104304273 GCF_027358695.1 Spea bombifrons | reverse complement strand
AAATAATTAGAATTATAATATTTACCATAATACGGCGAGCCAATTTGGTTAGTTTGGTAGAGAGTTAAGGAAGCTATACACACAGAATATACAGTAAATTTAGAATATAGGTTAAAGTATTTAGCACCAAATCCCTCACACGTCGCAAGAGGGCATCTCAAGAGGACACAGCGTTGTATCTGATCCAACGGGTGGCTAACGCATTAACCCTTCAATAACCAGCGTCTGATTTGCAGACGCAGAATGCTTCTTTAACCCCTTAATGACAAAGCCCGTACATGTACGGGCTCAAAATGCATTGTTTTAGGGATCGCCCATTGTCCTTAAGGGGTTAACATTTAAACAGGATCTTTTCAAGAGGCGAGGGGTGGCCGACAGTGTTCGGAATATGACTGACAACAGCGTGAGCCAATCAGAACAAACTAGTTCATCAGGTTCCATGCACAAGAAGGTAGGTAAAATATCTCGATGGACAATTGCTCTCCAGTGCAAAACCAGGGAAGCTCTCAGGGATTGGAACATTTCTGAATTGTGTTCCAGAATTCCTATAAATTCCCTTTAGCAGCCGCACAGTGGTCATTGTTACCCTGCACGCTTTTTGTCCCCCCCCACCCACCTGATCAGGTGACCTAGGAACAAGGTCACAAAGAATTACAAGGTCATCTTGCCCCAATATATGATTTTATGAAACCCTACAAGGGTAAACCCTCAATGGGAACACAGTTAAAAAAAAAATTTCAAAATGCATAACAAAAAAACATTAAAAGATAACTCCTTGGCCATGGCAAACGGTGAATGTTTCTTGAGTTTATTGGCTGTGAAACGTGTTTGTTTTCGTTCTTGGATAATGAGGCTTATCTTTTAAAGTCTGTTTCTTCTTCTTGTTTTCATTTTTAACCATTGAAGCAGACAGGTCCCAGCTCAAAGCCAAATTTTTGGTTGTTCTCTCCAAAGTCACTGATGGCCACATCCCTGAGAGGAAGGTGCTCCACTTTGAAGGTGTTCACCTCTAGTACAGTTCTTTCCATGCCTTTACGGATCTGTTGGAAAGGAGAAAAGGTATTAGTGACATATGGGTCCTAAACGGTCCTACTGTAAGAAATCAGGGTCCTAAACGGTCCTACTGTAACAAATCAGTAGCCCTTTTATTAATAACCTAGGTAGCCAAGTTCATCATGCTCAACACCAGGGTTGATATGTTTTGTTTTAGCCTACAATTGTTAAGTCGGGAGAGTGTAAATGAGTACTTATACTTCTGTAGTCACAAAAACTAGTATGTTAGTCCAATGTCATCTTACCTGGCATCCATCATACAATGCCCTTAGTTGAAGCGTGCGGCTTTGCGAAAGCTCCTCCTCATTGTCTGCCCGGAACTTCAACGCCCGATTGTGATTCCCTTGTGAAAAGTCGTACCACGCTGCGGACTGCTGGCAGTTATAGGTGAAATTTTGCCGACCTGTGGCGCTTAGTAGTTTAAGGAAGGTCATCTGGACAACGTGGACGGGATTGCCATCTGCATCTATATACTGAAACTGTGGAAATACAAAACAGATTTCATTTGGTATTATTCATAGATTGTATACCAGAGTATTACATTGTTAATTTATTATCCATGTTGAATGCTCCACAGATAATCTGGCTATAAAGTAGATATGATCTCAAAACTATGAACTTAAATTATATTTAAAATACATTATGCAAAAAAGCTGCTACCAGGGAATGTGGCTTTAGTTAGGGTTTGCTGGCTTACTGAGACATCTAAAGTTTGCTGGATTTTAGAGGATTTCTCATTGAGATGAAATCTATAGCGTCCCAGTCATACCGCGGCAGTTGGGATGCATATTAAAGCGGACCTGTCAATTTTCCAGTACCAAATAAAGTCACTTAGACTTAGACTTACTGGTGTTTGCAGTCATCGGCTGTCTAGGTCATTTATCTGCCACTTGGAGGTCACCTTTGCAGGTACTTACATGATAAAGAACCTGTCGCCATCACCGCTTTTAACTTAACTAAATTAATTTATTTCTATCTTGTAGTTTGTTTTGTGTGCCTTTGTTTGGGAGATGTTTAGATTAAACGATAACCCCAAGGAACCTCGGATAAGTGTTCGAGGTGGCAGGGCCAGCATTATCTGATCAGGTTCCTGTGCTGAAGCCCTGTCCCTTCTTCTCCTCTCACCCTTACAAAGGCTCCCTGAACTAATCAATAACACTGGGAAACAGTATAGAAATGTAAAATTTGGCAAAAAAAAGAAAAATTAGCTGTCATTTTTTTAACACAATGCAGTATAGTAATCACCTAGTATGTCTAGCAGATAGGGCAAAGTTAACAGACCCAATACATGTACGGTATAAACACAAATGCTTTCTGTTACAATGTTATAAACGTCTATTAAAACAGGACAAAGAACAAAGTACCTTCTTGCCACGTTTAAATGTGCTGTACCAGCCCCCTGGGGTTTCTTTGCTCCAAGCTGCAATTTTCACCTAGAGGAAGAAAACATGGCTGCCATAAGTTCTTGGAGTTCATAAATTGTTGGAAATGTTATGTTTTGTATAAAACAGCAGGCATATTTATATAACCTATCAATCCACAATCTATAATAATAATTACGCCCAGGCTGCAAGCCCAGGCTGCTCATCCTTGCTTATGCATCGTGTCCAAATCAAGCGCTGCAATGCAGACGTGTGACAGAGACGCACTAGTTGCGTGTTGTGACACTACAGCGTGCAGTATGCTGGAGAAGGCAACCCAAAAAGTGTACATTATCATGTCTTCAGTCTGCAGGGAGGCATGTCTTCATGGAGATGTATCAGCTCTCACCGCTAGACACCAGCACCACCTCTGTTTCAGCTACATCGACCTCCTATGTAAATGAATAATCGTTATTTTATCGTTATACTGACCGATTCAAACTTTTTGTCTGGGAGCAGGCAGGTCTCTCCCCCCGCGGTGAAATTGCAGAACACTTTGAATGCGTCTCTATTACACCCTTGGTTTGGGTCAATCCAGTATTCTCCTAAAAATGACAAATTGTGATTTGTTAGCTGCTTTATGATAACACTACCTATAACTCCTATTAACCCATGAAACCCCTTCTGTTACTCTATTTAACCCTTCTCTATAACCCATTCTGTTACTCCATATAATCCCTCCCATGCCTCCTAGAAAATACCCAAGGCCTCTTTTACCATCTTTATAGTCAGGGTGACACATTTGGAGTTCTTTGCAGGTCCTTCCTGGGCTGTCCTTGGATCCCACAGGCCATCTCATCTGCTCCACCTCAACTTTGAGGGAGCCAAGGGTGGCGTATACTTCTTCCATCCCATCTGCCATATAATCAGTGTATCCTTCATCAGCTTGGTCCACCTCAGACTCTCGACGCCTCTTCCTTGTTGACTCATATGGCAATGGATCTATGACTCGTGCCGCAGGTCCCTGTAATAAGGATCACAGACCAAAAAATTCAGCAGGCCCCAAGATAACACTTTGGCAGAAATAAGTATGTCAACTGAATGGCCAAATTAAATGGAGGTCACATGGTGTGATGTCTAGGTATGTTAGAGTAAGGGTCATCCTACGGACTAAAAGGCCTACGGACAAGATATCAATGGCCTCATTGATGCAGCTGCCCAAAAACACAATTGGCACTCAAACTGCCACTCTCCAATGCCTAAAAACACACCAGCAGAATCCTACCTCAGATATTAATAGATTTAATATTTACAAGAAATCTAGTGAACGTTTTGAAGACCCAAAGGCTTTAGGTTTCTTGCCTGGAAGACCAAAGACATGCCAACTATAGCTCAGGCAAACTCTTGTGTGACTTTTTAGGAAATTATGTGAATATAGATGGAGATTGCTTATTGGTCAGTATAACTAATACACACAATACCCAATGAGAACAAATTTAGGAGTCAGAGAGGTATATAAACTTACTGGAGGTCCTGGTGGTCCAGCTAATCCTGGATCACCTCTGATTCCGATAACGCCCTACAGAAGCAATGATGAGGATTTATTGTTAGTTTCTGTTCATTGTTCCCACATGTATCACAAAAATACTATAGGCACCAATCTGTGATATTTTTAGGTGCAATCCATGGATCTATTATGTTCTAACTGTTTAGGACCTACCGGAGCTCCTTTGGATCCTTTTTGTCCTACAGGACCCTGTGGAATGAATAAAACATGGTAAATAATATTATTTCACATTCAACCCAAACCCTTGTATTGATTTTAAATACATTGCAGAAATTGTTAATCCTGTTCCCCATGTATAGCTTGCTTATAAATATTAAAGAAAATGGCTGCTCCAAGCATAATTTCAAAATCTCTTCCTACAAATTATATGATCCTGTTAATTGTATCTAGCGCATTACTCATCACCCTTGAGTGGAGCTCTATTCCTGTTTTTCCATTTATGGAGGTCAGTTTTTAGATCTTTATTCCTATTGTTCCACAAGTTCTATTCCTAGTGTTCCACAAGTTCTATTCCTAGTGTTTCGTGAGTAGAGCTCTATTCCTAGAGTTCATTACTGAAACTCTATTCCTAGTGTTCCATGAGTGAAGCTCTATTCCTAGTGTTTCATGAGTTAAGCTCTATTCCTAGTGTTTCATGAGTTAAGCTCTATTCCTAGTGTTCCATGAGTGAAGCTCTATTCCTAGTGTTCCATGAGTGAAGCTCTATTCCTAGTGTTCCATGAGTTAAGATCTATTGCTAGTGTTCCATGAGTGAAGCTTTATTCCTAGTGTTCCATGAGTGAAGCTCTATTCCTAGTGTTCCATGAGTGAAGCTCTATTCCTAGTATTCCATGAGTGAAGCTCTATTCCTAGTGTTCCATGAGTGAAGCTCTATTTCTAGTGTTCCATGAGTGAAGCTCTATTCCTAGTGTTCCATGAGTGAAGCTCTATTCCTAGTGTTCCATGAGTGAAGCTCTATTCCTAGTATGAGTTAAGCTCTATTCCTAGTGTTTCATGAGTTAAGCTCTATTCCTAGTGTTTCATGAGTTAAGCTCTATTCCTAGTGTTCCATGAGTGAAGCTCTATTCCTAGTGTTCCATGAGTTAAGATCTATTGCTAGTGTTCCATGAGTGAAGCTTTATTCCTAGTGTTCCATGAGTGAAGCTCTATTCCTAGTGTTCCATGAGTGAAGCTCTATTCCTAGTGTTCCATGAGTGAAGCTCTATTCCTAGTGTTCCATGAGTGAAGCTCTATTTCTAGTGTTCCATGAGTGAAGCTCTATTCCTAGTGTTCCATGAGTGAAGCTCTATTCCTAGTGTTCCATGAGTGAAGCTCTATTCCTAGTGTTCCATGAGTGAAGCTCTATTCCTAGTGTTCCATGAGTGAAGCTCTATTCCTAGTGTTCCATGAGTGAAGCTCTATTCCTAGTGTTTCATGTGTGAAGCTCTATTCCTAGTGTTCCCTGAGTGAAGATTTATTCCTAGTGCCATATGAAGCTTAAATCAGGTTAAGGAGTAGTTACCAGAAGGCCACCAGGTCCTGGTGGGCCATTGGGTCCAGGTGATCCAACAAGACCCTTGAAAAAAGAACAGGATGGAATTAATCTTTACACCAATTGTTGTCATTATGTCACTATGCTGCCCAGTGGCACTGTCCCTTTTATCCCATTTCACATGTAATTGTCATTATGTCTCTGTGCTCACACTTCCTACAAAGACTGGCTCTTTAACTCATTAATCATGTCAGTGCCTGACACCTTTAATACAACAAACCATTTCAGTCATCTGGTCACTATATCATGTATGTGCAGTAGTATGTCCATCTGGCCACATTATGCTGACTTACTCCATCTCCCTTGGGACCGGGTACTCCTTGGTTTCCAGGTGGTCCTTTGTCTCCCTTCTCCCCCATTTCACCTGGTGGTCCAATCAATCCTATTAATCCAGCATGGCCCTATAAGAAAAGGGATGAGGAATGTGAAACAGAATAATACGGCCAATAGGCTTTACAGTAATAACATTTTCAAGTTGGCTCCTAACAGTAGTTTGTGACAGTGTCAAGTTTACTTAGATTATACAGTAAGACTGGAGGCCAATTTTACCTTGTCCCCTTTTACACCTGGGTCTCCTTTTAATCCTGGTAATCCTGCAGGACCCTAAAAAAAGATAAAAAAACAAATCCAGATATTTATCCAGCTTTAAAACATGTCGATAAGAAGAAATGAACAGATTGATCATTCAGTGAAAAGAGAAAACTGCTATTATGCCCCAACGCTGGATATTCAAATACTCTTCCATCCGATCCTCTAAGCCAACCTCTGTCCATTACTCACCATTGGGCCTGGAGGTCCTGTTTGTCCAGGAGATCCCAACAGCCCAGGTTCACCCTGCAAGATATTTGGGAGACAAAATATAAATTACCACCCTGTCTCCCATATACAAGTAAAACCTCTCACAACGATACAGTGAATGCCACCTGCTGTAGATCCCTACCTACTTTACTAGGTAATTAAAAACAAAACAAATGTCTTCAGTGGTTCTTTAAGATGAGAACCATGGATAAATCTGGGGTTGGCAGATGCCAGGAGAACATTTAGTCCCAGTATAGGGTAATGTTAATGCTACAGCAAGACATTTTAGATAATTGTATGCTTGGTTAATGTCAAGCAAGGTCCATAAAGACATGGTTTGATGAGCTTGGTGTGGAGGAATTTAAGTGAGTGCACAGAGCCCTGACCTCAACCCAAGTGAACACCTTTGAGATGAATTGCAATGCTGATTGAGAGCCAGGCCTTCTCGTTCAACATCAATGCCTGGCCTCACAAATGCTTTTTTGGCTGAACGGGCACACATTTCTACAGAAACTATCCAAAAACTTGTGTAAAGCCTTTCCAGAGTAGTGGAGGCTGTTACAGTCACAAAGTGTGTGTGGGGAAGGGACTCTATAATAATACTCATGGTTTTGGAATGGGATGTCCAACAAGCTCCTATAGGTGTGATGGTCAGGTGCCCGCATCCATTGGACACAGAGTAGATAAAAATGCCAATTTCCGGAAATAGAGTAGTCACTCACACCAGGTCCTGGGATACCCCTCAGACCCTGCGATCCAGCTTTTCCCGGTGATCCCTGTGGTCCTACTGGCCCTGTCTTTCCAGGAAGTCCTTCAGTGCCAGGTTCTCCCTGTAAAACAAAACAGATTAGATAATATTGTTGACACCTTCCATAAATGATGCTACTAGACTTAATTCCCAACTACTATGTCATCCTTAGTACCTTAGCTCCTTTCTCCCCCTGCCTTCCTTCTTTGCCAGCAAGTCCCAAAGGCCCCTGGGATAAGGAATGAGATAACATGGTTAGCAGATAGGCAATAATGTGCATATTCACACACATATGTACACACAGCAAGTTTTACCAACCCTCCTTCCTGGTGCACCATTGGGTCCAGGTTCTCCTGATGGTCCAGGTGGTCCCTGGAATGAAGAGATTTTAAGCAAAATTTCCTCCCAAATCATGATGCTAGTATCCTAAATCCTCCTAAATCATGACTATAATGCAATGAATAAGACTTAAATTAAGTTACTCGGTATTGATTCATAATCAAAGTTGGATTAAGGGTTCTAAGTAAATAGAACTACTGGGTAGTTCATAGAGTATCTTAAGAAGTCCTTTTTTATACTCACAGGGTTTCCACTGTCTCCAGCATCACCCTTTTCTCCAGGCGCTCCATCCAAACCCTAAATGAACAAAGGAATTATCATCATAGGCATACAAGACATTATCGATACGCTGTCCAAAACTTTTCACTGTGGCGTCAGAAGACTTACCGGTATCCCAGGTTCTCCTCTTGGACCATGATCTCCAGGGAAACCAATTGGACCCTAATATGAAAATAAAGTCTTAATTGCACTTAGCTTCTAATGCCAAGGGAAAATGGCAATGAATGGGACTGGATGACTACATATGAATGAGCTCTAAATGGAAATGGGTTGACATGGTGAGGATTTTTACCAAGTTTCCTTTTGGACCATCTTCTCCAGGACGTCCTTTCTTTCCAGGTATCCCAGCTGCACCAGAAGGCCCTGATTCCCCTTTTTCACCAACATCGCCTTTACCTCCCTGTAGGAAAATAAAGTGTGATAAAGTGGTTCACATCTCCAACTCCTTGTCTTCACATCGGTTTTATCTTTACTTTTCACGGTTTTCCACTTCCTTACTTTTTCTTCTGTTATTTTGTTCTCTCACAACTATTGTATGCCTTTCCCTATATAATCCCCATTGACACTTTTTTTTTCTTTTTCCTTCCTTCTTTTTCCTTCCTTTTCCCTGCTGTCCGTTCCTTATTTATTTTTGATACTTACAGGAGGTCCTGCTTCTCCTGGCTGTCCTGGATCTCCAGCCTCACCTGGCTCTCCCTATTAAAATAAAATATGGAATGTAATTAATATAAACATATGAAAACGTGTCTCCATAATTCCATACTAAGAGGTTCAAGTTTCTCCATTTGTTGACCATTCTCACCTTCTCTCCAACAGAACCTGGTTGGCCCAAACCTCCCGGCATGCCTGGTGGTCCCTGAAATACCAAAAATGTGGAGAGTCAGCCCAAACGTGTGCTTATTTTATGTGTTCTGCAAGGGACTGTAATGTACTTACATCTCCACCGTTGGGGCCCATGGGACCTCTTGGACCTCCAGTGCCAGGTGGACCCTGCAATAGAACAAGGAAACTATGAGAATAAAGTTTTTCTGACTAGCTAACTAAAAACTTTTTCTGAAAGTATCACTCCAGCCCTATTACGTAACATGCTTATTAGAGACGATTTTATATAGATCCTGATGCATTTAATCACATTTCTGTCTCATTTTACTTCTCCCCGTGGCTGCCTCTACTGAACCAGGAAGTGTTCTTAAGTATGCTTCCTGTCCATGCTCAGCAGCACACCCATCCTAGTAAAATAATTTAGTGGACTAGACTGTCCACCCCAATTCATTATTTTAGCTAAAAGTCCTCATTAACAAGATATTAGACTATAAACTTTTATTTTCACCATAGACAAAAATGGAAAGTTCTTGTTAAGTGGGTCATCGGTTGCTTGCTTGGTTAACACAACAACTTTTCTAAATTTACACCATAATTGTTTTTTTTTTTTTTTTACACATAACCCCTAATGATTCAAACAAACAGGATTGAATGGTTAGAACAGCCTGGATGTAATCGTGAGAATAATACCTGAGACCTAAACCACATTCATTGAAATTATTAATATATATATGTTTAGGTTAAACAAAAACTTACCATTGGTCCAACATGCCCACTCTCTCCTTTTTCCCCTGTGGGTCCAGGCATACCCTGTAAGAAAAGACACATGCTGAAATCTTTTATGAACTTTAGTGTCACAGTGTCACATTCTAAGTCTGGGAGATTCCGTTTGACTTTGATACATATCACCATACCTCCAGGTTTGAACTGCTTGTTTGGCTACTGCTCACCTAAGACCTTCTATGACCACGGGTGGTAACCCCAACTCCATGCCTAGCTAGCTCTGTTTCCCAGAAGACAGAGAGCTCTGATTAGCCCACTGAAATAGTTAAACTGCTTTAATATATTTTTCAGAAGACAGCTTCCCGTTAGAGTCCTCTGTAGAAGTATGAAGTATTCAATTTCAAAACCCAACCAATAGTGGGAGGTGTGACCTGTTCACCATCAATAATCCTTCATTTTGCGTTCTTTGATTATATTTATAGCCAAAGTGTGTTTTACTCATTGTTGTGAGATTTTATTTTGAGATTCTTTGAAGTACTTTCATTTGGTACCTTTTTCTGAAGGAAAGACCTCTGAGGTCCCTAAAGTTTATGTGACTCTACATCATTTTATATGTCGACCCAATAAAACACATCATCTCTGACTGAAGACATGACAATAAATAGGTGAGTGGCCTAAAACTCAGAATTTGCTTCTTGTGGCAGGGGTATGTTAGCTCGACTCCCTTCTGCATGGAAAGCTATGTGGCATGGAATCCCATTCTGCTTGTGTCACTCACCTGAAGTCCTCTTGGTCCAGCCACACCAGTGGAACCACGATGACCCTCGTCACCTTTTGGACCCTGCATTCCTTGTTGACCTCTCCTTCCTGGCTCTCCATCTTGGCCCTAAGAAAAATACAGATGCCGTCAAACAGGAATTCAGTAAATAAGTACACATTCAAGATTTTTAATACATCCCACTAGAAGAATAATAATTGTGGATGCCTGCCTTTAAGTACCTAAGATTATTGGATAGTGCTAAAACTTGTGTTTTCAGAGAATGACTGTTACGGCACCTAATTGTCATCCACTGACAACATAAAAAGGGTATTAGTTTTGTTGGAGGATGTGTGAATGTTGTGTTACCACTGTAGCTAGTGATCCCTTTACTAGGGACTAGAGACATCCTTGTGTATTCATATATAACTCTTCCGCTGCTCCCTGGACGGCGCCCGGAGCTGCTAAGGACTGCTGGTGTTGGGTTATTGGCATGCTAGCCTTTCGGGATAGACATCTCCTAGCATTCTCCATCACAGCCCAATTATGACAGTATACATGAGGCACATGAGACTTTTTTCTTAAGAATACAACTGTACATAATTTTGGCAGGGTTCTAATTTCAGCACTTGGGTTGGACATAGAGCTGGTTCTATATAAGTCATGCTGTATCAGCTTGTTTATTCAAGTTACTTACTGGAACACCAGGATGGCCGATTGGACCTTGAATACCGACAGGTCCTGGGGGTCCCTATGAACACAAAAAAAATTGAAAAAGAATGTAGGATGGTAAATACACCCCAAAGGTCCCTTTCTCCGTCCAATATGCCTTACAGTATTTATTACTTTCCCCCCATTTCTTAATAGCTTGTCTTGCAGCTGTTTGGCCAATCCCTAGCTAAATGGTCTAGAAATAGGGTATCCCAACATCAAAATGCCCACACACAAGATACTCCAATTGGCTCAATGCCCATTCTCCGTAGCCAATACCCCCCATGTATATCAGCTCCATTTCTATATGCCCATAACATCTTCCCATCAGATCAATTACTGCTCATATTGTCCCGCTTATAAGTAAGCCTCTCCCACCAACTTTCTGCCAACATCTATTAATATGTTAAAGGTTCTACCTTCCCTGATGAACTTAACATCTTTGTAACCAACTCTCAAGCATCTTTCAGACACCACAATCTCAGACACTTTTTTGCAGTGAACAATATAGGGGAAATTTTACCGATTCTCCCTTGTCTCCTTTGCCTCCTTTTTGTCCAGGTCCTCCCATTTCACCCTACAAAAGACATGTATTGAAGTTAGTGGTGGAATCAGGACATTTCCAGTAACCAGATTCTCGTAACTTCTTTTCCAGTAACCCGATAATCAAGCGAAGGAATCTATAGGGCTGCGTGGTAGGTGTTTGTTTGGCATAGTGACCAAAATAACAACATCTTAATGAAGAATTTCTGAACAACAGTAAAGATCTTACCTTATCTCCATCATCACCAGCAGGTCCTGGTGGTCCAGCAGGTCCTGGTAGTCCTATATTACCCTGTCCTCCATCTTGGCCAGCAGATCCCATAGGTCCTCTCTCACCCTACAAAACACAGAGGATGTTGTTAATTTCTTAGTTAATATATAATTGGTGTGATAGTAGGATGACACAAAATGCATAGTTACATTGAATGAATATCCACCCAACCCAAATGTTATAAAAATGAGAATGACACAATAACCATATTGGTAAATTAGCTGTACGCAAAAGCCTATTTCAGTCCTGACCTTGAATTTTTTGATAAATAGGCGTTTTTATTCTGGCATCTCTACACTAAATCTGATTTATTCCCATTGTTTGGCCTTCTTTTGGACCATTTACCTCATCTGTCACTCCTACATCTTCTGGCTTAAGGCAAACTCTTTCTCTGGTATGGGTGTAAAATATATCGACTCATTGGATACTTACTGGGTTACCCTTTTCGCCAGCAGGTCCTTGAGTTCCTTGTCCTCCGGGACGTCCTGGAAGTCCAATGCCCCCAGCTGCCCCAGAAGGTCCACGTTCTCCAGCAGGACCCTGTAGACAAACATTGTACAGAGTGATTAGATGAATGGACTGGAACAGTCATTTAAAGCTGAATGAGGAAGGGTAGTACAGAGACAAATTGTTATATAGATGAACACTATCAGGTAGCCATATATTATGCCCTTTGCACGAATGCAGGTATACTTACTGGTGCCCCTGCCTGACCCGGAGGGCCTTCTCCTCCTTTCAAACCAGATGGACCCTAAGTAAAACAGAGATGTAATTTAGTTTGAAGTTAATCATGTACACTGTATATTTTATGAATGTGGTAAATGATATACATTATTCAAGCATGGGACTGTGTTGTCTTGGTATATATACAGCACAATACTACACTAATCAATTTATCTGTGTAATTATCCCATCGTACATTCACCCAATACCAATCAACTTAATGAGGATGATCCCACAGGGTTTAAAAAATATTTTTTTATCTTTGTACCACAAATGCAAGAACTGACTGAGTAAGAAATGAAGTTCCCTGGTAACGTGACAGGACATACGCATATACCTGCTATTCTTTTATCAAATACATTTTTTCACCATACTCGGAATCATATCGGAGGTCAACATTCTATATTTGTGCCCTATTTTTTTGGTTTTATTCTTTGTGCCATTTATTTTTTTCTTTGATTGTCCAACTGGGGGGACTAAGTAATACTTACATTTTCACCGGCAGTGCCCCTGGCACCTGGAAATCCACGTAATCCTTGAGGTCCACTTTTTCCTGGGATCCCTCCAGGACCAGGGTCACCCTGTCATGGTAAAGAGGCATCATTAGGTTTTAAAGTGGGGATGGAAAGTGGGTGTAAGAGTTAATGAACTTAGGGGCTTCATAAGTCATATATTGTCCTTTCCCACTTTTAACAATCACACATCAACTCGAGTGCCATCATTTCCCCAGAGTTGTCCTTCTGAATCTAGTCCTCCACATAGAACTAACCCATGTTACTCATTTCCCATATTATATTTTGTAACTAGGAGCAAATAGCTTGATACCAATGAAATCAGACACCAATAAGTTACTTGAAAGTCCATGAGCAGTTTTCCTGGTCACGCTCTGACACAGTACCTTTGCCCCTTCCCGTCCTGCCTCTCCTGGTAATCCTTGTTCTCCCGGTGATCCTGGGGTACCTGGATGACCTCTTTCTCCCATAGGTCCTGTTTCCCCGGATTTGCCCTAATGCACCATGAAAAAAACAATGAGCTTAAAAACAAACAATATCAGGCAGAGGGACTTAGTATTATCCTTGCTGTTCTGGCTTCTTCCCATGTCTGGATTGTCCTCCTAGACAAGATGGTTTCCAACGTTTTAGTGTAGAAGGCCTATTCCATAAAGCAGTCCGGCTACCAAAGTTTAATGTCAGGCGGGTGGTGCCGAGGGAGAGTGCAACAAAGGTTCTGTTCACATGAAAACGGCACCATTGGTACCATTCTTCATAAAACGCTGTAATCAATGCAAAGCCTGGAGTCTGGTTATGTTTGCTCAAAAACTTCTAAGACGTACCTGTGGCCCCACAACTCCAGCAGGTCCTGGGAGGCCTGTTTTGCCTTGAAATCCCTGTTATGACAAAATAGAATGAGACAGAACTCAAAGACATGAAAAATTCAATGTACAACTTACATATCCATTCCATTAGTCCTTAAACCTATGACAAAGATTGTACAGCCTCTAAAACCTCTGAATTTAATATCAGATATTCTACCTTTTTTCTCGCCCAATTATTTGTCTTCTGGTTACATAGTTTTCCTACATTTCCTACCATTCCACATTTTAGCATGGTTGACCTTGGTATGCATAAGGGTATATGCACGTGGAATCAATGTCCAAAATATCTGACTTACATGTATCTATTAATATTGTATTGGAACACCCTATGTTCTAAGTTAGAACGCATTGGAGCTACACGTGTTGAAATGCGAGTCTTGCTGACGGCAAATCAGGAGCTTTGGCATTGTTACCTAGTCTATGATATTCAAGCCATTAAACAAACTTACCGGCTCTCCTCGCTGGCCTGCATGTCCGGGTAACCCATCCTTACCAGAGCTGCCCTAATGTTGAAGCAGAATCACATTGTAAGGTTCACAAGGTGTATGACATTAAACAGTAATAAACACACGAAGAAAGAAACAGATGTGATGACAACTGCCGAGAAGTTGCTACATTACCCTTTATAATAACACTTCGCTCTGTTCTCATTTTTCTCAATATCCTTTGTATTTTATTCCAGAAGAGTTACTCCCAATAGGTAACAGGACAAGTGACCCAGTGGATCGCATTACTTTTTCATGATTAGTTTTTCTGCTTTTTGTGTTGTATAAAAATGATCAGAGACCTTTTCTGCAACCAATTGACTTACATAGTTACATAGTTATATAGGCTGAAAAAAGACATGCGTCCATCAAGTTCAGCCTTTCCTATATCTGTTAATTTGTTGCTGTTGATCCAAAAGAAGGCAAAAAAACCCAGTTTGGATCATTCCAATTTTGCACTAACCAGGGAAAAAATTCCTTCTTGACCCCAAAATGGCAGTCAGATTTCTCGTTGGACTTGCACAGTATCTGATACTTACTGGTGGTCCCTTGGGTCCTGGAAAGCCAACTGGGCCCTGACTTCCTGGAGGACCCTGGAAATGATACAGGAGAAATGCAGTGTTAGAATCCTTGCATAGGTTTTAATCTCACTGGTATAGAAGGAGCATGAGATTCATAATATGTCTCATTAAACCATTGCGAAGCCTTGATTAGAGCCGCCCGATCTACATGTATGTATCTTTTCTTGGATCTAAACGTATTTATTTCTGACCATGTTATTGCACATGTGTAAAATCAGTACTTCTTGATATGCAGTTGTATTATGGAGCAAATAAATTAAAGACAGCTAGTCGGGTAACAAATGATTGACAGTAGCAGCAGAAATCATTAGTTCCGGCCTAATACACCAAGAAGCTGAGTAAGGGGAAAAATAGAGGAAAGTAGCACTTTCTGTCTTGAAGAAACAGCAGTTGTTTGTTTGCTTCATGAGCCTTATGATGTTACCTTTATGGCGTGTGACCATTAAAATACTTGGTACTGGGCTGTGCAAGTCCAGATGTAAGGAGCAGACTCTCACCTTTTCACCTGGTGTTCCGGGGACTCCATCGTTACCGCTATCTCCCTGCGCAAAGAGAACCAACAGTCATTCGGTGCGATCCTGAATTCAGCTGAACATCCCTAAGTTCTATATAACTCTTATCCTTAAATTTATAGTAATATTCCTATAGTCGCTGGAAGGCATTACCAAATGCCACTACCAGAAAGAAACAAGTAAACTTCCCAAGAGGCAGATTATGCGTGAGACTAGCTCAACCGGGAATGGGTAACGTTTAGTATCCTATAGATTGTAAACTCACAAGGGCAGGACCTGCTTCTCCTTCTCCAACAGTATGTTGTTTTTTGTGTTAATGTTATTGTTCATTTTAATTGTCTTTTTTCCATATTTTTACTGACCCATATCACAGCACTATAGATTCTGAGGACGTATATATAAATGCAATGTTCTCTTGTTCTATCATACAGTGGAAATCTTCCCTGTATTTTGGGGCTGAACTTGGGATCAGCCTGATACGCCTCGGTTAATTATAGCATGTGTCCACAAACCATTGGGATGCAGGAACATACTGGAGCATTGACCATTTAGACTCACTATGCATTATGGAGGACCAGCCACGGCGAGTGTCCGCTGCAAGAACTTTCTTGCAGTGGAAGCTCACAAGGGTTTCTCATCATTATGTATAGTTAAGACAGCAAGTTGAAGTGTTCAGCTGTCCTGGAAACTCCTTATTTAGTGAATATGCTCCTGAGCAGAGGCCATCGGGCAAGCTATCAGGAGCTTGTTGTCAGTGGAGCTAATCCAAATGTAATTTCCAGTTTTCAGGTGTACTTTTAATTATAATAATTGCTTCAGCAAGTCATCCACTGGAAGTGTATACTGTATGGTGGGATAATAATAAAACCCTGCTAGCAAATCAAAGAACTAAACAAATGCTTTTCAATATAGTAAAGGACACATTTCACTCTCTGACGTGTCTTACAGCAGGTGTTGCTCCCGAAGTCATTAAAAGTACTATTTCCAATGATATGAAGAAAAATGCATTTAGTTGTCTTGGTACAAGAATAGAGTCCTTATTGGGCCACCACACACAACGCTGTAGTCACATAAGCATTTGGGTCTTCAGAGGTCTCCTCTTCAGATGATAATAACATTCCATGAAGAGACCTCCGATGAAAGCTTATGTGACTCTATGACGTTTGCAACACATATATATATTGATATATTGGTGAACACACCCAAATTTTCTCTGTAGAAGTGAACTTTAATTGTCGCTTCCCCTTACCTCCAGCAGACATCTAAAGTATGTACAAAATGTTTTAGAGAACCATAAATTCTCTTTTTTTTCTAAGTATACAAGAGTCTGAGACACTGAGATCACTCAGTTAGTGGAGCCTTACCTTGAGACCTGGCTTTCCAGTTGGACCTTTCTGACCTCTTTCACCCCTTGAGCCCTAAAAACGAACACAAGGAGATTCTAATGAAGACAAATACATTATTAGCTATCATTTAGCCCTCGCTGACCAAAAACCCCAATCCCCAAGAGCAGCCTAGAAGTATTTAGGGCCAGTAAACAAAATCTCGTGTACATTCTCTAAACACTGACTTGGAGATACTGATATTATCACTAGAATCTATCTGATTTACCATCCAAACATGGAAATCATGGGGTATTTTTAGTTGAGAGGTGCCCTAAGCCTGACCCATGGCAGTGCCTCCAAGGCTTATATACGGAAGCATCGTTCTCTCTGCTGAGCGCTATGATATGACATCATCAATCACCCAATAGGCCGATCTGCCCCACTTTTAAAGCAGAGGGGCTGCTGACCCCAAGGAGCTTTTGCCCTAAGCCTAGTGAGCCTAGGCTACAGTACACTGATGCATGGCAGGGTATCTGGCAGTGTATAGTTTTGTAAATGCATAAAATAATACCCCGCATCAATTATTTTTTCTTACCGAGGGTCCTCTCTGTCCTGCTTGTCCGGGCTGTCCTGCTCGTCCCTGTAAAGTAAAGCGTTCTATACATTAAGATATAGAGGTAGGAAATAAATAAGTGATTGGATGGTGGATATTACCATATAAATGCTCACTGCAATGAAGAGATAGGATTGTCAAAAAGTGAGGAATGTAACGGGGTAACTTACCCTCTTGCCTTTGTCTCCAGCTGCCCCAATGGGTCCAGGGAAACCTGTGGAACCCTAAGAAAAGAAATTATGTTATAAGGGGGTTCAGCATTCTACAGACTCCGTGTCCCATGGCCCCCTCCTGTCTGTGTCACCCTGCAGTAGGAGTGACAAACCCCATATCCAATAGCTCCCCCCATGTCTGTGTCGCCCTGCGGTGGGAGGGACAGACTTACCTTGGCGCCCTGACGACCAGGATATCCAGGAAGTCCTGGTACCCCCAATTTTCCCTAATGAAAGAAGATGCATATGTTAGATATGTTAGGATATTTATCACGGTGTAGAGGTTTATATAATAATGATATGAGACAGAGGTGGATAGTGGACACCTCCACAAATGCTTTGGTTAATACACAATCATGAAAAAACTATCTGCGGGACCTACCTTCTCGCCAGAAATTCCCGATCCTCCAATTTCTCCTAACGGACCAGACTGTCCTTTAGGTCCTTCCGGTCCATCCTCACCACGTACTCCAACAGGGCCAGGGTCCCCCTGATATAACATGATCACGAATATTGGTTAAGATGAGAAAACCTGTAGTATTACTACAATAATCTTCACTACCACAAAACTGAGAAAAAATAGGTCTACTGTGGACTTTTGATCCAAGGAAGACCTGATCGTTTCTGAAGTCAAGAAGTGTTTGGGGTTTTTTTTTAACTTCTTGGGACAATATTGGTTAAAAGCACTGTGCACCTTCATGTTAATTTAGAAGCCCCCTTGTTTATCCACCTTACCCGGTCACCTTTGATCCCCATGTCGCCTTTAAATCCAGGAAATCCATCTTCGCCCTGCAAGACATTAAGATTTGTAATTTCCGTCAAGTCTCTTAGATGCCGATGACCGTATTGTATGAGCATGTCCCGGGTGGATCATGTCACAAAACCCTTTTCTATGGTCCCGGTACATATTATTCCACCAAGAACAACAAGCCTCACGTCATGGATGTAAGACGGTGGCTGCAAAGCTGATTGTATTTGTTTAAAAAAAAGATCTGAAAAGCTGTAAGATGTTTGTAAGTTTAAATGTCCATCTTTGAAGTCTGAATGCAATTGAATGCAGAAGTGCTTGAATCATTTCGATGCATTTTTGTTATGCCATTTTGGGTTTAATTAGATAAATTAATCATTATGATTATTATTTTTTACATATGCCTACCAAGTTTTTTTTTTTTTGTTTTTTTTTATATATTTGTTTTATGTAATTAAACCTTTGGGGGGGGGTGTGTGACAGATTTGGTAAGGTTCATTTACTTAATAGGCTAAATAGCTCAATTCATGTCTTCCCTAAGTGAAGAAGCACCTTTAGAATAAGCCATTTGTATATGGTGTACATTGTAGTGTCATACATTTGGTAAATTCCGTAATCTCTTTGTATGTACGAAAAGAACCCGAAGTGAACGGTTTTCCCATTAATTGATTAATTAGTTCAAAATTACCTTCTCTCCTTTGCTTCCTTTTGGACCCCTTACTCCAAAAGCTCCCTGCAAAACAAGATATTACATAGAAGTATATATATATATATATATATATATATATATATATATATACACATATGCACAAGCTGGTAACAGCACACATATTATAAAATATACGATATATATAATTTCAAAAACTAGATATGTTATACTACTATTTATTTAGTTTTTTTCCATATATTTCTGCAATTAATGTAATATTTTTTTTCTCTTTAGAGTATTTTCGGGTTAATCTCATGTTGCTTTATTTTTATTTTGTACCTTTTTTAGCATGATGAAATAAAGAGACCTAGACATAACCCAGTTCTAGACAAAATTGCATTTAAGTTACTTGCTAAACTGTATTTTGGACCGCTAACGGAATACTAAAAAATACGTGAAGTGTCCATTTAACACTTCATTCAAGTCAACGAATATACAAAGTGTTCCACAGGGCTGTACACACTTGGCCAAAATATCCAATGACAAATATTAACTCCAGCGTCTTGGCCATTATTTACCTTAACACCACGGGTTCCAGGGTATCCAATAGGACCAGGAGCACCTGGGAGACCCTAATGACAAGAAAGAAAAAAAAAACAAAAAAAGGCAGTTATATCACCTCTGTGAAATATTGGGTGTAAGAATTTATAATTGGTACTGGGCCCAATGAAGGGTAACAAATTGTTTGGAAAAGCTAAGTGTTCTTGATCCATACTTCATTCCAGACTGATGTTGAAAAACAAATATTGGTTAAGACAAGGTAATAAGGTAATAATACAGTCACGTTTTTTTTTTGGATAAAGCTCTATAGGTCCAAGTCAAGCCAGAGTCTTTAGTCCAAACTGATTATTGGGCTACCATAAAAATCGATGTAGTCACCTGTATGCCCTTTTCTCCAGGAGATCCTTCTCTCCCGGGATGGCCCTAAAAGTAAAAACAAAAAAAATATAAAACTGACAATCAGTTAGAGAATTGAGTTAATATATATCTTTACAAGACACCTGATTAATAAAAAAAAAGGAAATCTTTTGAGAGGCTCTATAGCCAACCACACTCAAGGAAAAATGGATTTTCCAGCTGATTCCTGGGTCTCTGGGACAATGGGGGTAGACAATTAGAGTTGTACTCCATGCTACCCTCCAGAACATACAGGGCTATAAATGAATAAATATTAACATTTTATGGCGTGATCTAAGGAGAAATATGATTGCCTCTTGCAGTCATAAAGGATTTTATTGGGCAAAACCTGAAGAATAGCTTAATTGGGGTTTTTTTGTCTTCATTTGTATCCAAATCAGGAAGGATAGGTAGAAGAGTTGAACTTGATGGACTTAGATCTTTTTTAACATAAATGACTACAAGTATAATGTCGATCAAATCCTTAGTATCATTTAATACATTTTTCTGTTAAGGACGTATAATTACACACCACCCATAAGTACAGACCTAATTTCAGATTGGATTTTGAGATGAAATGACAAAATGTGTACTTACAGGAGGTCCATCTGAGCCGGCAAGACCTGGAATTCCCTGCTTCCCTGCTGGACCCTGGAAAAAAAGATGACCAACATAAGGTTCTATGTTCTTAAACAAGCAAGTTGGGTAATTTTTTGTCTATCCCAAAGGATTCCTATAACAGGGCAACTAGCCTTCTCTTGAAGGAGTTAACATAGTGATTACTAGCGTTGGGTGGCTTACAACAGTACATCTTATTCTTATGGCTAAATTCCCCCCCTTCATTGTTCATTGTAGGGGGGTATTTTGGTCTTTGGGATCTCTCTAAGGTAACTGGATAGATCCCATACTTCTAATATAAATAGCCTTGGTAGATGACATATTGGGAAGCAATAATATCCAAATGGCCATAAACATGAGATCTACTTCATTGTTAAGATAAATTATATGTTCTTCTAGACACTTACCTTCTCCCCTGGCATGCCGATGTGACCCTGGGGTCCTGGCAGACCCTAGAACCAGAGACAAAAATATGTTTTATCAACAGATCAATAGGAAGCATTTACAAATCTTTACACATAATGATTATTAGGAATAACAAATAGTCAAATGGCATTAGCCATAGTAATCTAAGAAGTCATACAGGTAACAGGCGGTAATAAATATGTTTAGGTAACTCCTTCTTCAGCCGTTTAAAATGTACATGTAGAAAATTATATATTTAAGTCCTAATACTCTTCACACCCCATTGAATCTTTTAGTAAAAGTTATTTTCTGCCCTTTCTCATTTCCATCTAGAATCCACAGGAGAGGGAGAGATCTTGGTAGCCTGTCCTGGGAAGTTCACAGGCATATACCGTATATATATATATATATATATATATATATATATATATACAGGTTGAAAAGGCTGCAGTTTAAAGTGCAAAAGAAGAAATAATTCAGTCGCTGGGTTGCAATCAAGCCGATCGCATTCTGGAAAGTTAGAAATAAATTGTTGTTCTATGAGACGCTCCCTATCATCGTACAATATGTGACTCAAAGTTCCTTACCTGAGGTCCTGGATTTCCTTGTTGTCCATTTGGTCCAGCTTCTCCTTGAATACCCTGATGGAAAATAAAATATATATATATAGTGTCATCAACCTGGCAATCAATCAGGGTAATTAAAATTTCCAGTGTTACGGTAATGTGTTTCCTCCTACTCTTGTGTTGCATTATCAGCCTTCAGAGTGAATTTAGTAAGAATTGAGTTGAACTCAGAATATCATCATCGCCTTTCATAGTATAATTGGTGCAAAAGGCCAACAGAGTCCTTCTCATGGTCTCATGGCCAGTCCCATAAAAAGCAACTGGGGGCTCCTGTTTGTTGTTGTACTGTGATACGTTGTGTTTCCAACAAGCTGTGCGTGTGATTAGATCACAATGACTATAGATGGAGAAGTGAACAGCATCATAACCTATACTGGGGAGGAATTAATGGTCTTTTTAAGGAGAACTATGGGTTCAATATGTCCTATACACTGTGATTCTACCCATTTTCAAGCATTTCATGCATACTTTTTTCATGGGGGCCACACAATTTCCTTGTATGCCCAACCTGAAATGCATTTTAAAAATGTGGGTCAACCATAGACCTTTGTGCCTAGGGGCTCCTGAAACAAACACCTGGCCATTGGAGAAGGTGCACACTATTGATTGTGATTACCTGCTTTAAGAAATAGCAGCCTGGTGGCCCACCTGCTCCTGCCTTCCACTGTCTACTTGTTTTTGTTTTAGGATAAGAAAGTGAGGTTTCTCCCAAGATGTCTGTTTGTTTGGTAACGAAATGTGTGTTCTGTTTACCTGATTTCCTTTAGGCCCCTGAATACCGTCGATCCCACTCACACCTGGTTGACCAGGAGGCCCGGGTGAACCGCGAGGACCAACTAAACCCCGAGACCCCTGCAAAACAGAGAAACACCGTTCTGGTTATATGTGCACAAGAGAAATCTCTCATTAGAAAACAGTCTCATCTATTTAGTTGTGCTCAGTCTCTATTATAAGAAAAGTACCTATCCATGCTTACCAGACACTAAACATTCCAATAATTCATTCACCAAACTGATAGTCAAGGCAATAGAAGTTCCGCTCCATGAAATGACCTTCATTTCCCAACACTACTTCCTATATGTGCCATTCACATTGCATGTTGTCTTCTCGTTATCGCTGATCCAAAAGGATAGGATAAGTTACTCCTGATGGATGCGGTTCCCACTCGTTTAATGCAATTTCTACTTACGGAATGCCACTTATTATTCCCAGTCATTGGAAGCAGACCACGTTAACCGAATGTCACTTACTGAATGCTACAATTCAATTCCCCTCACTGAATTCTAGCTCCACTCTAAGAGTGTCAGTCCAACTCAATGGAAGCCATTCTCATCACGTGGATCAGACCCCCAATACCAGTTCTTCTTCTTGGGGGTCAATTTGAAAACACTCCCTGGATGTTAAGGTTTAAGCTAAATGTCATTCTCACTCAAGACAAGGCGGTTTGGTGGAGTGGGTAAACGCGTGCTGCTTCACACAAAATGTATTTTTGGTAGAATTCAAATTTCGATGGAACATCCATGAAACAACACAATAAACTTACTGCTTCTCCAGGAGAACCTGCTGGACCAGGCTGCCCGCCGGATCCCTGAAACAAAAGAAAGAGGAACGCTGAAATTACTAATGCAGTTCTGGATTGTATTTCATCATATGTAACTAGCTCCTATTATAATAATAATAATAATTATTATTATTATTATAACTTATTATTATAAGGAAAAAAAGTTTTTTTCTCCTATAACTCTTATTTTTAAAATGATTTTTGTACAGTTTTTTTTTTTTTTTATACCTTTCATTCACTTTGTAATTGATTACACTATAACTAAACTAAACGTATTGTTCACCTACATCTACAATTCTTTACGGGAGAAATGCAAGCTTCGGGTAAATAGATTTTTTTTTATTTTTTTTACAAATAACTCCAGTCTCATGTAGATTTTGAGATATTTTTGACAAATAACTAAACCTGAAGCTATGAGATAACTATAGTTTTATGATTACATTTTAAAGGTCCCACTTAATCCCCCTTTACGCAGCAAGATATACAAATTTGGAAGTTTTATATCAAGAGCTTCAAATTTAGACTCTAGAAATGGAGCGATCGTAGTAAAAGCTAAATTAAAGGAACCAAGATGTTTCCAAGCCCTGGAACCATCCTGTTAGACTATGTCGTATCTATTTAATGATAAATGAGCAAACACAGTGTTATGAAAGTGGGTGCCCAATATATTTGAATTGGCTTCCTTTACAAAGTGTATGGAGACTTGCCTGATCACCCCAATCAATGCCACAGATCCCTCGTCAAATAAATCATTTCAAAAAGCAAACGTGGCCATGGATGTTACCTTTTCTCCATTCATTCCAGGTGGACCTGGTGGGCCTTGACTGCCAATATCTCCCTGCCAAGAAAGAGAGGAAGACAAACACAACGCAAGTTTAACAACAAGCTACAACATTATAGCAGGTTGAACCAGTGCCCAAAGTATAGTATAATACACTGAACACTTTCCAAAAAACAGCCTTCCAAGGTTCATTATGTAGTTGCTTACAGAACACTCCTCATGAAGAATGTTCTACAAATGCTATGCTTGTTTACAGTATAATGCATTGAGGAATGCTCCATTAATGCATGTTTATAAAGAACCTTGCCTTAAAAGCTCTTGTATGATGACACAATATTTTATGGTGATAGTTAGGATTTTAGTTTTGGGTTTGCCTAAATTATCAACCGTCAATCATCAGTCAAATGTCCCCTTATTCCTGTTTCTTACCTTGTGTCCATTCTCTCCGGGAAGTCCGGGCAAACCATCGAATCCACGGTCGCCCTATGGGTCAATAAAAAAAAAAATCCTGCAATTATTTTTTTGGTGGCGGTGCATAAAAAGAAGAAAAAAAAAATCACATGGTCATGCATGAATCCAATGTAATGAAACATTCTTCAAAGAATTCTACTCAAGTTGAGACGTACCTTGACTCCTGTTTCCCCAGGAACACCCCGTGCGCCATCTGCTCCAGCTCGCCCCTATGGTACAGAATAAGGAGAGAATTACGAGTAAAAGAAAGGAAAACATAACTTGAAAGAAAAGATTTCAAGGCTACCAACTCATCAACTCGCCTATATGCCTATTACGATATCAAGCCTCCCGATGGCGAATCGAGACACCAGCAAATAACTGCAGCCTGAGAGGGCTCTCAGAAACGGAGAGGAGCATCAAAGGAAAGGGCCACAAAGGAATACACATAAAAAGAGTAGAAAGATTAGTACTATAACTTACTCTTTTACCCAGCTTGCCAGGAGGTCCTACAATACCTTGGAAACCACGTGGACCCTGAAATGAATGTCAAACAGGTAAAAATAAGTTTCCTTTACTCTTACGTCTGTATGTGTACAGAAGGACCAAAGAGGGATTATAAGCAGGTTGAGGGCATGAGGTTAGGGCCAACCAATTACATGGGTTTATAAAACATTTTCTCTTTCTGCACTGTATGATACCAGAATTACATGTACATAACACTGTTTGCATGTTTCTAGTGTATATCAAAACGGAAGAGGCTATCGTAGATTGAGAGCAGTGATGAATTAATGAGACATGCAGCCCTCCAGTCTTCTTTCTGCTCTCAACCGCAGTTTAGAAACATTCCCCAAAAACCACATATCTTCCATGTTTTATTTTCGCCAGAATTCAGCGTTATCTTTTGGTTAATCACAAATGCAAAGACCTGATGATAATGGATGGAGCTACACCATTCCAAGATTCCAAGGGACGATCTCCATGGACATGAAGTGACTCTTAGGAAAATCATATTCATCTTAGGGTTCTCTGCGTTTCACATTATGGTCATATCAACATATTATGGTTATGTGTGTCGGTTGATCTGGCTATTTCGTAAACTAAGAATATCATTAGGAATAAAGAGCAGTCTTACCGGAGGTCCAGGGTCCCCATAATCACCCTTTGCGCCTTGGGACCCAGGAGGACCCTGAAAAATAAAAAAAATTACACAAAGAGATAGTTACATAAAACCTAAATGAAAAATCAACATAAAAAAGGCCAATGAAACAACACCCTCAATCACATTCATATTGTTACTTTTGTCCCTGTCACACATTCAGTGTGGCATAAATATTTGATTTTTTTGTTTGCATTATGAGAATTATTTAAAGGGTAAAGTTTACAGTTCAAGTGATCCAGGTCACAATTACTATAGGTGCGACAAATCAAGACCCTTTAAAAATGGAGGAAAAAATTGTAGGGAGACTAGAAATATTCTTATGGCCTGTACCACTGGGGCAAATGATCTGGACAGACCATTTCAAGCAACCGCCTTTTACGTGTAGACTTAGCTACACACATAAATCTGAAAAAGAAATACCGTATTTGCTCGATTATAAGACGAGGTTTTTTTCAGAGCAAATGCTCTGAAAAATACCCCTCGTCTTATAATCGGGGTCGTCTTCTAATCAGACCTCAAATAGAGGTCTGATTAGGAGACTAAGATCCAGATCCCCCGCACCGCTGCAGGGGACCTGGATCCTCCTGTCGTCGCCCCCCCCACACACACACACACTTACCGGTGCTTCCGGAGGTGAAGTTGGCAGCGGGGGTTTGTATGCGTCCGTCGCAAATACCTTCCCCGACTGTCAGAGATCATTGTTCCAGAGTTCCTGATCTCTGACAGCCGGGGAAGGTATTTGCGACGGACGCATACAAACCCCCGCTGCCAACTCCACCTCCTTCCGGCTGCCGCGGAATGAGACGTCAACCCGCTGCCCCGGCAATACACCAGGAAATTGGAAGCACCGGTAAGTAAGTAAGTGTGTGTGTGTGTGTGTGTGTGTGTGTGTGGCATTTCTGGAATGCCTTACACCCCTATATGCCACTCTGGCACTTAGGGGGTTAAAAGGCATATTATGGGGCAGAGTGGCATATAGGGAGGTATAAGGCATTTCAGGAGGCAGAGTGGCGTTAAGGGGGCATTTAATAGTGCACTCTGCCTCCTGAAATGCCTTATACCTCCCTATATGCCACTCTGCCCCATAATATGCCTTTTAACCCCCTAAATGCCAGAGTGGCATATAGGGGTATAAGGCATTTCTGGAGGCAGAGTGCTCTATATAATGCCTTTTAACTCCCTTAATGCCACTCTGCCTCCTGGAATGCCTTATACCTCCCTATATGCCACTCTGCCCCCTAAATGCCAGAATGGGATATAGGGGTATAAGGCATTTCTGGAGGCAGAGTGGCACATAGGGGGTCAAAAGGCATACCATGGGGCACAGTGGCATATAGAGGGTTAAAAGGCATATCATGGGCCACAGTGCCATATTGGTGTGGCAAGCCTGGGGGCAGATGTGCGTAACTGGGGGACAGGTTGGAAAATACAATAGAAAATATAAAAGAAATAAAAACAAAAAAAAAATATTTTTCTCAATCATAGCTTTTATTAAAAAAAATAGTTTACATGAATTAACATTTACTGGTAAAACTTTTTTCCTTTAGGGTCGTCTTATATTCAGGCTTTTTCTTTTTTTCCTAAGTTAATATTCAGATTTTGGGGGGTCGTCTTATAATCAGGGTCGTCTTATAATCGAGCAAATACGGTACATTGAAAACATTTCCACCAAAAGGTTCATATGTTACTCTTTGGATCTCCATGTCACCTACACTGCCTCTAGCAAAATATGCATAACTGCCAAGAGTCAAATAATAGCGAGGAACCTGCCTTACTTCTCCCACAGCCTCTTAGTTCTCCTTAGACTAATGGGGCCAATAAGCCCCTGCTTAATCTGCTATTTAATCAGGGAGAGAGGGCAGGATGAGGGATAAGGACCCCTCACAGATATAGTGCTAGTACTTGTGCTGGAATTACCATCATAACATCTCTTCTAACAAAATGAAAACAATGATTGCATTAGAATGTTCATCCACTAAAACATTCTACAGGTGAGATTGAATTATTGGTTATTTTGAATTAATGAAAATATACTTACAAGTGGCCCAGATCGTCCTGTCATCCCAAGAGGTCCAGGCGGACCTTTCATGGACATCTAAAAATCAGTAAAGAAAACAAATTAGTGACATGTGATGGAGAAAGAGGAGATATGATGTGTATCCACCTATTTATGAGTAAAACAGACAGAAGTGAGCTGTAGTATAGGGGTATCCTACTATAATGAATACTAAGAGGAACCTGTAGGAGATTGGGGTTTTCCATTTCACTTTAGTGGGACCAGGGCCAGCCTTTGGGGTGTGCGAGCTGTGCGGCCATCCCATCACCAAGGCCAGGGCCGCACCGAGGCGGGTGCACGGCACACAGGCGGCAGGGAGAGGAGGAGAGAGAGGGGCGTGGTTGCGGTGGTGGGAGTGTAAGGTCTTGGTCGCAGGGTGGCGCTTCATGATGAGCACCGGAATATGACGTCATATCCCGACACTCACCGGTGAAGCTGCGCGCGCAGCTGCAGGGGCAGCGAGACTGAGGCCTCGTGCTCCCACCACAGGACTTCACCAGGGTAAGTGATTAATTATTTATGAATGAATTAAATAATATGTGGATAAATTGTGTGAATGAGTGAGAGAATGAATGAATTGGTGTGTGGATGAATTGTGTGAATGCGTGAGAGAATAAATAAATTATGTGGATAAATTGTGTAAATGAGTGAGATTATAAATAATTGTATGGATAAATTGTGTGAATGAGTGAGAGAATTAATGAATTAATGTGTGGATGAATTAATAAATTAATATGTGGATGAATTGTGAAAATGAATTGTGAGAATGCACTAATAAATATGTGTAAATGATTTGTGTGAATGAGTGACAGAGTGAAGTGTATAATCGATGTATAAGTGATTTTGGGAAAGGCAAAGATGGCACAAGCAGGGTGTTTAAGCTTTGGGGACCAAGGGCAGGGTGTTTATGGGACAAAGATGGCATAGGGAGGGCTGTTTGGGGAGAAAGATGTCTTATGCTGGGCTGTTTGGGGACAAAGATGCCTTAAGCGTGGCTGTTTGGGGACGAAAATGGCTCACGCTGGGCTGTTTGCGGACAAAGATGGCTGGGCTGTACTTTCTGTGTGTAATCTGGGTGCTGGTCAAGTTCTATGTGGACACCAGGGCTGGCCTTTGGGGTGTGCAATCTGTGATCTATGCCTGTAATTTAAGTTTTTTTTTTATCTGTACCTTTAACGCTGAGTTTATATGATATTTCCAGTTGATCTATACCTGCAAAGCTGGGTTTGTGTGTTATTCTGTTGATCTATATCTGCAATGCTATACACGCATCTATACCTGAACTACACGGAGGAAGGAAAAGAGAGGTGTGGCTTAGTGAATGAGGGGACAAAGGGATTCTGGGGAAAAGTACGAGAGAGAGGACCTCTCAATGTCATGATAGTGTCAGAAGGAGGGAAGACCGCACTGACTCTCACAGTCTTCCCCTAATCTGCAGTCAGTGTGGCAAATATTTTTTTTTGGTGTGGGAGCAGAGGGAGTGATTGCATGCTAGGGTGTGTGGAGGGGGTGCAAAGGAAATAATTGCCTAGGGTCCAATTTTTTCAATATTTAAAGGAAAATGTGTTTGTTACAAAGATTGCATTGTTAGCTGTTTTTTTTTCCAATATTTTAATGTTTTAATGTATTTAAGGTACATTATTGTTACCAGTATTTCCAGTTATATTTTATTGTACTTGTTTGCACTTCACTAATGAAAATTAGTTGTTTGTTACAAGATTTTTTCCCTTCCTTTTTTGTCGAGGGGGGCACCAGAGAAGTAGTCCGCACAGGGCGCCTGAACACCTAAGGCTGGCCCTGAGTGGGACATCTGATGGTGAACCACGGCTAAATGGGCCTGGTTGGATTTCTGCAGACAATGTGGCGTCTGCTACAGGTTCTACCAGGTAACACAAGATGATGGGATGTACAAATAGAACATTTTACTCAATAGACCCTTCATTGCAGATGAGAATATGCTGTTTCTTTTTTTTTTTTTAAGAACTCATATGTTAAGGGGTTACAAAGTGAATTATGAATACAAGCTAAATATCACAAGGAGGACATACCTTGGTTTGCTGCAAGATTGATTGAGCTTGTGCTTCCTGAAATGACACTGGTTGTCCTGGAGAATCGCTTCCAGATTGGAACTATGAGACAAATACACAGGACATACTATTAGACGGTGCTTAGATTCTACAAGAAATCCAGTGACCCAAATCTATAATACACTATTAGAAGGTACATACAACTCTGCCTGATCCCTTCAGAGATACCCGAAGAAGCGACCCAAGTGGGCTTGAAAAGCGTTTAAACAAATGCAGTCCAGTAAACCAATAAGGTATCATCCTTGCCAAATTTGCAATTTCAGTAATGGTTAGATATCAAATACTAATAGAATGTATGCAATTCTGTACTGGTATTGCACAAATACAGTTACTCTGCATCTTCAGGAACACACTGATAAGTACGTGGTGCTCTACTGAAGATAGACAGATATACTATTAGAAAGTACACTACTTTTCATGGAAAACAAGGAACTTTCTGGCTGTAACATAATTTTAATAAAATGGTTTTCCAACAATCAATTAGCCTTTTAAACTTAAACTTGGATCAGCGAACACAATGTGCCGTTGGAACACTGGAGTGATGGGAGTGATAAAAGAGTGATGGGAGTGATAAAGGGACATTGGAACACTGGAGTGATGGGAGTGATAAAGGGCCTCTGTACACCTATGAAGATATTCCATTAAAAATCAGCCGCTTCCAGCTACAATAGTCATTTACAGCATTAACCCCATCGGTGCCGGATTTCTGATCCATTTCATGTTATTTTAATGGATAAAATTATTATTTTTATTTTTTTTTAAAAAAAACAGCAAATCTATACATGCTGGAAACCCAACTTCCAGTCCCCTAGGGCCACAAACAGGCCAAGGAATCCTTCTGTAGATTGCAATGGAAAATATCTTATTTTTCCATTACTATTCAGTTACTTGTCATCAAGGATTAAATCCAGCCTATTAACTACTGTTATAAAACACACTGTTTTTTGGAGGCATTACCACTACCACCACCAAATGAACTGTGAGAATCACAAAATGAAGAAGCGGATCTAAAATTGCAAGTAATTCATAGATTGCAGCCATTCTAAACCACAGGCTTCTATTAGCTACAGTGCTGGAGGTTGTGGGGGGAAAATGTGACATAGAAGCCCCTTATACAATCGATCAAGGAATGGTAAATATTTATAAACTGCTTTATGCGATAGGTTTGTTGTTCCATTCGGGGTCAATGGCGCCCTCAGCTGGCCCCAACCGCAAACCAGAGAATTACTGCAGTATGAATTTTATGAGCTGGTGAGAAAATATAAAATTAGCCTACCTGGCAACTTAAATTAGCTGATCCTGTGTCTCGTTAACCATTTAATATTTAACCCTTCAATAGTTCATCACAATTATTCTATTATAGTGCCTCACATAGGGTGGCATCCAAATTGTTCAAATAGCTGTCCTTATTAAGACGATGGATTGCTGGAGATAAATAGAGTACATCATACTACAGACAGTAATGGGATGGTGATGGGTCATACTACAGACAGTAATGGGATGGTGATGGGTCATACTACAGACAGTAATGGAATGGAGATGGGTCATACCACAGACAGTAATGGGATGGAGATGGGTCATACCACAGACAGGAATGGGATGTTGATGGGTCATACTACAGACACTAATGGGATGGAGATTGCTCATACCACAGACAGTAATGGGATGGAGATCGGTCATACCACAAACAGGAATGGGATGGTGATGGGTCATACCACAAACAGGTGTGGGATGGTGATGGGTCATACCATAAACAGGTGTGGGATGGTGATGGGTCATACCATAAACAGGTGTGGGATGGTGAAGGGTCATACCACAAACAAGTGTGGGACGGTGATCGGTCATACCACAAACAAGTGTGGGATGGTGATGGGTCATACCACAGACAGTAATGGGATGGAGATGGGCCATACCACAGACAGTAATGGGATGGTGATGGGTCATACCACAGACAGTAATGGGATGGAGATGGGCCATACCACAGACAGTAATGGGATGGTGATGGGTCACACCACAGACAGGTGTGGGATGGTGATGGGCCATACCACAAACAGGTGTAGGATGGTGATGGGTCATACCACAGGAATAGAACTGTGAACATTAAAATCAGCTCTTCCCTAATTCAACATAGCCCTGATCTAAAAAAAAAAACCTGTTTGACTATTTTTAAACTTATGCCCTTAAGCAGCTTTGCCCAGGTCCAAAAGCATTATTTTATATACTTTATGAATACTGGCATGGGAGGAGTAAAAAAACTTGCAGTATGCATTAAACTTGGCAGTGACCAAGGTCTAACAAGAGGGCTGACCGAATTACATTATGGTAAAAAAAAAGCTGCAGACCAAAGTTATTTGTGTCTCTGCCCCTACATGCAAATTAACTAGAAGCACATGAGACAGCATGCTCTCTGAAAGAGGAAAAGTAAATGAGGCGCGGCCATCTGTCCATCTTGCACAGTCAAAACCATATACACATGCTGGTAGAATGACATGTCATCTACATACCTTCAGGAAACCAGGTTAATGGAATCGGTCAAAGATATATGTAACGGGGAAAGTTGCTCCCCTCAGACATTAGCCTCGGGCAACTGCCTAGAGCAACATTTTTATGGGGAGATTGAGGGAATACTGGCATGGCTGATGATTTTTGTTTGCATCTAAATGCCATAATCACTCAAGGGTATTCTCCTGCATTGTATTGGATGTTCTCCAGGTGCACCACCGAGGAACATTCATGTCTACATAACTGCCCTATGGGAAGTAAACCTAATAGGTCGGACAATGCTTGATTTTTGTCCTAGCAATACATTCAGCTGGTTAAATGTATGGATCAAATGCCCTTATCTACTAAATTGTTATAACTCTTTTGGAGCTGCATAGATGTAAGACCGCTGGTCACACTGGAAGTATCTTCTAGAGAGAAGGCAAAGGCTGTAAAACTCTAGATCCGCTTTTTAAACCCAAATAATGAAAATTACATGCTGTACTAAATGTCTTCAAAATTCAAAACAAATCCAAATATAGGTATAAAAATGGATAGCGCTAGAAATGTTTGACTTTGTAAATCTATGTATGTCAAGTTATGTTGTCTTCAGGGGATGAGGCCACATACCAGCCACATGGTTACAATTTTTTTAATGATAGTTAATGCTCTGTGTATATATTTCACTTTAGTCTCAGCTGGGATTTTTATTGCATAGAATGCCTACATGATGTAAAGATTTATTGTGCACGCTGGTATTTTTCTCCTGAGGGGTCGTTTCTGTTTGATTTTATGACAACAAGCGTTCCCTATATAGATCAAATATGTACTTAATGCTTTAATTGTCTGTAATTGCTGTTTATTGTAGGATTTCCCATGGTAAATATATATATATTTATATATATATATACATATTTGTCGAGCATGCCTGATACCTATTAGGGGAATATTTAACCCTTCTTCTGATCCAAGGGGCTTCATTTCGCTTATGAAGGGGTAAATGGTGCTCCCACCAAACTCTTACTTATTGATATTTTCTCTGCTTCTGAATATTTCTGTCTTTCAGTCAGGTGACACAAAGGGAATTTTCTAACTACAAAAATGTATAGATCAAATACACATATCTATTAAAACCACAATTCCTACAACAACTCCTTGGTAGCGAGTGTTGTGGAAAAACCCCAAACAAGGCACCTTCTTCAGGCCAAAAAGTTGGCTTCATCACTGCAAATTCATAATTATCAATAACCTGTTACCATTAACCCTTTAGCTGGAAAAAGAAGTCAGGTACCAAGGTACATTGGTGGCTCAATTCTAAATACATTTGTCCGGCCACGATTTATCGAAAGATTGATTTGCTGCCTTGAACACAACAATGTATATACTATCCCTCATTCACGCTAAAGCCAACTTACGGGCAGCAAAATAGTGTTTCCAGGAGGACCGGGTATACCATCAGCTCCATTGAGTCCAGGACGCCCTGGAGGACCCTATAAAAGTGGGAGAAAGAAATATGTCAGTCACACAAAGGATGTCAAGGCGTCCACAGCTCATGCAATGACATGTAGACTGTGGCTTCATGCCGGAGGCAGAGAGGGAACGATAAAAGGATTCTGCTAGTCTCACGTTTCATTACATCACTAACTAGATTCCTACGTTCCAGCTGAAAAAGATAAAAGCCCTACATTAGACCTGTCAGGTGCTAAATGTTATGGTCATATCCAGTGCCTTGAACTGCATGACCATCAACTACCTGCCAAGTACTTTTTTTTTTACTATAAATAAGAACTTAATAAACTATAAATAAGAACTACTAATCTAAAAAAATATTTGCTTAAGTTCTGGCAACCACCCCATATATATTTTATATGGGAGGAGATGAGGGAGTGATGTATAGAGATGTATAGATTATAGAATGTTACAAAATGTAAATTCAATCAATATTTCACAGAAACTACACACATTTAGCTACAAAACAAAAAACATGAATAAAACAGACTGTAAATAAATACTATGTATTGTAACATATACAGTCCATATGTCTGGAAGTGCTGTTTTTTATGGTTAAAGGTGCTGTTCCACCACTTCTTCTGAATTTTTAAAACTTAATGGATTATTAAAAAAAACATACACCAAGTACTGCTGAAATACATTTTGATCATGTAAAATTATTTTTTTCTGGGAGTGCTTAACTGTCACGTGACACCAAAACAAGCACTGATAGGTTGTTCAAGCTTCCTTAAAGGTTAAGGGGTTGCACCAAGGGGCTTAAAGCTTCAGGGAAGAATAAAACGATGGATCTGATGAGGGTTAGATGCTCGGTTAACATTTTGTCTAAATTAAACAGTATTTTTAAAAAGACCTATGGCTTTAATGTAAATATACGCAGTTGTAGGTATTGCTGCAAGACGTCCTGCATAGAAGAGTAAGCAGGTAATGAAACTGACAGAAAGACACAGAATTATAAAAAAATAACTAGAGAAAATACACTGATAAACATGGATCTCCCTGCCTACAATAAAATACTCATGTCCCGTATCATTTACATATGTATTTAAACGATTGTGTGTACAGTATATGCAGAACTCGCTATCGCTTTCTGTATTGCCCAGAGGGTTTCTTGTCTGGTAGACACTATGACTCCCAGATAAGAAGATTTGTAGAATCTACACTTGTTTCAAGTAGGCACATTGTAACCTTTGCACGGTTCATGTCAATTAACAGACCACATCTGTCATTGGGTATAAAGTGTATCTCTTACCCTTTCCCCTGGATCTCCAATGGGTCCAACTGGACCTGTAGGTCCGGGTGGTCCAGGCTCTCCCTAAAAGTGTATGAGAGAATACTGATAAACATTAAGAGTTATGACACCTTAAAAAGGCAATCCCTGTCCATATAAAGTAAATCAACATTAAGTAATTTGGGTTTTTTTAGGCCAAACATGCAACATTATTATTATTATTATTATTATTTATTGTTTTATGTAGCCCTATCATATTCTGCAGCGCTGTACAATGGGTACAAAGGATATAACAAGTAATGTATAACATAACAACTTGACTTACGGAAACATAAGGAGGTAAGGAGGGCTCTGCTCAGAGGAGCTTACAATCTAAAAGGCATGGACCTCGGAGCATATATATTTTTTTATTCATGCAAATATTATTTAAAATGTTTGTAAAAAATGAGAAAATTAGTTCTGGATCCTTAAAATAATGGCAGCGTACACATAAAATATTGCTTCATAGGTGTATTATTAAGAGAAACATGGAGATATGCCACAAACATAATTAAAGAGCTATACACATAATTCTTAATTCTTAATTATATTCTGCATTCAAGTAAAATAGGGGGGTGCTGGCACATTTCGGTGCGGTGGAAAGCCCACACAAATAGCCCAGTACTACAGACACTTGTGGCCACTATCTAGATTTGTGGCCACTATCTAAAAAATGTTTTATGTGTTTTACAACCACAAGGGGAGTCTACAATATAAAGGACTTAGGTAGCACATATGTGATTATGGAATGGTATCTGTGCTTCTTTTATGGGCTTTCTATAATATTTTTTTGGGTGAATGTGTTTTATAAAGGACTAGATGGGGCACATATGCATGTTGTCTGGCAAGCGTGTCTTATTACAGGGTCACATGGCTGGTCTTCGTCCTACCAAGATGCAAATGCCAACGCTCCACTGTACTTCAGACACTCCTGTGCCAATGAAAAAAATATATGGTTTTGGCCCGCAATCCTCAGCTCAGCGTAAAAAATGCCCCTTTTTTCATTTTCTGAGTGAATCCATAAATTATGGCATATATAAATTTATATATATATATATATATATATATATATATTTAAGATTTAGGCTGGTGACCAAGGTTAGGTTATCACCAAGGCACTCTACATTAAATTCCTTAGGGTATCTTTGTGGTAGCACTGGACATGATCTTTGTATTAAGGAGTTCCTAAGAGAACCCGCTAGCCCTTTTACATACCGCGTAACCGGGAGCTCCCCGAGGTCCCTCAATCAGGGTACCCTGCAGTAAGAAGAAATATGATTATAGATAGGCCAGACACAGTGGAACAGATGGATTCTTTATATGCACAATGATACTCACAGGTTCCAGGATGGCTGGCTCTCCCTTCTCTCCTTTTGTGCTTTGGCCTTCGTTCTAAGGGGACATAAGTAAAAACCAGATTAAAAAAGAATGAAACTACTTTGATAAAAGTGAAAACATATATATATATATATATATATATATATATAGTGATTGGTTTGTTAGGACTAATCAAGCAACCAGAGAAGCCATCTTTCTTCAGATATGTGAAAATATATTTTCCAGATAAAGCGACTAGCTGGTGCCAGTCCAAACAGGGAGCACTCCTAGCTGGACCGACGACAGAACTGAAGTTCATCACAAGTGGAGGCTAACAGTCTGCTCCATAACCTCGCTGTGTGACTTAATAATAAAACTTAAGCTGGAAACCTGACCTCTGGCACAAATAAAGAGACTGTTGCCAAAATGTTCTTGCCAAGCCTGCGAAGTCCATTTTTCATTACAGAGACGTAATCTAGTTTTGTCATATTTTCTCTATAATGTATGCAAAATAACCGCTCCTTAAAACTCTGCCTGATGAGACCTGTGTCTATGAAGAACAACCCACAACCACTCATAATACTATATTTTACATTCCTATAAATCCTCATAGTATGCCATATAAACCCTTCCTGTAACCCTAGGTTACCACTCCAGAAAACATCTCCTACTGCTCCATATAACCTCACCCTATAACTCATCATATTACGCTATATAACGTCACCCTATAACTCTTCCTATTACTCTATAATAGCCCTAATTAGAATTTCCCTTACTTCATACCCACTTTCTATACCTCCTCCTAGTGCTTTAAATAAATAACATGTTTCAATAATGGATTCACAATGGATTTAAAGAAGAATAGGATGGAGGTTAAGTCTTACAAATTCGCTCTCTTTGGTTTCCACGTCACCCCGTTCCACTGGACCGTATCTCTCTTGTCTTTCTTCGTAGTCTTCTTCATCATACTCCCTGATTTCATAGTCCTCTCCCCTTTCCCTGTTGTCTTCTTCTACTTCTCCAACAACATATTCCTCCGTTATCTCCTGTTAGAATAACGAAGAGTCATAACGATGCTTATAGCTGTACATCTTAAATACTGGAATAGTTATTCGGGAAATGCTCGGTCCTACCTCATAGTCAGTGGCATTGAGGCTGACCGTCACTGTGGTCTTTGGGATCTCTTCTGGAGACTGAGTATAAAAATAGTCTTCTGGTAAGTCATATTCAGAGAAAATGGGATCCTCTGTAGGCTTCGCCTTGGGACTTGTCTCTGTCTTTGGTAGTTTAAAAAAGGCAAATGTTAGTTTCGCAAATGGAAAAAAAAAGTACAGGCTGTGCCATTTCTGGGAGCGTTGAAGGCACCTCATAATTTTAATTAATGATGTATTTAAATTTGGAAAGGTTGCTGCTTAATGCTAAGCCATACTTCATCACACTAGGATTTTAGAGACAGACCAAGTCCTATAACTATATCTAACTACAGACTCCGTGCCCCATAGCCCCCTCCTGTCTGTCACCCTGCGGTGGGAGGGACAGACTCCGTGCCCCATAGCCCCCTCCTGTCTGTGTCACCCTGCGGTAGGAGGGACAGACTCCGTGTCCCATAGTCCCCCCCTGTCTGTGTCACCCTGCGGTGGGAGGGACAGACTCCGTGCCTCATAGCCCCCTCCTGTCTGTGTCAGCCTGCGGGGGGAGGGGCAGACTCCATTCCCCATAGCTTCCTCCTGTCTGTGTCACCCTGTATCCCAAAGTACCCAATTGCCTGTTTCATCATGTGATATGGTCATGAAACTTCATGTCTCATTGCCCCCCCATGCCATTCCCTGATGTCCATGTCCCAGAGGTCCCCAGTCTGTGTCAGTTCGTGGTGGGAGGCGAAGACTCTGCGTCCTGTACTGGAAAGTCTTGTCCTATAACAAAACCCATCTGCCTAAACTATGCATGTGAGAAAATTTATATCCCTGTCATTTTTCTTATTACAATTCAATTTGTCCCGCTGCCACTTGTCATTATTTTAAGCCTGATTTTGTGTCAGTGGATGTGGATCTGGCCAAGTTGTATGGAAGTAACAGTTTCTGATGAGGTGCCCAGTGACTCGAGCTTTGTAAGTCTCAACAAGCTCCATTCTGAAATGGCCCAACCCCGAATAAAAAGCAAATAAAAGCCACTAAATGGTATGGTTGATGACATGAGATGAGATGAGATGGTTTTTGGCTGATGAGAAGGCAACTCTCAAGCTTTTCGGTGTGGTTAGTGCCAGGATGAGCATGTGGAAAAGTGATGTCAAATGTTGTGAGAAAGTGATGTTATAGGTTTTATTTAGTAATTACAAAATTATGAGACGGTCCTTCAGCATCATTCTCCTTATTTAACCCTTCATTACCAGATCCAGCGGCACTGTTCTCTGTATTTCCCCATATCCTGCCAAGTTCAACTCATTTATGCCGCTTAATAGTTAATATACTTAAAGTATTATATTTTTGTTATCACATAAAAAAGAATTTAAGTCATAATGTGTTATATGGAAAAGATATTTGTTGAATATCTTAGCTTCTTTCAATGCTTGGTGAAAATTACATGCTAGTGAGGTCAAGAGACTGGGGATCCCCCAGTTAAAGCTCTAAATCTAGATTCTTTTTAAGAATCTTAAAAAAAAATAACAAAACCCAAAAAAACAACAAATTGCTTGTTGCATACTGTGCTCGGCAGCAGGTACAGACTGACCATCTGGCACGCCGGGAAAATGTCTGGAGGGCCGCTGGCCAGCATCGCTCCATACACAACCAATCTGCACCTCCAACAACAGGTTGGGTTCTATAGTGTGCAGCAAATTGCTGGCTCCCCTATCCAGCCGTTGGCCACACTTACGTTATTGGTGGCCACTGGCCTTAAAATGCCAAGGCCGCCTCATCCGTCCTCAGTCCGGACCTGCTCTGTAGTAAACACCAAATTCCTCTTATTTGCACAACCTTTTAGCTGATAGCTCGACCGGTCAGTACTGACCAGTTAGTTTCTACGTAAGATCTCTTACGACCTGTGGTCTAATCTTCTGGTTGTGAGCTCACAGACCCATGGCGACAGTATTTTGTACAATTCTTTTATTGATGTTGTTAGTAATTGGATGAGATGATGGAGCGATGGATGGAGGGCATTCCAGCTGCATTGCTGTTAATGTTGGTTACCAGCCACACACAGTACATAACACGTTCAGCACCGGGGTTATTTCCAACTGGAAATAAGCAAGCACTTTGGCATGTGGGCACCACGCATGGAGTTACCATGACTACGGGGACCGTCTGTGTAACGGATGACGTAGGGTATCCTTGGGTCAAGGTCATGATAGTGCCAAGCACGGGATGTATCTGTTCAGCAACAGACTTCTTCTTCTTCTTCTTTTTGCCCTTCCTGTCCTTCTTTTTAGAGGACTTCTTACCTTTCCTGTCCTTTTTTCTCGGGACAGGTTCTGTGGTGCTCTGTGGGGGCCAAGACAGGCATAAGAAAGTACTAAATAAAGAGAGGACAGTGATAAGAGCAAGAGAAATATCCCCAATAAAAATAAACAGGTATGGTCCATAAGGATGATGGGACCACAAGAACCCACAAGAGATGGAGAAGTAGGAGGAGGTATAGTGATAAGTAACAGGTGGAGTATATGGAGTAACAGGTGGAGCTATACATGGGAGTAATAAAAGTTATGGGGGGTTATATAGAGTAGTAGGTGGTACTATAAGGAGGGGTTATATGGAGTAACAGAATGTGTTATAGGGAGAGGTTATATAGGTGGCGTTATATGAAGGGACTGAATTATTTTAATTAGTACAATACAGGAAGCATGTTTCTTAGAAGGAATTCATTTCTGTTTTTTTAGAAAATGATTTTATCCGGAATTTTAATTTTAACTTATCTGGAAAAAGTTCCAAAACCATTAGATGGGAAGAAGGGCAGCGCACGCTTTGGTTAGGAACTTGCTCAGGGAGCAGTCTTGGCTCATTGAGATCCCCAGCTGATATTTAAGAGAGTGTTAAGATGAGAATGGGAGAAAAAAAAAACCACTTGGACTGTGGACTGTACCCAGCAGGTGCAAAGAGGAATGGTTACTGGCAGAACGTCACTGAGTTTTCCTGGCTCGCATCCATATAATTTAATTTACTTGTAGAGGACCGTGAGAATTCTGCTTTCTTTCGATCATTGGCTTTTATTTACGACCAACAATTAAAAAAAAACTCAAAACAAAAAATAAAATACCAGTGTTTTTTTGTACCGGAGCGTTCTGTGTGCAGCCAAAAAGGAAAAAAAATGGCTGCAATGTGTTCTAATATAGAAAATCGACATGCGAATACATTTTTACCCAATATATATTATTAGTATCAGTAAGTATAGATAAGAGGTGAGCACTCACTATTAGTATACCTTTATACTTCGCTATAGGGACCCCAAGAACAAGATCAAAAGTACGGTAACCTCAACCGTAATTTAATACAAATATTTACATTAGTAGTATCATTCAGCTGTATATTTGATCAATGGCATCCATGCGTATCTATCCGATTGTTTGTTACCTGTTGATTGTCCACTACTTAATGGAGAGAATAAATATACTGATGGATAAAATACCTATGTATTTAATTTACTCTTAGTATAAGCATGTTCCTGCATACAGAGCCATAAACTATAATAATAATACTATTATTAATCCCAGAACCCCGGAATATGTATGATGTGTTGCAGTATTGCTGAGCTGTGAGATATGGGGGTTTACTCCCCGGGGCTCTGATGACACATCACTCATCCCTGGATTTCCCTGTTGCCTCCTGGCACCGGATGCCGGGGTTCTGACTCATACTCATGTGAATGACACAGAACCAGACCCAGCCCTGGGACCCAGCTGTTACTATTCCAGCTGGGACATTCCTCACTTTCCATCTGCTCAATGAAAGCCGACTCGGAATTCAGAGGATATCCCTGCCAAGAGAAAAGTCCCAATTTCACGCCTGTTCTGGTGGTGGGAAACAAAACTTCCTCACTTGGTAACCTGTCATCCATGGAGCTGGAGGATAAACGATGTTCTGTAAATCAATATATCAACCAGATATATCTATTCTGTTTAATCTATTTACTTTTCTAAATTGCTGGATACTCTTTGACTGTTTCATAGCGCATCGCAAAGATTCTTTTGTAGCGATGTAGGCAGCCAAATACATCTATTAACAATCCTTAAAAAAATCCAGAACGTAAAAGTATTCTAAAATATAAATAATCCGTATTCGAGCATGGACTTTAACTGTAATATAAAAGCAACAAATGATATCAACAATAACAAATTAATAACAAAATAAAAATTAGCATTTAGGTAAGGGATTGTAACTTTGCATATATCACATTTAACCCCGAAATACATCATTTCTTGTTATTTATGTTGTTATTGTAACGGTTAAGACTGCGGGGGGTTATACCGGGCACCCTGGATCAGCCTGTATCACTTTGGTCGCTTACCTCTACAGGGAATTCTGGGTCCTGGTCTTGCACGGCGTAGATTAGCGCAGAATCACAGCTGGGCATGTAACTGGTACAATATTCAGAGGCGGCTTTTGGATCCGGGACGATCATCAGCTGTTGGATGTCCCCCTGGAAGCAGAGAGCAGGGTATGTTAACCCTAATCTTGAGTGTATCATACTTTATGCACTTGCCATTTGTGCACATATATATGAACATCATAACACATATATATATATATATATATATATATATATAGTAAAGAAAATGCAACCAATATATAGTATAAAACAAGTATAAAAAATATATATAGATGATAAACTCCATTTGTTGGTCTTGATATTAAATTACAGTGGCTTTACAATCTGAGACAAGTTTCCTTGATCTGGCGGGCAGAATCGCAAGCACATTTGTTGTCTCTTTTTTGATGCAGATTAACAACTATAATACATGTGAAGAAACATTGTATCACCAGAAACCCGCAGAGCTTCCATTTAAAGGGGGACGCCAGCCATCATATGATAGCTGCGTGGTCCCTAATTTGAAGAATTGTTGGACCATAGAGGAGGAAGGCAGCTGCAGCACAGCAGCTTCTACTTCAGGTGTTTTATTTCTTTTGAAAAGTACATATTAAAGTACTCACCGTACAATAATAATGTGACCATGGGAAATTTTGTCTGGCAATACTTAATTGTCATGTGACACAAAAGCCAGCACTGATTGGCTGTTGCCGTAGAAATTGAAAAAGCGTCCTAAAGATTTCTGTGTTGATTCCGTGGGATTAAACCTTCAAAGTAAAGAATATGACAGATCTGATGAGGCTTATTTCACAAAGCATACTGCTTTGTGTAAGTGGAACAGCACCTTTAAAAACCTTGTTTTTACTTCTGTAAAGATCGTTCCTGTTCTCTGCATTTGCTTCTATGGATGAGAGACTGGCTCCAATTAACAGCCATAGAAATCTTTTCATCCACGCTGCTCCTAATATGATGTTCCCACACTGCACAGCTGCAGCTGACACAGAGCACTGATTTGCCGTGGGCATTGATAAATAAATAAATAAGGGGAATCTGGAGAATCATAAATAAATCCATGGACAAAGCTGGAACGCAGCCATAGGAAAAAATGAGGCCCACGGATTAACCCCAGGTCTTCCACCTTCAACCCAGCCAATGGCAGAAATGGATTCCCAGGGGAGGCCTGACATCTTTCCGCTTGGGGAGGAAGCCTAGACAAATGGAATTCCAATATGTCACCCCAAAAATCATTCAACAAAAAAAAAATATGAGAACTAACCAAAGCACCTTTACCAAAAGGCACTCCATAAAAATCAATAGAACCATTCAGCCCAAGGGACAATCTCATAGTACAGGCCCAATAATATAGTGTATATAATATTTGGCTAAAAAGGCAATGCTCAGATCACACAATCCAGTACTGGCCAACATATGGAAAGCAGAGAAACTTCATAAGAGGAGCACATGAGGGATGCAGTCAAGATGTAAATGCTGCCTAAAGGCTTTGTTACTCTAGACACCCTGGTGGCTGTATGTGAAAGTGCAGGTAAGCACACACAGAAAAGACTTCTGGTAATGGCCCAGAATAGTCCATGGGGTAATTGACCCCTGAACCCTTTGCTTGCCCTTAATATGGAATTGAAAGTGAAAATACCAAAAGCCGACCAGAACCTTCATACCAGAACAGCAAAGGGGTCAATGCCACCCTGCCCCTCTTTCCAGCCGTCCTCTAACCTGTCTTTCCATAATGTTTGAAATAAGCAATTTAGCTATTCGAACCACCCTTACTACCCTACAGCTGCTTTTGTCTCATTGAAATCAACCTGCAGTGACTTAGCACTCCCCTTGTCAACGCCTGACCCAGAGTTCTCTGGAACGGCCCGGTTGGCGACTACGTATGTCTGTCCCACATACTGCTTGAACTCGTGTCCTAGAAAACCACATACAATGTCCTCTTTCTGCATCGCTAAAAAAAAAACACGGTTCTCGGGAGCTGCCAAGCATGAGAAATCAGGCCTTGGAAAACAGCCACCATACATGTGTAAATAATAAATATTAAAGAAGCCAGGCCGAAAAGCGTGGTTTTCATACGCTGCAAAGAACTGGCAATCCAGACCCAAGTGTTAATAAGTAAAAACTAAACGTCAGCCCTCATTTTCCGGAATATTAGTCAAATACGAGGGCCGTAACTCCCATGGGTCGAGACAGGCAGCAGCCTCAAGCGCCGCAAAGTGAGGGACGCACTTGGACCACGTGACTGCAACCATATGGGCCTCCTTCAACATGATGGAACCCAAGCAGGTACTCGAGCATATTTCCCAACCAAATTGGGACACCATGTTGGGGGTATGATGACCACATCAGCCATGCTTCTCAGGACACATATAATTTTTACATATGGCAGACCAGCCCAGATACAATGCTGCCCAGCAGTATGGGGAATGTATAACTGACTAATTGGTTCCCTTCCATAAGCCTATACATCCCATACGATGATACTGTCCCTTTAAGAGGCAACTAATGCTTGATCGGGATAGTTCCTTTTAAATCGTTATTCTAGGAGGCGTTATTTGGTTCATATGTTTTTAATTTCAGAAACACATAATACCATACCGGACTAATTTAAATTATATTTTCTTAATTGGGGTGTTGCTGCCTTCAAACCTCTCCTCCCATACCCTGCCCTGCATCCTGGCTTTAATTTAACAAGGCGTGCGAGTTTTCTGGCGCCTTAAACAACTTTTGCTTTTCCCTGGTGAACCAAAGTATTTCGGAAGAAAAAGGGTCAGGGAGGGAAGCGAGCAGGATGGATTTGAAGTGGGAGAGAACGGAATGGTCAGAAGTTCTCAGCGTTCTGTGTTAACAAGTTGCTTTTATAGAGATCGCGTTCAGATATTTGATACAATATAAAAGGTTAGAGATAAATGATATGTACCTTGCCAGACTGTGTTAAGGAACGGCTCCCATGATCCTCTGATAACCTATGTCTCGTACTAACATTATAAAAAGCCATGTATAATTAGCGAACAGTTTAATGGAATGGGGTAATTTCCCTAAATGGAGAAACGTATCTCGTCTTGGTGCATCCTGACATGATCTGCACGATTACACATGGAACTAGGCCTGGAGGAGCCATCTGGCAAAGCAGGCATATGCACCCTTTAGTGTGCGCCAGCGGGCAGGATACGCACGCCGAAAGCAAGGAATGGCTAGCACTTCGAGCCTTCATCGTGACTATCCCATGTATGTTCCACTTATCCACTTTCTCGGTAAAGTAGAACGTTCTTACATTACCCATAATAAAGTGACATCAGCACCATAACCGTCGATGAGACCTAAAGATTTGTATTGTTTTGGTATTATAGCCCTGGTATTTCACATACCACCAGTTGCCATGGACACGCTGTAGACCATAGAGCACTTTTGTAAGAGTGGCCCTCCCAAAATTCCCTCGCTGTTACTAGTAAAGGCTTTTTGGGTAGAGCTTGCCAGATGCATCGTTTTAAGGCAGGAGTAGAGAAGAGATGTCCTGCTGTTGTGAAGGCTCTATGTAGCAACTCAACAAATGTCTCCAATACCGGTCAAACCTTCACTTGCCATTATTTAAAGATATACTTCAATGAGTCACCTGCAGTCAAGCAAGGATATCAACCATAACATAGAGGTAGAAAAGACACCAATTGGGAGTCATACGTGATCACAGCAGTGTAGAAGAGGAAGGAGTCAGACTGTGACCCTGACAATCTGCCCCTTGACCCTGTAGCATAGTCCCTGCTAGAGTCCTGGTGAGGATTCTGGTCACAGGCTGCTATAAAGAGAAGGACTATCACTAGAAGCCCTAGGAGTCTACCTGGCAAAGCCCTGTGCGCGTATTTACTAATAAACTGTTGTGTTGCGTATTGTTTTGTCTCCTCTGTATATCTAGACATTAGTATCCTAGTACACTATACTAGTCTGACGTTTTACTATGTGGAGACATTGCCAGTCCTGGATCTCCTGTAAGCACCATCAAGGATGAAACACCATTAGGGATGTGAGGCCGATTAAAAAGAGGTGTTACACTATAATCATAATATTTCCACATGTGTAATGTTCATAGAAGGCTAGCGTGTAGCAGGGCAAAGCTCCGTGTTTTTTTAAAGTTAATCTCCATGCACGATCTGACATTGCGCTTCGATGAAGTCATGCATTCAGCGTTCATAGTGACATCATTCTTAGGCTTAATGTTATTGCTGCTTTGGCATATGGGTGGGTTATTATAAGACATGCATCATATGAATAAGTGATTACGCACGGTATATGTAATGAGCACAGGAAGCAATCAGGTAATACTAGCTATGTGGAACAGCATCTTCCCTGATTCTTGACTGGCTCCCTAAAATTCCAGCTTGTGGTTCCTAAACAGGGAATGCTGTGAATAATTTTAAGGGAGGGTCCCTATGACCAGCTGGAGGTCTGAACTCTGACCCTTGGATGTTCTTAGGCCCTCAGCCAAAATGTGTTATTGGTCTTTGCCAACATCAATAATGTTCAAAGCTAAGTTAAGAATTCCATACAGTGTAATCTATAGAATTCAAAGAAAATATGAACAGGGAGCTAGTAAAAAACCCAGTATGCCTTCTCATTCAGAAGCATTGGTCTCTATGATGGTATGAATATATTTATAATCTTTTGAAATGGGAATGTGCTTTTTGTTTTTAACTTGGTTGGCAACCAAAGTCTTTATAACCAAATACGTGAGCTAGTAAAGTATCATTATTCATTTATATGGAAGCAGCTTTGAGATGGGCCATATGGGTTGTTGTGACCCATTCATTCACTTTACCTTTAGATACTTTTGTTAGGCGATGGAGTGTAGTTTGGGCTGGAGTAGGGTACTAGAAATCTCTAGGTGCTTAATTGATTGTAGATGGGGTCAAGGCAGCATTGGGGAACTGGACACAGTTTGACCCCCTTATACCTCACCGAGTTTGATATATTACCTCTCAAACTATCACATGGACCATGAGGAATGACGCCAAAAGGCCATAGACCTCTCATTCGGTATATCAGTATCATCACGCTATACACAGAAGCTTGAAGAAGAGGGGGGGACCCTCTTCCTTTGTTTAATGTGTCTTCTCCTGAACTTTAATGTTAAGCGGTGGGGGCTTAAAAAAGCTACCTGCTGGGGTACCAAGGAAGCCCGCTGATCAAAAGTCACTTGAACCTATAGCTTTTTATTTCTGTGACATTTTTCTTAGCTTTAGTAGTGGAGAGAGGAGTACCTACCGCCAAGTTGTGGTTTTATTTGAGGTAGGCTCAATTAAGTGTATGGCTTTTAAGTGCTGGTAGAATGTTTATGGAACAATATGAGGTGGTAAAGGTATGCGTTATATGGAGTAATAGGAGGACTTAGAAGAAGTTATATGGAGTAATAGAGGGAATGATAAGAAGGGGTTGTATGGAGTAATAGGAGGAATTATATGCTGTACTAGAAGGGATTTTAAGGAAGAGCTATATATGGTTTAATAGAAGGGTATAGATGGCGCTATATGGAGTAATAGGAGAAGTTATAGGGAAGGATTCTATGTAATAATAGAAGTTATTATGCGGTGTTAGAGACAGAAACGTTATGAAGCAATAGGACCCGTCATAGAAAGATAGTAACTTGACAATTTCTCATTGCGTCTACCTTTTTCATAGGTAACCTTCTTCTTGTCCTCTATATTCTTAAAGTCAATCTTCCTCTCCTTATGCCCATTTTTTCCCATCTAGATCTTTATCTTATTGCGAGTCTCAGCCTTTACTGCAGTTCAGACAGAGGTCTATAGTAATTCCCATCCCATGCCTATCCCAAGTGAGTCGCCCCCCCCTCCTCGCCTGCCTGGACAATGTCTTTACCACAATAAAACATACAGTTCATGGGAAACAAATGCCATGGGTTTACATTGCTGCGGTTAGTATTATTTATCTGAAAAAATGCCTAATGTGCTTGCTTGTTTAACTCATGCTGGCCACTTAGGATGAAAAAATGTCCCTTTTATTTAATGTTGTGCTTTTTATTTAGACTTATCTCTGCGCTCATTGTAGATTATTGAAGTTTAGCCACCGGACATCAACAAGAACGAAAAAAAGGTTTTTCTTATACTTTTAGCTTATAATTATTTCAAATAACTAAAATATTTTTTTATCGCTCAATTTATTTTGAATTAATGCTGCAGCCCTTGTGTTAACCCAGAGACAAAATGGTCTTGTGCTGAATCTCCATGTCTATGGGCCGTGTAAATAACATGTAATGGACTAATAAAGTAAATGGGATAGGAATAAGTAGATGCCCCCCCCCATTACCTGGTTATGTCACTAGAATTACAGTTTTCTAAATGTACCAAGTCTGCCATTTGGTATTTATCATCTATACAATTAACAAATTAGGCACACAGCTGTGGTGTAGTGATAGGTTGGTCATGACTACATTTTTATAATGCAAGTCATGGTCTCTTGACAGTTTGCCTCTTATGAGAAAAAAGAATGATAAAATACAGAACTATAGAGTGAGTCTTGGTACATCCTTGGGAATTATTTACTAAAGGGTGAGTTTTATCTACTATAGTTGCCGAAAAGAAACTCGTAGATTCACCAAAGGCAACTCAACTAGACTTCAAGTCGACTGTATATAGATATTTATAAACAGAAAGTCACATTAAGCTGAGTTGGCTGTCAAATTTGCAAGAAGGCTTCAACTCATTAAATAAACTGCACTCCCGGAGAAGAGAGGAGTTGACACAGAACTGGTCTGACTCATGTTTCAACAAACAGGCTGACAAACTCTACAACAAACGACAGAATCTCAACAGATGTAGAGTCTATGTAGACAGCAACACAATCGCTGTGTTCAATGAAAGACCTGAAATGTCAAACTCAAGAATGTCTTAACGTTTAGCGCTTGATTGACCTACCTCAAAGACTTCTTCGTCAAGCAATCTCGTTCCAAACAAGGTGACTCCTTCTGTGCTGATGATGGGGTTGTCGCCACGATCTAGGTCATGGCTCTGAGTCTTCTCACAGTCGACAATCATTGTCACGCTTTTTCCTTCTACACTCAAAGCTATCCGGTGCCACCTAGAGGTATGGATAATTTGACACAACATCAGCCATGACATCATAGGCACAGTATGTGACATCGCTCATTAGTTTACCATTTGTGAGTTTGATGAATATCATTATGGCATTGATTAACACATTTGTATTTTATTTTATTTTTCTTATGTAATACCCCTTTTAAATCATTCCAACAAACCCATTCATTTGTGTCCCTTGACGTACAGGATTAGGTATTGTTGGCAGTGTTTTTGACAATCACAGAGGTACTTGATGAACTCACAAAGTATTTCCCAGAAGTTTGTAGAAGCCTTAACCCCTTAATGACAAAGGCCGTACATGTACGGGCTCAAAATGCATTGTTTTCAATGGGTTTAGGGACCGCCCATTGTCCTTAAGGGGTTAAAGGGTGATGGATAAGGTGGATAAGTGAAACAGGGCTACCCCTAAGACTAAAAAGGAAACCAATGGATAGACTAGATGGGATGATATCTGATGTAAATTTCTGGGCAAGTCCATGTTGAGTTCAGTCTAAAAAAACAATTCTGAGCCTCTGAACTTGTTAGAACTTGTTATAATCTCGAGATAAGTTGTTCCACCAGCCCGTTCTCCTGGTGTAAATATTCAAACCTCCATCAGTCTTTGGTCTTGTCATATATTCAGGATAGTCTTATATCACATGCATGTTTATATTGCCTTACTGTATTAACGCCTATCTCTAACCCAGCTCTGCTACTCGGCTGCTTACCCGCCACCAGCTAAGTAATGCATCATTCTAAGCCTCTCACCCTCTTGTTCTAACGTTTTCTCTATAAACATACATATAAAGATCACAAATAGTGTAATGCTAGCGTTCAAACATCTGTTATAATATTCAGCCATCCTTAGCCTGAGCGGGCCTGTTGTGAGTTGTTGTTCGATGTACGCTCAAGCCTCCATTCCTGAGCAACAAATGGGAATACTAAAAAAGCGAACATACATCCACAATTGCTAACCCAAAACAGTATCTTATTATTCTTCCTTTGGGACATTCAAAAGTATTTTGCTATTTGTTTATAACTTTAAAAGATTTTGCAACGCTTGCAGAAAAAAAACCAGGAAAAAAAAACTGTTCTCACAACAAACATTGATTCTCAGTGGGCAAAGAAAATGAGATTTACTCCTTTGGGAAAATACAGTAAAGAAACATGACTCGAATTGTTCTACTCACTTGCCATCTGCCAAGTTGATCTTCTTAAAGAATGGGTAGTTTTCCGGGCTAGGGCGGCCATCTTGATCTTCGTATACAAAAATAGGAGAGCGGCCAATTTCTACACCCAACTGTTGTTCGCCCTGGTCGTTGTAAATCGAGAGGAGGAAGAACTGAGAGCCCTTTTTGGCTCGGAGAGTGGTGAGGATGGAGAAGTCTTGTGGAAAAGGTCCATCTGCAGTGAAAGGCATTCCAGAAAAAAAAAAACATAGAAGAACCAAGAATTGTTTGCGGGAACTTTTTGTTTGCATTACTCAAACCATAAACATGTGTACCTAATTTCTAAGGTAGCATCCCTTTTCATATTTAGTCAACTCTACTCCATCATCTGACCCCCATAGCACTCAATCATGTCCCTCACATCTTTGTTTGTGCCCATACATTAAGCATTTTTACCTGCTCTTTCTTTTTCATTCCACTTCCAACTCTTTTTATCTCTCCCCTCTCCCAGCTTTCATCATTCCTGTCACAGCCATGGTTCAACTCGCACTGGTGCCACCATCCCTCTTTTTTTTCCTCCATAACATTTCTTCCCTTCTCTTTTTTGAAGTCACCTTGACCATAAGCCAAATAAACCCAACCAATGTCGAGCAAACCCACCTGGGAATAGCTGCTTGGTTGGAGCACTAAAATGAGTTCTGTTCTCCAAACGGAAAGCAATGTCCGTCTCTTCGATCCCTTGCCTCTGCGTACAAAGTCCAGCTGCGATTGTAACTCCTTCAATGCCTTCCCTGAGTTCGAGTGCTTGTAAAACATCAACTGGAGAATCTAGAATACAATATGAGCATGGCATAGACATTATTACGGATCCATAGTTAGAAACATTGTATCATAGTTTGAATTAGAACATGAATAACATAATTATTGGTGAGGCGATCAGTCCCTTATTGACAGTCCATGAAATATTAGTCATTTCCCATTTGAACAAGTGAAATGCCTAAACACCCTAAAATAAAATGCTTTTAAAAAAAATAGTCAAAGGCATGTACTTAATGATAAAAGATTGACTCATACATAGTATGATTGGCTACTAATGTACAAAAACGTGAGAGTCTTTGCCTTTTTGGGGATATTTGGACGATGAAATGTTATTAGCCCTCCCACCCAATCTGATGTATCCATCACCACATAGATTTACAGTTTTCTCGCTGCATAAGTAGTGATTTGGCGTGCAGAATGTAGACCAAAAAGATAATTGAGCGTCATCAAGGGACTTAAAAGACGGAAACCCATCTTTCACGTTACTGACAAGCGCGCATTACAGTCCAGCAATTCCAGATGTTCTGACTCAGTCATACTCATCCTAATTACTTGTGGGATCAGCTTTTTCAGTAATCTAAACTGCAGTACACTCATCCCGCCGATGGTTTTGATTGGTGCCCCCACTCTTTCTCCAGAAACTGAATGATTGATTGGTCTCCAAATGCAGAAAAAAAATATTTGCCTTTCCCAGACCCAACGGCACAAAAAATTCAAGTCCCACTATGATCTGACATTCAGTGGTTTGCATTTTAAGTCCCACAGCAGACAAATTCTGCTGGCCAACATATATCTAGAACAAGTTATTACATTCTATAAACATTGAAGAACATTCCATGTCATGTTTACTCCTCACTCCTGGAGAGCGTTACGTGAGCTTGTTATCAGCTGCTAAAAGGTATCAAAAACATTTAATCACAATTGTCCAAAATAACCTTTTTTTCATGTGCATCACCAAACTTGCGGGAAAGCAAAGGTAGCAACCATGTATTCACAGCTTCCAAGAGTCTAGGTATTGGATGAGGTGGCCTCGATTTTTGGCACCCATCTTCATGCCGCAGTAGCCATGTGGATGTAAGCTCCACAGGGCCGGGAACTCTTTTCCTGATGTACCAATTATATCACAACCAAAAAGTCAGTAGACTACTTTACTTGCTATGGGATATAAATAATTGTTTTTTTTTCTCATTCCATAGAATTATTAGGTTTAGGCTCTTCAAGTGTCCTAAAACAGGGAAATTTGTATCATATGCGAGATTGTACAGTACTTATGTTCTGTGTTGAAACACCATGTTCCTGAAGCAAATTCTAAGCTTTTCCCCTTATAGCTGTGTTTTTATCGGTTCTTGTCTTCATTCCTATCAATCATGTTAGGCACTGTGTGTGCCTTCGATACCAAACGTTTTAAAAATACAGTTATTGTATAGCATGAGCACACCTTGGAACTAATGCATAACTCATAAGGTTCCCTATTTAGGAGTGAGAGGTTGGGTATGAGTGAATCACAGAATACAGCAACAATTAAAATGTTTAAAAAACCAAGGATTAGCTCGATAGAAAAAAAAATCAGGCATTCACTGTAGAATACACTTTGATGTACTTAATATGCTTCCATGCATAACCACGAGAAATCCTTTTTTTAGAATTAAAGGGAATATGACACCAAAAATGTATATCATCATAATTATGTTTAAAAACAACTATTAGGGGCACACTTTACTCAAGCGGATATTTAAATACCTTGTAAACTTTCAACTACAACTCTATAATTTTAGCCCACTGTTAGGAATGTTCCATACGTACAAACATGAGCATACCAACTTTGCAAATGAGCCTTCTAAAGTAACCCTTTAAAGACCCATCACGGAGATCAAGTACAGAGACAAAACTACCAATACGGCTGATGGGTGGGGTGCGCATGCAAGCGCTCATCCACAATCCTTTGCACCAAGTCATAGAACCTTGTCAATTGGGCAGCCATGTTGGAAAATGACCCAGCACGTGCCAGGACAGAAGTATAACTAATTAAATAAACCGTCTTTGTTAGCACAGGTGTCTACAGAACGTGTCATCGTTACCTGCAGTGGACCCTGTTATCTGAATGTTTGTGGATGACAGGTCCACTTTAACTCAGAACACAAAGATGGTCAGCTAAAGGTCCTGCCAATTTGTCTACTCACCAGAAACCCTGACCATGGGGTAAAAACCCTTAGATTCAGGGCCAAACACTAACTTCCCAGATGTGGGCATGAGTAGTTATTTTTTTTACATGCTCCATGCAGAGCTATAAAAAATGCCTCCTCCCGTTCCATCTTTGGATCCTGGTGCACGTCCAGAAGGATGCTTTCAATGATCTGAAGGAGAGTCCTGCTCAGTCTGTGTTGAGGCTCCGTGAGCTGCTCCTGAGATCCGGCTCAACTTGTGCCATGGTATGGCTTGCTTGCCAGTCCCTGACAAGACAGTTCATTCTGGCGCCTTCCTTTGGTATAATGTTGAGTCAAGGAAGCACAGTGTGTCCATAATTATACACATAATGAAGCACAACCTATGGGATCTACACAGAGAGTGGGCTCTGGGTCAGAGCCTTAAACCTAGAGGTTGTTCACCAGAAATCCAAGACAGTTGGCAAGCGTGATAAGTGTGCGTAGGCGGTTTTGGCAACACCCGAACACAACAGATATTTTCTGTAGCATCTCCCTAAAATCCTATACCTGACCAAAGTGACAAATTTACATTTGCCATCTTAATTCTTGTTTTATTATTATACTGACCACATGTTATTGCCTCTATGTCATATGTAATTGTCTCATTAACAAAAGATAATTATTTTTTATCATATATACCAATTTCGTAATTTTCTTAATTATTATTTGATTTTGTTTTCATGGGGTTAACAACAGTCTCTGCTTATCAGACAAATCAGACCGCAGAGCAGATTTCCCCTGATTCTCTGTTAGTTTTGTTATTTTGAAGAATAGAACATCTTGTGACTTCCCTGAACCTTGACCCAAAACAACATCCTTTTGTGCCTTTCGGAGGAATTAAAAAGAAAAAAGGCTGGAGCTTCTTCTCCGACTTGCTACACTGATACCATTGTTACGGATTCCAAAAACGCTTGCAGTGTTTGCCCGCTGCCTCCTGACAAGCACAGGCAACACTTAGTACAAAATCGGAGGTTGATTTAAACCTGTTCCATATATACGTCACTATTTATGACGGGGCAACATAATATGGGTTAAAGAGACAATCCCACAGGGGAGCAAAGTCACCTAATGATAGTGGCAAGATTAATGAGTTAAAGGAACAGAACCTTGTAGGAACACAATGACCTGATGACAATGACGATGTGTTTTTACAGTAAAGTTGCCAAGATTGTAGGGCTACATGCTATCTGTGCCAACGGCAGGACGATTGGGATTCTAATGGCACCCACTTCACGGTCTAGTCTAGTAGGTAAAGCAGAAGATTAAAACAAACACATTTTCTTTATGGTTTCTCGCAGGCCACTTTCTGCTGATAACCCTGACAAAGAGTGAGGTCCCCAAAGTAGGAGCGATTTTTGTCAGGAGGTCAAGCGTCATTGGAGAGATGAATGACCAGTGGGATTAACGTGGGACGATTCCAGGGGTGGTGGTCCAGACAATTTAAGACTGAGAAGTGGCTTCATAGTAACTATCACTGTTTTCACACTTGGCTGTCCACTGTGGTCGGTTTAGCCTGGGGTAGGGGTATGTAGAGGGTAAAGTGACCTGACCTCTGTAGAGATAATCCAGAAAATGAGATACTGTTAGTCTGGGAACAACCGTGGTATAATATCTCCCTGAGTTAAAGGAAAGATGATGGCATATACTGGAGATATACATGCATTTACCCTAATCTCAGTGTCAATCTCTTATGGTTAGATAGTCTAGAGCTGACTCCTTCACATACCACTCCGATTTAGTAAGCATTCCACTTGGGGCATACTACAGCTGAAATTCCTGCTTGAATACAGATAATTTAATAAAGAATCTCTTTACCTGCTGAGAAATCACAGTTTTCAAGGACTGGTATTAAAACCATTTGGTTACTGAGTCACTACAATAGAGCCTTTGTGATTGGCTATAAAAGGGTTAATACTGCTTTTGGCTAAGGGTCAGCACTTTTATAACATGTGTATATGTCAGAGCTGCTTTATATGGCATGCAGGGCTTTTTGAAATATTTATTAATATGTTCCTGCGGTTACCGAAAAGTAACAATGCACAATACAGGTATTTATGAGGTTTCACTTAAAATAATCAATGGACGATTTCAACAAAAAAAGGAAGATCTTCAAAATAAAAAATAAAAAAGTATTTTGTACATAGTATGTGTTTTGTTCTATTTTTTTTCCCTTCGGCACAATAAAACCTTTTGCTATTAAGATGTAGAACAGGTCTGGACGTGTGGACCATTAGCAACTGAGGATATTCACCTGGAGGATCAAATAGTTATTCCCTTTTTTTCTTTAAAGAAATCCTGCTTTTATTTCATAAATTCCACCCACTCTTCACTTCCTAATCCACTAATCTTCCTAAAAAACATTTCAAATATTTCATTTTCAGGCAGGACCGGTCCTAGCGTTTTCTAGGCAAACAACGTTCCCCATATAGAAGACACCATCGTGGCGGTGCCCCTTACTGGCTTACCTACCATCCTTGGTGGCCACCTAGTTTCCTCATATTGGCAAGGCTAGCCTTATTTGACCGATATCAAAACCTCTGACAACGTACAAAACACTCATCTCATGACTGTGAGGAATGAGGGGAATACAACTTTATATTGCGGACCAAACAAACGTGATATACCAATTTTGCACAAGAAAAAAACAAACTGTAACCAAAATGTATGCACCAATTCACCCGGAGAATCCTTCTTAAAAAAGCAAATATCATGCGCAAACCATGTACACGGTCCTTGATGACAAATCTAAATCATTTGCCATTAAGCCTCACGGCCCTTGTTTTACTGTAGCGGCCTATTGCAAAATCTGGTTCTCAATCCGTATTGCATCTGCCTTTGTACCTCTTTTTTCTCATAAAAATCCCTTTTCTCCACTAAATACACCCTTTACCTACCCAAATTAAGGCTATTTGATTTTATGATGTATCCGCAGGCTAAGCGCTTCACTAGATGTGCCATAACTTTTGTCGTCAACATGCTGGTGGGACAGACATCAACATAAACAGCCGTGCGAGGTCTAATCTCAGAAATCTATCCTTTAAGCCCTTCTTTCCTCAGTAGCCATTACTTATCTTTCAAGAGAAACTGTTAATCCCTTTGTTACAAGTTTGCTTGACTGTCCCAACCCCTTTGAGATCCAGGCAGGGTTTCTCTGCTAGTTACAACCAGGCAAACACTTGACTTTAGGGTGATTTTTAAGGGCAGGACTCTCCTTTGGGAGATATTCTTTAAACATAACCTTTAGTATTCATCTGGATCACAATGCTGGTAGGGGTGTAGATGCATGGTTCTTCAAAAGATTTCTCACAAGCTACCGGTACCTTGTTGGATACCACTGAGCTTCTAGTGAATAACCAGCCTGGATGTAAAGGGGTAACTCCTGGATGTCATAAACAGCTATCCCTCTTTCGGCGATAGTCTAAAGATATGCCTAAAGTGGACAATTAACCTTTAATCAGTAGTACTTCTTTACAGCGCAATTACTATGAGAGAAGAATTCTTGAAGTGTTTTCCAAATACACAAATGACGGCCTGTCACCTAAAGAACCCATGGTAGAAGGCAATATGTTACCTACCCCATTATCTCGTTACTCATGTAAAGCATTGGTGGACTTTCCACTGAGCCAAGAGATGTTATTCCGCATGATACTTTGCCAAGTAAGCTCTTGTAACAAAGTGACACCTTGTGATAGCTACCTCATTCTACGACGAATCTCTGATTTTGCTTTAACGTTTATTTACATACTTGCACTGATCGACAAGACTACTAAATATATAAGGGTAAAGTAGCTACAATAATCATATTATTCTTCTAGGTTCTAAGGAGGAAGGGTAAGTGGGGGAAAGTTGCAGTTAAATAATTATATTGGTAGACAGATGAATTAAATTATATTTCACATAGGTTCTAGTTTTTATTTATATGCACACATCTGCCAGGTGTTTCAGTTTTTGTGGTATGGTCACGTTTTCGGTACAGTCCCACTGTCCCAGGTAGCTACCCTACTCTCCTACTTTTGCCAGTGGGGATCATAGGCCAGTTCAGAGGATCCTATGATCTCCCCCGACCGGTTTAGGGAGCTGTGAAATCAACGGAGGTCTGTTCTGAGTCTCAGACTTTTTATATGAATCTCGGTTTAGAAAGTCTTTAAAGCCGAGGTCTTCCATTCCTTCAGTCAGTTCAGATGCCATTCTCTGAACCCTTTCCAATCTTTTTGTGTGCTGGTGTCCAATATTTTGCTGCATATTTAAGTTGTGGTCTTACATGTAAGTTATAAGGAGGCAATATTACGTTCTCATCCTGTGCACTTGCTTGCTTTTGCAGAAATCGTCCAAGATTGTGAACTGCTAATAGACAAGTATTCCCAGATCCTTCTCAATAGTGGATGTTCCCCAGTAAGTAGCCATGCAATTTATAATCAGAGGCATGCTTCTATTTCCCTCCCAAATGTATAATGTTGCATTTATCCATGTTAAAACACATCTGCAACTTTACTGCCCGGTCACATATATCAGAAGATTTTGCAGCTCCTGATGTGGCCACCTTCACGACGGCCAATGTGATCATCCTAGGCGATTTACCCTTTTGACGCTTTTGTCCCTTTCAGGTGGTTGCTGCCAAAGTACACATTGGGAGGTTTCCGATTTATATACATTATGCTAATTTGTAAACACAATTACTTAGGCTAAATTAGTGATTTTCAAAATTGACAGATCTACTTTAATCTATTAAAACTTTTTGATGTGTATCAATGTAAGAATCTTCTTTTCCATCATCCAGTTCGGTTTGCAATACTTTTCTCATTAATTGAAATGCCAACCGGCAATCATTTCTTTGGCCTTTCTCCAAGTGTATCTGTCAAGCTAAATAAGAGATAATCCATAAAACTGGGATGAGCGAGTGCGATATAGAATTTGTGTTTCGAGGAAACTTCATGTTTATTATTATATATACATACTGCTATGTTTAACCCTAGTTACGCAATTTACTTGCACGCTATACTGGGAGATTCCCAGTTTCAATCTCAATTCATTTTATAAACTCAGCACTTATATTTAAGGGTCATTATATGAATGATGTATATATGCAGTATGAGCCATGAACAGCCATACTATACTTTTAAATAGGACGTGTCATATTACAGGTCATCCCGGATTCTAATTTTTACATTAATATGGAACAATATTAGTATTGGTCCCCAATCTTCTTCTTCTGGGGGTCACCCTCCCAAAACACATATAGTACCCCTACCTTCCTTTATTCTAGTAACATTTCTGTAGCAGTGATCTCTCCTCTAAACAGTTATACCTCTTAAAAGTAACATTTGATTAATTAATGTGGTTGCTTTATGAAGCTCCGCAGCTGTGAGGTGGCTTCTCAGTTATAAGTGGTCCAAAGACCCACCAACCAACTCCCCAACTCTCGCCACCTCATCCAACACAAGTGTCTCGATTTGGGCACCTGAGATTTTAAGGAGGATGTATGGAATAGAGAACATTTTCATAATAACATTAACTATGGTAGATAAACATAGAAAAAATGCTTTTGAAATGTAATTTACTTTTTAGCCTTAAGGGGATCAGAGGTCATTCCTGGGGAAGAATAATATCTGCCTCAGTCCAGGCGCTATTACTTCAAAATGGGGAAATGTCAGCTTATAAATGGTAACTTCTAAAGGCAGTGTATAGATACTCAGCATCATTATACAGCGCAGCGTTTTCATTATCAGTGTATAGATCAGGGGTGTCCAAGTTGTTCCTGCAGGGGGCCACTTCATCAGAAATGTATATGTTCGGGGGCCGCATTCATTTTTCACTGAGAGAAAAAACGGCCTTTAATAAGACATGCAGGCTGAAATAAAGTAAATGACACAGAATCCTTTACAATGCCTCTCACTGATTTCTGGGCCTAGAAAGTTTTGTGCTCTGAAATGACTACAAGTTCAGGAGGGCATTTTATCTCTGGATACATAAAAATTAAATAATTCTATTTATTCTAGGGATGCACCAAAATGAAAATTCTGGATCGAACCCAAAACCGAAAATGACCCCCCCATCTTTAAAAATAAAATAAATAAATAAACCACACACTTAATAAAAGTAACACACCAAAATTGTACAAACAAATGAAATAACAATAATATAAATATGATTGTTAACAGCACACACAAATTCCAGCATTTACTGGTTGCCTGGACATGATTGATATTGTTATTGTATTTTTTTGTCTAATTTTGGTGTGTTACTTACTTTTAATAAAAGTGTGGTGTTATCACACCAAAATTGGACAATAAAATACAATAACAATATTAATATATATAATTGCTAACAGCAATCACACTCCTATCATGCCCAGGCAACCAGTAACTGCTGGAACCTGGACATGATAGGACTGTGATTGCGGTTAGCAATCACACTCCTATCATGCCCAGGCATACCAATGCATGTACTGGCTGATTTGGCATGATAGGAGTGTGATTGTTAACAGCAATCACACTCCTATCATTCAAGTCAGCCAATACATGCTGAAACCTGGCTATCTGCCCCCTTGTGACACTGCCAGCAGTATGGGGTTACTTACAGACTCACTGTGCCATGCCCCCCACTTACACATCCATGCTATCACACATACACTCATTCATATACTCATTCATTCACGGATTCAATCACGTATACAACCCCACCCTCTTACCTGCAATGCAGATCTCTCACTCACAGACTTACTCAGGGGCTGCTGCTTCTCACTGTGTAGCTCGCGAGGAACTTCTCTTGTGCCCAACAGCAGAAGCAGGAAGGGAGCAGAGTCATGTGACATATATTCACATGACTCCGCTGGGTTCTGCTTTCCCTGTGCGGTACAAAAGACACTGCTGTGCGATCAACTCACAGGAAAGCAACAGGGCCTTGCAATTCTGCCGGTTGCCCTGCCTGCGGATCTCACGTGGGCCGCACCTCAAGGTCCGGCGGGCCACATTTGGCCTGCGAGCCGCATGTTGGACGCCCCTGGTATAGATACTCGGCATCATTATACAGCGCAGCGTGTTCATTATCAATGTATAGATACTTGGTATTATTATACAGCGCGGGGCGTTCATTATCAGTGTATAGATACTCGGTATTATTATACAGCGCGGGGCGTTCATTATCAGTGTATAGATACTCGGTATTATTATACAGCGCGGGGCGTTCATTATCAGTGTATAGATACTCGGTATTATACAGCGCGGGGGGTTCATTATCAGTGTATAGATACTCGGTATTATTATACAGCGCGGGGTTCATTATCAGTGTATAGATACTCGGTATTATTATACAGCGTGGGGTGTTCATTATCAGTGTATAGATACTCGGTATTATTATACAGCGCGGGGTTCATTATCAGTGTATAGATACTCGGTATTATTATACAGCGCGGGGTTCATTATCAGTGTATAGATACTCGGTATTATTATACAGCGCGGGGTTCATTATCGGTGTATAGATACTCGGTATTATTATACAGCGCGGGGTTCATTATCAGTGTATAGATACTCGGTATTATTATACAGCGCGGGGCGTTCATTATCAGTGTATAGATACTCGGTATTATTATACAGCGCTGCGCGTTCATTATCAGTGTATAGATACTCGGTATTATTATACAGCGCGCGGGGTTCATTATCGGTGTATAGATACTCGGTATTATTATACAGCGCGCGGGGTTCATTATCGGTGTATAGATACTCTGTATTATTATACAGCGCGGGGCGTTCATTATCAGTGTATAGATACTCGGTATTATTATACAGCGCGGGGTTCATTATCAGTGTATAGATACTCGGTATTATTATACAGCGCGGGGCGTTCATTATCAGTGTATAGATACTCGGTATTATTATACAGCGCGGGGCGTTCATTATCAGTGTATAGATACTCGGTATTATTATACAGCGCGGGGTTCATTATCAGTGTATAGATACTCGGTATTATTACACAGCGCGGGGTTCATTATCAGTGTATAGATACTCGGTATTATTATACAGCGCGGGGCGTTCATTATCAGTGTATAGATACTCGGTATTATTATACAGCGCGGGGCGTTCATTATCAGTGTATAGATACTCGGTATTATTATACAGCGCGGGGTTCATTATCAGTGTATAGATACTCGGTATTATTATACAGCGCGGGGTTCATTATCAGTGTATAGATACTCGGTATTATTATACAGCGCTGCGCGTTCATTATCAGTGTATAGATACTCGGTATTATTATACAGCGCGCGGGGTTCATTATCGGTGTATAGATACTCGGTATTATTATACAGCGCGCGGGGTTCATTATCGGTGTATAGATACTCTGTATTATTATACAGCGCGGGGCGTTCATTATCAGTGTATAGATACTCGGTATTATTATACAGCGCGGGGTTCATTATCAGTGTATAGATACTCGGTATTATTATACAGCGCGGGGCGTTCATTATCAGTGTATAGATACTCGGTATTATTATACAGCGCGGGGCGTTCATTATCAGTGTATAGATACTCGGTATTATTATACAGCGCGGGGTTCATTATCAGTGTATAGCTACTCGGTATTATTATACAGCGCGGGGTTCATTATCAGTGTATAGATACTCGGTATTATTATACAGCGTGGGGTGTTCATTATCAGTGTATAGATACTCGTTATTATTATACAGCGCGGGGTTCATTATCAGTGTATAGATACTCGGTATTATTATACAGCCCGGGGCGTTCATTATCGGTGTAAAGATACTCGGTATTATTATACAGCGCGGGGCGATCATTATCAGTGTATAGATACTCGGTATCATTATACAGAGCAGCGTGCTCATTATCAGCTTGATCATTGTCAGTTTATAGATACTTAGGAACAATGGATGGAACTTGGCAGTGACGCAGGATGCTGAGCTCTGGCCGTCCAGCTGTTTTGAAATTCTCAGTCGACCAACAACAGCTGGAGTGACAGAGCTGACCTATCCGTTTAAGAGAACAGATACAAAAATATGTATCTTGGAAACAAATATCCAAGAGCAGAATAAGGGATTAATGTTATTATGTTGATCACAACACAGGGAGAGGACCCAAGAGATGATATTTGAGAAAATGTAAAAGTACCCCAGTAAAGTCAAGGCCTTACATTGATGTCATAAGCGTGAGAATCTTGCAAACATGGCACCGATCCCCAGACACAAAAACGCACCCATAAATATCCGCGTGGCGGGCGCTTTGTGACCCCGCGCTAGAACCATGACAGTTCACACCGCGAGGGACAGCTGCCTGAGCCAGTCACCTTAACGAGGTAAGCTGTTGAGTTTGGTTTGGCTGAGAGTACTATATGTTATGATATTGTGGTATGTGTGTTTACTGTTTAGTATACATCAGTGTGGTTGGGAGTGGTATGTGTGGTTAAGGGTGGTCAATGCGCCAAAGAGTGGTGAGTAAAATGTGCTTTAGCGTGGCTGAGTGTGGTTTGTGTGGTTGCATCAGTTTGGTTGAGAGCAATCAGTGGGAATTTGCGGCAGTGTGGTGAAGAGTGGTCGGAGTTGGTTTGCTCCAGTGGGGTTGCTGTCCGTGAGGTTAAAAGTGGTTATTGTATTTAATTGAGCATCACTTCTGATGAAATCAGTGTGTGTGTGGGGTGGATGTGTATCAATCTCATGAGAATTCTCCCCTGTGAGTTAATTTCAAGCCCTGCACTTCACCGAGGTCTATAAACATTGCCTAATCTCAGAAATAACAATCAGAATCCTAAAGTTAAGAAAAGTGGGTGGGGAATGGGAGGAAAGTGGGTGGGGAATGGGAGGAAAGTGGGTGGGGAATGGGAGGAAAGTGGGTGGGGGTGGACAATCTCTGCTCCCCAGTCAGGAGAAAGAGGACTTGCTTCAATGGGTCTCAGTCCCTCCTCTACTAGCAACATGGATGGACATGATAGCGAGGAATCACAGTGCCTCAATCCCAAAGAATATCTGAATCTCTTCAGAGAAGATAGCAGATTTGGTAAAGTCAGACTTGTATTGGGTAACTGATGTTTAATGGATTTCAAGCTTCCAAGACTATCTAGAGCTCTTCTTCGGGCTTACTAAGGTGTAATATGCTTCCTTCGAAGAAGACATCTAGATAGTTCTGAAAGCTTGCAATCCATTATACGTCAATTAGCCAATAAAGGAATCATCTTTACCAAATTACTTTCTCTATTACTATGACTAACATGGTACAACTCTATACCTTACTCTAATAGGTAGGAAAGGGGGCTTAAAACCCCCCTTAAGAGAAAAGACCGCTCCTTCTCTCTGTACCTGGTGCATTGCAGTACTTTCTGACCCGGTTTTACGTTTCCAGCACTCTACACCCAACAGTGCTGAATGACATTAGATTATATCACAATCAACATCAGGAGACAATGTGAAAGTACCAGGAACCGGCAATAGGAATAACTACTGACACGAGCACTCACATAGCGCTATCTCATGGAGGACTGAACTAGAACGTGGGACCGCAAGGAGGCTTGGTGTGACTGTCCCAAAAATCCGAACTGGAGACTCTATACAATGGTTCTCATAAAAGCACATTAGCATCAATAAAATAGCTATAAAATGGACATAGCTGTTAGTTTAAACACATTAAAAGGCAGCATGTCGGGACATGAAGCTATAACTAGAGACTCCTGATGGGAAGCCAGTTGGCGGCGGGTCTCTCAGTATGTAGGGAGGTAGCGTCAGTGCAATGTCAGGGACAAAAAACCTCAGGCATTCTGCCGCTGAGCGATCACTGGTGCTGCTACCGTATAACCAGATCAAGCAGCCGTTTAGGGCCCCAAGAAGTATAAGGGGCCCCGCCATAGCATGTTCAAGTTTATATCGCTGTGACAATCAGCGTTCTGTAGCTCAGGTGTAATTATCCTTTTTTTTTAACATTTATCCTTTGAGATGGATCGCCTCTAAATAAAAAAAAATAAATAAAAAATAATAATAAATATTTGTACATAGGGCACATCATTAACCAGCCATGACGCAAGATTAAAGCTGCAGTCCTGCGCAGCACACAAGCTATCGGCTGGCCCCTACTAAGTTACTTTTTTTTTTTTGCACTATACATTCAAATTCCTTTTGAGACTTGAATCTGTTTTCTCAGGAAAAGCGGCATTCGCTTTGACGCCCACGAAGCGCAGAGAACGGTCCAATGCTTATTTAACCCCTTGAGCAACTAAACATAGTCCACATTAATGTAAAGAAAAAGGGTTAATCGCAGTCGCATACTGAAAAAAATACTATACAGAAGTATTTGCCAGCCTGTTCCCCAAGCTCCAGTCTCTTATGCTCCGTTGTTAATTCCAGGCTTGTCACTCAGGCTGTTATCCTTATTGCTGCAGGGTGGAAATACTTTCTATCTCCTCTTGCAGGTCCATACAGAACAGAGATATTCCAAGCGCATTTTTCCGTTGCAACCTTAAACCTTAATAACATATCTTTTTGTTCTTTTAACTCCTCGAGTTACAAATTCGCAATTTAACAGCCACCACCCCCCCACAACACACCTCTTCCATTTGCACTGAAGGAGTTAACGAGAGAGATTGATGATTTCTTAACTTTTTTTGGATGAGATTAATAATAATGTCTTTGTAATAAAAGGTCGTGACCTTGACTTGTTCGTTGCAATGATAAATCAAGGAATACAATAATAATGATATAAAACGATAAAATAAATCATGGTATTATGGATTTATTCCGTCTGGGACACCATTCTGTGTTTTAATGGTATTTAGCCTGAAAAAAGGAGTTTGGAACAGCGGCTGTGCTGGTCAAAATATAATCACCCGAATATTATCGGTCATTATATCGGGAGAGCTCTTTAATCCCAATATAGCAATTAGAACCGGTTTAACGTCAAGAGAGTGTGTAAACAATCAATGACCTATAACGTCATCAATGACATCATCAATTCTCTTTTTTCTTCAAAGTCAAGGGATACTTTTCCACAGGTCAGAAGAGGTGACTGAAAGAAGGTATACCACTTGCAAACACTGTTCTGAAGAGCTTGCAATTTTTTTTTCTATACAGATTAAAAATTCCAACAGCAATTTTCCCAGGGTTCACTAACATTATTACTGGGACGTGTTCACTAAAGGTGGGCAATTATCTACCAGATGTGTACGCAGCATGTGTGATCTTTCCCCTTAGCCCAAATTACTAACAACAAAGGTTGGGTAAGAACGTAGGCTTTATATTGGCGACGACTTCTGGTTTTAAAATGTTGACCAAATGAGAAAGCTGAGAACTGGAACCATTCCGGGGAAATTATTAACAAGTTTTCGCCTTGATCTATATATTCCCAAGAAAAAGCTTCATATTGTACTATATGACATCATTGATTTAATTGGATCCAGCTCCTAACACTGTATGTACACTTCAAGGACATTCAGACCTTACTAATATAACATTGGATGCATATTACAGGGACTGTGCAGCATTAATGCCCATTTTGTTCACAGCGGACTGTATTTGGCTCCCTAATGTCCTTCACCAGGTGTTCACTTTGCTGATGCTAGATGTCAGTTTCGTGACAGGCAGAATCACAGGGTGTTCTTTATATGTACAGGTCATGCATGGGACCTTGATGTGTCAGTGTATTCAGTCTCCAAGATCTTGGGATGTATTTGGTGATGCCCATTCCCTGCCCAGGATCTGCCCACCGCTGCCTACTTTCCAACCCACTTGCCTCGGCCCTATGTGCGGTTAGCCAAGCCTCTTGCTTGCAGCCAAAACCCAAACAGAGAATTGGGCAACCAATTCTAGGAACTTACCAGGTATGGTGCATTCAATGCAGCTGGTGTGAGATGCAGCTCAACACGATCTCCCCAATGAGAACTCTCCTGGTTGGACACAGAGTCTCAGGGTGAAGCTCTGCTTTCTTGGGTCTCCAGGTCACTTTCCCCTACTTCACTTAAGGCTGCCTCGGGGTAGCACAACCATTTACACAGGTAGCCCAACCCTTCCACCACTTAGACGATGGAGCGTTCTGGGTACGCAAGTTCCCAGGCATGCTCCTAAACAGGCTAAAAATGAGCCATCAGTTTGAAGATACCAGATAGTTCTGCAGAGTGTTTCACACAGAAAGGAGAGAGTAGGGGACTGATATACATTATGTAAAGGAAGGTTAATGTCAATTAAAAGAAATGTCACATGCTTAAGGTAGAAGTGTATTTCTGTTGTGGATATATGTTGGGCTAAATTAATGCATAAATAGAGTCATGGACATCATTTAGGGCGTTTTGTGTTTTGTAGCTGCTTATTGAGATTTATAGAAAGAACGTGATTTCTGCTATTTTCTCCAAACCGATGTCTTGTGAGATTAAAAAATACTTGTGATGTATGACAGAGCCGTGTTTGGGCTCATGAGAAAGCACGATACGGCCGGCAAAACATTTAACTGAAGTCTGCTGTTGCCTGAGGGGAAAATTCCCCTGAACTATCTAAGAGTAACCTTTTCGTGTCTCTGAACATGTAACCCCTTGACCTTTTTTTTGCTTCTGCTCCCCTTTCTAACCTCATAGGCATTTCTTTCCACTGACTGACCCGTTCTGGGTCCCTGCATGTCAAGGGCGCCAGTGGAGAAGCAAAGTCTGCAGAGGGTCCCCTTGTCTTTTTCTCACGGATGATCCCCAAAGGACCAGAAACGCCTGTCCCTCCAGCCTCCCTCCCTCTAGAATGTAGGAAAGAAGCCAGTTGTTAAGCAGGCTCCCACCCCACGGGTAGTCAGCGACAATGACAAGGAGGAGAGGGGACAGAGACAGAAATCACAACAAATAATTGTCCGAGAGTTTTTTGGGGCATTCTGTAGAGGACACACATCCCATTTTTTTTATACTAGAAAGTTTTTGCTGTGTTTCTTCTCCTTTTGGTTGTGATGGAGTTAACATCCTCAATATTTCAGGCCCATGGAACTGGGGGGTTGAGGAAGGTGACCCAGTTACAATGCAGTGGGGTCACCCTTCAGACTTTATCGTCTCAAATGGGAGCGCATTTCTCCGGCATCTCCATGGGAACTGTCCTACAGACCTCCGTCCGGCCAGTGTCTCAAATTCAAGTTGCATCCTTGCCTAGCAACGGATGATATACAGCGAAATGAAAACTGTTTGGTCACACAACACCCCCTGCAAATATTGTGACAAGGGATTATCACATATTCCTTTATATTCCAAAAGTTTGCTGTGAGACACAACGCACATTCGCACTTCAAAACAAATCGACAATGAACAGTATGGAATGTGCGGTATCTAAAGGATAAACATATACATTTTGAATGCTTTATTAGAAATAGTTGATCCATACATGTTCTAACAATGCGGTTAAAACATGGATTAGCATTGTATAGCGCTACGGAATATGATGACACTGATTCTACTGACCATTGGATGACATACTCACTATAACAATTTAGGTGACATTGGTTTGGAATTACGCTTAAAATCACCCACCTTCTCACTAGATCAGAAGGTCTTTCTATACATTTCTAATGTATGCGGGGAATGGGAAATTGTTTATTGTTTATCCTCTTTCGAGATAGAAAGAATGCATTTTGGGTGAAATTTAGACTGAAATGCCAAATCTGGACTGGATGGGGTCAGTGTGATTAATGAAGTAATACAAATTCTGTGTTCAGCGTATACTTATTTACTTTTGTCTGTTTACCTGTAATGCTTTATGTACGAAATCATAAATAATAGTTATAAATAGCTGTTGTTTAAAAGGCTATTGGCCTCAGATAATCCATTGAACGTAATGTATGCTTCCATGCCCTAGGGCTTGTGACATCATTCGAGTATCCACCCAGAATACATGGGCAGCTTTGTGATGTCACATTGCCCAGTTGGCGTGCTAAGTATGTAAAACTGCAGGCAGTCCTAATACAAGGGACATTTGCCAGGACAGTTTAGCAGCCAGGTTTCAAGTTACTGAGACTTTTCAAGTTCCAGAATATTGGCCGCTATGTCAATTCTGTAAATAAGACAAGTTAGATCTCCATTGGGTGGGTGACATATTAGTAGGACATCATCTCATATTTTTGAGATGAGACTTGGCTCCCTTGGTTATTTATTGGATTTATCCTTAGTGACTAGATGTGGGCAAGATGGACATGGCTGGTGAGGTGAAAGCTGGCTTGGGTCTGCCTTGCATTCATCCCCTCCTGACATGTCTGGCTGACTCAAGCATTGGACTCAAGTACATTCCTGCTGGCCCATCTTTAGTTTGCCACAACACTACGTATTCATCCCTTCCAGACGTTCAAAGACAGTTCCACACCTTGCCACAATGTCTCAGCATGTCACTCTTTTGAGGACTGCATGTCACTCTTTTGAGGACTCCATGTCACTCTTTGAGGACTGTCCCTATTAAACCTAATAGGGACAATGTATATAGTCACATTGGTGGCCGAAGCTACAGTTGACCTTTTATTGGGCTGACAAACAATGTGTAGGACCAGGACCTTAGATGAATCTTCTTCAAATGAAAAAAATTGGAAGCAGAGACCTCAGGGGTACAAAAAAAGCTTACATGACGGTATCAGCTTCGACTGAAGACTTTTTGTTTTAAACCCATGCCTTTTTTTTCAATGACTTGTATGCTCTTCCTGACACGTGTTCAGCGTTGATTACTTATCCTTATTTCCATATATTAAACTGTACTAAAATGTATATATTTAAAATGTACTTAGTAAGACTTCTGGACACGTTTTTTTTATATTTCTTCTTTAAAAATGTTACTTACAAATCATGTTTATTTTACCATGATAAATCTATACTTGGCATAGCTCCATATTCATGATTAATGAACTAAATGAAGGCAAAGCCTACATATCATTCCTTAATTTGATATGATGTTAGGCTCAGCCTGCTGATTTAGGTGTATTTATTAACATTCCATGTTCTGGGTGTAGAACCTCTGCCTCTTTTGATATATGTGGTGGTTCGCAATACTAATTTTTAGTAATTAAATTATAGCAATCATTATAAATTAAACAAATGAGCATACAGCGCCACCATGACTACGACGGTTGAGGGCATACCTAGAAATATTGCATCTCCTATGTGTCCCTGTTTCTGACCCCCAAATCCCTCAGTCCTTCTTTCCTCCCTGGTGCCCCTCTTTTCTAGGAGCTCAGAATGGGTATGAAGGTATCACAGGGTTCTACAACCCCAAAACTCACAATACTGTAAGTTATAGAAACAAATATGTGTTCATATATTCCTATTGGGTATTCTAAATGGTTTACTTAGTTTCAATAAATTGCGAAGTTGCGGTTTATCAGATCCATGGCCTGGAGTCCTCCAACTCTCTCCTCTGTGGACCCGGTGGGTGGAGAATGTCAGGAGGGGAATGGAACGGGACATGGAGTGGGTGGAGTCACACAATAGCACAACCCACCTTCACATCTGGATATAAAAGCCCTGGAGGCGTCAAATCTGGAGCTTACTAGGCAGAGCTTCTGGATTCCTAGATATCGCTGTGATGGGAACTTTTAACAGCTGTAATAATGCCTGCTCCAGGCACCAACCCCCCCCCCAGGCTGGGAATAGCTAAATGCAAATGTCAATATTTTGTTAGTTAAATTAATGAATTAAATATGGGCCTGGATCTTGCTTTTCAGTAACATAATTGCAGAAAATGACGCAATGTGACAAACTGTATCTCAGTAAAAAAAAAAAAGAATAATAATGTGGCAAATCATTTTGCAATACAAATTTAGAAATTAACCCCTTAATGACAAAGCCCGTACATGTACGGGCTCAAAATGCATTGTTTTCAATGGGTTTAGGGACCGCCCATTGTCCTTAAGGGGTTAAAATAATTGCAATGGATATATATATATATATGTGGATGTATACTTTTACATTTGTCTTCATATGTGTGAATATTGGTTTTATTTATTCTTTAGTCACGTTCTGTTGGTGGCGCGTATAACATACAGTATAATTTTAGTGATGTTGCTACCCTGTGGCAAATGGAATGGCTTATCCTCATCTAGATCCTCCATCACCTCCCGCAGTTAAACTTTGTTACCTGCATCTGTGTGCATAAGAATCACCTCCACATTCTAGTTGCTTAAAGACAGGACCGTGGTGATGTATGATTGTGTCACACACACATACATACATACATACATACCGTACATGTTCCCAGTGCATCAATAAATGGTATTTTGGCATAGACAGAAAACATATACAATGTTGCATTACAAATGCACTAAGGAGCCATCTGCGCCCTTTTGAATAGAAAATATTTCTTACGGTTTACACTTGTTATCCTAACCCAAAGGATAGAGTCTTTCATGCAGAAAATATGACATCTTTGCAAACAAGAGCATATAAAAAGTGTAAATAGTAGACCATATACAGGCAGACATGCAATTACATACACTGATACAGCTATTGAAGAGATCTAGGTCAAGTCTAGTATGAAGAAGTGAATAAGTGTTTATAAACCCCATAGGTGTACAGAAGCCCTTTATCACTCCCATCATTCCTGTGTTCCAATGGCCCTTTATCACTCCCATCACTCCAGTGTTCCAATGGCCCTTTATCACTCCCATCACTCCTGTGTTCCAATGGCACATTGTGCTCACTGATCCAAGTTTAAGTTTAAAAGGCTAAGTGATCGTTAGACAACATTTGGCAAATTATGGTACAGCTCCAAATTTCCTTGTTTTCCATGAAAACAGCTAAGTGACCCCAAACATTTGAATGGTAGTGTGTATATATCTATACAATGAAAGAATAACAGATACTACTCTATTGGTTAATAAACTGATATGACACTTATATAGTTAATTTTGGAACCTTCTGTCCTTGTTGTAGTTACTATGTTTCACCTCTTCACACACATATATTCCTAATACAGAGTAGGGGTATTTCCCCCCAGCACAGATTTACAATGAACCCAAAGTCATCCCAGACCCAGTATATAGAGAGCTGTGACTCTACCTGTTCTTGCTGTGTGCAGCCCCTGCAGGGATATCACTAAAAATGAGGTTATCCAGCAATCCCATGATAAAATCCACCTTGCCATAGTGCAGGTACCAGGTATATATTTCTATATACCCTCAGTGTATAGGACTATAATCCGGATTCAAGCTGTTATTGATCCATATATGTGAAGGGAAGGGTGGGAGAAAAGTGCTGGTCTTTGGCTGGATCTCTCACAGTGGGATCAATTTTCTCCCAGTAAGTGTTGTCTGGCTGTGTGTCCTCCTATTCTGTCTGTCCCTCCCTCCAGCTCATTCTTTCTGTCTTTCTTTCCCCCCCTCCTCCTTTTCTCTCTCTCTCTCTCCCTCTCTATTCATCTAGTGCAGACTCCCCCAAGCCCTCCCTGCTCCTGTTAGACTGTCACCCCCTATTCACTTTACCCTCCCTCCACACTGCTAATCTGTTTGGGTACTCCCTTCTGTCTATGCTCTGTTGCCTGTCTCTTTTTCTATGTATTTTCTTTTATCACTTCTCTTGCACTCTCATCACATCCTTACCTAGCCCCTCTCTATGTTGACACTTTTCTCTTTAACTTTATGGCATTCGTCTCAAACTTATTTAATTTATATCATTATATAAATGTGTGTCAGTTTTGTATATTGTCAATTTTATGTCAATGTTATTGTTTTTTTCACTGTCCTGCTATTGTAATAATGCTGTGGAATCTACTGGTGCTTTTTAAGTAAAATTGTAATGCATCAAACATCTCCCTTCCATCCAAGATATGCTTCATCTCTAGTTCTGTAGCTTTTTTCTCAACTTTTTTAGTGTTCTCAATCTTTCAGCTCTTCTCTTGACCTTTTCTCGTGAACTGAGCATTCGCTTCTCTCCATTCATCCTCATTCTCCTACCTCATCTGCAAGCCCTCTTTTCATTCCCCTCACCCTTTCTATCATTTATATTCTCATTCACCTTTAATGCCGTTCTTTCATATGTACTTCTTGTTTTTTGTCATGTGGTGTCACCCTTTTTCCAGTCAGTACTCACAAAACACTTCTGTACATCTAGGCCTTGTTGGCTTGGCCTTTATCTTTACAAAACTGAAGAGAATGAGGTCATCTCTTTAATTTTCCATTCTTCTTGTCCTCAAACTTGACATGCCAGACCTCATTCTCTTTGGGCACATATCTTGCCAGATGTTGATGGACCCTGCGCTTGTAGGCAAGCATTTTTAGAACTTGGATCCTTCATGTGCTTTTCCTTGTATATACCTCTTCAGAGGTTATTTGATCTCCATGTGTACATAGCTTTACAGAGCTCATTGAAGCTTGTTTCCGGAACTCATCCAAACTTGCAGAACAAGCCACTTGCATGCTTGCTTTCCTCCCATGTACACAACCTTCCAAGCATTGCCTGTGTGTTCACTTGTAGAATCCCTTGGAAACCTTACTAGTCTGCTCTTCGCATGGTCAGAATGTTCTGAATTCTGGAATGCTCTCTAACCTTGTATTTCAATAAAAAAATTAAACGTTCCTCCTTTCTAGGATGATTAAAATCTAAAGGCAATCATCCAGTATCAATAACGATGCTTCTACTCGACACTGTGTCCCATAAACATGACGCTGCAATCCCTTTTGTAGAAAACTTTTAAATAGCGTCTATCGGGTTTCTGTAGATTTATAAAAAACAACAAATATTGAAAAAGTACCAAACCATCTGCAGTTGCAAAAGACTGTCCAGGGAACACTGAAGCTAAAATAATTAAAGGGGAAACAATGACACGATCCCAAATAGCTGTGTGTCTAAACCAGGGTCGATGTTGTAATTGGTCTCTGGGATCAGGAGATTTAAGATTAAAAAAGTAGGGTTGGGCAACCAGAGTCCTGCTTTTTCTCATGCAACTCTCATCATCTGTAGCCATTTCTGGTAGCCCTCTGGCCGTTTATGGTTTATAGCTCCAATCACTGTTTCACATTAAAATAACGCTCTATTTTTAGAAGCAGGTGGCCAACCGGTGTAGGTTTGGCTACTAAAATTAAAGGTAATCTGGTTTTGCCACTATAGTTCATCAGTATAATTCTAGTTTTCCAAGGAAAATCAAGTTGATTTATTACTATTGGTGTTTGGTGTTAATAATGAAAAGTATCACTTTTTTTTTTTTAGAAATGTGCTAGATTATTAATTGTAATCTTTTGATTTTCCACATAAAATGTATTTCTCTTTTCTGCCAAAGGGCAAGCGGATAATTGACTGAAAATGCAGACAAAAGAATCTTTGATACCCAATTTCTTGTGAAACTGTCAGCGTTCCGTTACGGCTACTCAATGAGTCATAGCAGCTGCTTCCATATCGTAATAAATAATGTTGATCAAGGTCCATCAGGCAGGGTTTCTGAGCCCAGAACATGCTTACACTATCACATTCGATTGGATATCATTTGCCTCCTATGATCGATTATGAATGATATGTAAAAGGAGATGGAATCTGCATCTGACGCTGGAGTAAGTTCTAGGTTGGCTGACTCAGGTGCCATATTAACTCCCTTTCTTCTACCCTTACTGGCAGGCCCGGACTGGCCCTCTGGCATACATGGCGCCTGCTCAATGGGCTGGCTGCTGATCAAGTCCTGCAGTTAATATGCTCAACCGCACATACGTTATTGAGCGGCCACTTGCCTTAAAGCGCCAGGGTTGCTTTTATCCTCAGTCCGGCCATTCTTACCGAATGAATTGGTGAAGGAAATATTCTTCAAATTACATCTGATAAATATAACTAGCTTTTTGGTGACTGCACTCAACTTAATTTGCCGCATGTCCTTATATCTACATATTTCTTACCCTAATGACAGGGGAGTTTTGCTATTTTAACAAAATGATGAACATTTCATTAAAAAAATAAAAACGTGTCCATGTTTCTAGGATGAAAGATAGTCACTTGTTACTATCTGGGCAGGCATTCCAGCACACAAGTTTATGATTGGGGTAAGTGGGAGCCTGGGAGTCCTTGAGTAAAAATACTAGAACGGAGCAAAATATAACACTTCTGGTATTCACAAAGGTAAACCGAGGCTCAGCTAGTTGACTCATCTTTGGACCTTTTGAACAATTATGTCCTGCTGAAAGTGGTCCGAACAGTAGTATGTCCCCAGTTTGTCCACATTAGCAGAGAGTCCTCCTGACAGTCTGATCTCCCCTCTGTCAGTAGCAGTTAGAACTGTTGTCCCCGAGCTGACAGTGTAATCGTGTTTGGTGTGAGTGCCAGTGTTTCAATGCCCAAAGGGAAGATTGGGAATTCCGTTCATACTGGGTGTCAACCATGACATTGTAGGAATGCTGTGTCTGAGTGGCAGACACCGTGCAGAGATTGTACAGACTGTTCTGGAGTCTCTGGTGACCCCTGTCTCTGAACACGGTATGATCACGAAAACAGTGAAGTCACAATGAGATCATCAGAGGTACCCTCTTGTTATAATGCAGATCTCTAAAGTCAGGGGAGGGATGACATCATCTAGTGCCAGGGGACACCCTGCCAGGTGGCCTACTAACATAACAGATCCGACATCTTTAATAAGTGGCCAAAGGGAGTCTACATAGGGGTTATGTAATAGGAGCACAAGAAGGATCCAGACATGTTGTTAATGCTGTATAAACTCTTTGTCAATCTAGACACTCTCAATGTCTTAATCTAGAAACTAGAGTGCGGATTTATGGTAGTGGCTCATAATATTCACATCAGTTTAGGGGTGATTGTCCCCCTAACCTCTTGCTAGCCTGTCCCTACCTAGATTGTAGGAAGACTGATTATAGTAATGCAAAAATGTTTAAGAAAAATAACTGAAAAGATAAATGATAAAAAGTAAAGAAAAAAATAAAAATATATATATATATATATGTTTTAAAAAGTGTAAAAAAGGTGGGTTTCTGTCTCTTTATGTCGATTGTTTCCTGTCAGTATGATCATGTACTACTCTGTAGAGTTCATGAGGAGAGAGGTGGGGTAACATGTTATGGTATGTTTTTTTTTTTTTCAAAATTAATAAAAAGTTTCCAAAAAAAAAGTGTAAAAAAAAAGGAAGAAAATATCCAACTGCTTTGTAAATCACACAAATGAATCACAGAACGAGATGGAGTGACATATCTACTGGTTCCGTTTATTATTACGGATTTATTTTTCAGGACATAAAATATTCAAACTGAGCTCAAAAGGACTAACGGGGGGTATACACTCGGGGTAATTAGAGTGCACTTATGCTATAACAAATCTATCTCTCTAATCTAACTATTAATACAAAGTTGCCGTCAATCATTTTTTACCTTAACAGTCTTGCTCATGCGCTAGTCGTTTGGTAAGAATGATGACAGATGATCTTTTAAGTGACACGGAATGAGAGCTAGAGAAAAACTCTGGACCAGGAAGAGTAGAAAGGTCACTCAGCAAGTGGACACCAAAACAATTTACTGTCCCATCTGTCACCGCTCGGCTGACTTCAGCTCATTGTAAAATAACAATTAAAGCTGTCACTTTGCCCAAACCCTACATTTTACAGTTACGTTTCCTAAGTAAACCTTTATAGTGGTGACTGACTACAGCATTATTCGTATTACTATTATATCTATAAGAAAATGGCGCAATATGGACGCACTTGCTTGCCACGGCTCGTGCGAGTGTCCCATAGATCTTGGGATGTGACTTTAGTTTCACTCATATTCACTCTAAATCTGTCAAAGCTTTCAAATATGTTCAGTTTGGATTTTTCCTGATTATTTTAGTTGGTTAGTCTTCTCTGGTTCCTGACCTCTGGATACTTCTGAGCTTGTATGCCACCTGCTCTGACCTGCCCTTACAAAAAAATACTGCAGTTTTTCTGAAGTAATACTGCAGTTCTTTGGACATGAAAATACTGCACATTTACTGCAGTTTTACTGCATTTGTACTTCACTGTACTGCAGTTGTACTGCAGTTATTTTTGTACGGAAGTACAAATGCAATAAAGCTACAGTACTTTGAAGTACAACTGTAGGTTTGCAATATAAAAAAAAAGTGCGGTAAATGTGCAGTAATACTGCAGTACAGTGAAGTACAAATGCAGTAAAAGTGCAGTAAATGTGCAGTATTGCAGTTTTTTCATGTCCAAAAAACTGCAGTATTACTTCAGAAAAACTGCAGTAATTTTTCGTAAGGGTGATCCTATTTTTGTAATGTAAGGAAGTTTTACTTTGCCGAGAGGGTTGTAAATAAGTGAAACAGCCTCTCAGAAGACTTGGTAGAGGTTAATAAGGGGAATTTAAACGTGCATAGGATAGGCATACGGCTCCTGAATCTAAGACGAGACCAACGACTGATTACGGTCTTTACATCAAGAAGAACAGGTAGACTATATGGGCCAAATTTGTAGAATTGCAAAGAAGAACCAAACGTAAGAGAAAGCCCTCCTTTAATTTTACAACCGGTTACTAAAATGTATGTGCCTGTTATTATTTAAAGCTGCTGTTCCACCAACTCTGCTAAAAGTTAACCCATTTGCAACTGAAACTCCAGACTCCTTATGAACATGATATAATATAATTATTCTTAAGAGTAAAATAATCCCAAAAGTTTTTCTTGCCAGGTCACGAGAGGGGGAAAAAAAGCCAGAAAAGGGAATTTTACGAATGTAGCCGATGGGAAACTGTTGTATCTTGAAGAGGAATGCATCACCTAAGGCGGAGAGAAAGAAATTTAACTAGTGAATCGCCATAGTGGGCTGAATTAAAAATTTGATTGGACAAGCTCATTCATTGGATAATTTATTGTTAATTTACAGACCATTGTTAATTCCATTCGTCGGTGTCCTATGTTAAAGCATTGTAGCATGTAATATGTATAGTCTCAATGGAAAGATTGTCTCACATTAAGTGAGGTGAAGGAAATACTGTCCTGAAGAGCTTACATTTTAATACACAGAGGCAAATTAAATATAGTGACAGTGAAAAGTACTTGGAAGAAAATGTTGCCCTGCATAATGATAAAAGTATAGAAAAACAGAAAGAATGGAATGTTGCCGTGAAGCGTTTACATTTTAAAATGCAGAAGGACACCCATGGAATATAGGGAGAAGCAATACCAGTGGAAAAATGTGACTTGTACTGAAGAGCGTACACTCTAATATAAAGAAAAAAAACAATCATATAGTACTGGAAGGAGGATAATAGAGTATTCATTTAAACAGCTTACTTTATTACTATATCTGGTGATAAAGGACCGTTATTGAAAAGGTCCTTAAATCTGCAATGTTTATAATCTAATACATAAAGAAGAATCATGGGCCTTCATAGAACGTACTCCTTTGTGTTGGTGGACTTTGGACATGTGCGCTCGTGAAACGACAAACCTGTTCTCTACAATGTAGGGTTTTTAATCTACATGGATGAGGCTTGAGGTGAAATAAGGTCCCGATAATATAATAAGAGCCGACTCTGGCTGGGATCCAATCGCTGGGAGTAAAGACGACTACTCATTCATCATTGCTATCAGCTGAGGACACGGTAGGTAGCGGTATCAGAGTATCAGAGTATCACAGGTCATACTCACTCACTATAAACTATACCTATAGAGATTTAGCTTTTTGTGACACCAGCCCTCCTAAGATCATAAACAATGAAAAACTAATGGGCCCCCAGATAGGCCTGTATCTACGTATATGAGGAGAAACATCTCAGCTGAGGTTTTGTTGGATAAATTAGGTTGGGACTTGGTTTAGGTAACCTGTGAGCTATACCACTTATTGAAGATTTGGGTCAATGTCAAATTACATGAATGCCATTCATTGCTCTATTTTTGACACCATGTTTGGGGAAGTTGCATTTTTTTACCCGCTGAAGTTGCTGCGGGAGATGGGGACACATCACCACGCGGTTATACCGTCTCGGCAGCCACCCCATTCCTCACCTTCATCAAAGTGACTCTCGTGAAAGGAATTAGCTTTAGACTAAACCCAGGGGCAAACTCGTACACTTCTCACATAGGGCAAGGGTAGTGTTATTTTTCTCCTCCTTATTTTACACAGCTACTAAAAATTAGCACAATTTTCCAACTGAGATGTTAATCAAGGACTTTGACAATATAATCGTCATTTCTTTAACATTTAATCATTGTTTGATCAAACGTCCCAGGTCACATCCCCTCCATGGAGGTGTTGGCATGTAATCTCTGGTAGACCTGGCTCATTGGAATTACAGATCCTTTAATCCTTTTAAATACCAGGCTGCATCACGTGCACATATAGGGTTAAAATATCCCATCTTTCTTACGCATGGGCATATCTGTAATTGAATTAGCGCGTTATTACAGCTGACAGCACTCAGGTGATCTGGTTTCTCCAAATCTCTCACCTGCTGGCCCTTGGTGCCTTAGGGTCCTCATGTAGTATGGAATCTTTGCTATTTTCTGAGGGCTTTTAAGGCCTGCCATACCTTGTTCCTGAATGAGGTATGATAGAGAATATATTTTGTGAGTAGGTGCATGGGAGGAGGGGTGGAGGTGTAAGGGAGCGATATGATATAGTGTTTCCAAGATGAAGACACGCTCCCGTACGATCCTTTTTTTGCGGAAACTGATGGGTTAATTCTCCGACTGTGTGTCTGGTGATAGAAATGTATTAAGAAATAGATCACATAGGATCACAAAGGGTGAAGATCATTTGCCATGTACCTGGGAATCCACTCATACCTATTATTAGTTCATTATTTGAATTGCAGCTGTGGTTAATTACTAATGCCGACAATCATTGGGAATGATTAGGATTTTCACAGTAACTCTAAAGGGGAACTGCCATCAACATATCGTGTAGCATCATGAAATTAATAAATTAATAATTATTTTATTATTTTTACTAATAAAACAACTATAACTGTTTTTCAGGTTATTTTTCACTAGTGTAGTGCCTCAATGCCGCTCCCGGGAACCCAGAGATTCTCCGCGGTGACCCAGAGGCCTGGGAAGCGGTGTTTTACCCGTCTATGTCTAATGACCCATTAATATAAAGACCCCAATAAACTAAACACATTAATGCAGTCCTGCCCAGTGCTGGTTCACCTGCTTAGAAAATCCCCCGTGCCCAAAAAGAACATACAAACATTAACTTTTCTCAAATAAATAAACTTTATTCAGCTGAATAATTTTGCCCAGGCATGGGTGTAGGAACCCCTAAAAATCTGGGGGGATAAGATTTTTCCCCATCAGATACCCCCTTTTTTTCTCCCCATCAGATACCTCTTTCCTCACTATACCCTCCCCAGCTCTTTTTTTGCAAACAAGCACAATAATATTATATAAATTGAAACACTTGTAAAAATAATGAACGTTTAATACATTAAATATAGGAACAAACAGCTAATCTTTGTAACAAAAACATTTTTTAAATATTGAAAAATTTGACCCTAGGCAAGCATTTCCTTGGGCCCCCCCTTGACACTCCCCAACATGCAATCACTCCCTCCGCTCCCACACCAAAAACAAATATTTGCCACACTGAATGCAGATTAGGGGTTGACTGTGAGAGTCAGTGCAGTCTTCCCTCCTTCTGACACTACCATGACATTGAGAGGTCCTCTCACCCCGTAATGATCCTCAGAGTTCCTTTATCTACTCATTCACTAAGCCATACCTCTCTTTTACTTGCTCCCTGTAGTTCAGGTATAGATCAAATAAACAACACATGTAAACAACATGTGCATGTATAGATCAAATGAATAAGACATTTGCAGGTATACATAAATAATGTATGGAAACATGGCATAGCAAGTATAGATCAACAGCATAACACACAAAGGTATAGCTAAAACCCCCTAAATTACAGGCATAGATCACACGTTACACACCCCAAAGGCCAGCCCCGGCATCCACATTCCCCACATAGAAGCTGATCAGCACTCAGATTATACAACCAGATTACAGTCCAGAGTGAACTAACTCTGTCCCCAAACAGTTCAGCGGGAGCCAACTTTGTCCCTAAACAGCCCAGAGTGAGCCATTTTTGTCCCCAAACAGCCTGCCCTGTGCCATCTTTGTCCCATAATTACTCTGTCTGTGCCATCTTGGTCCCCAAGGCTGAAACACCCTGCTTGTGCCATCTTTGCGTTTCCCTAAATCACATCCATGATACACATATCCATTAAATCATTCAAGCAATTCATCCACACATTAATTCATGCTTTCACTCATTCACACAATTCATCCACACATTAATTCATTCTCTCACTCATTCACACAATTCAGATCAAGAAGCTTCAATATGTTAATGTTTATTCTATCATTTTTAGCAATGTATGTACTGCTTTTCTAAAAAAAAATCCATACCCTTTGGTCTGATGACATCCAAGTGCTTTGGATACCGGGATGTTATGGTTGATATACCTGTTTGAATGCATCTTTAAATAATGGCAAGTCAAGGTTTCCATGAGGACTGGTTTTATTAAAGCTATTTGGTTAACATTTGATGAGACTCTTCATACAATAAGCATGGATGGTCATTAAAGGGATTAGCTCATTTGGAAAGTTCCCAGGTAAGGTGAGAGGGCTTTTCTCCTTCCTTCTCTTTTGTCCCTGTTCCCCGTCTCACTTATCCTCCTTCTTATCTGTCTCTGTGCCTTCTCCTTTTTCTCTCTTTGGATGTTCTCCTCCTCACGCTCCTTTTACACCTTGCAAGCAGACTGTATAAAAATCTATTATAAAAATGTACACTATGATATACACCTGACAGACACTGTTACAACAGTGTGTGGGAAAAAATACTTAGGTTGTAAACTTTTTACAGACCAAAGAAAATATCTGTTGCAAATCTGCCAGAATGAGTACAACTGAACGTGCTGTGACTTGGTGGAGATAACAGCAATCCGCATGGGGCCAGGGTGTTAGAATTAGATTGCTTAAAAAACCAAGGATCGCCCATCACTCTGCATGTATAGATACTCTGTATCATTATACATTGCAGTATGTTCATTATCAGTGTATTGATGCTGAGCATCATACAATTCAGTGCAGATCCAGACTGGGGATGGTTAAGCGACCCTGGCATTTTTAAGCCAGTGGTTGCCATACCTGGGAACTCTCCGGGTTTCGCTTGGAGACTCTGGGTGAAGTGCCGCTTCTCTGGGTCACCACAGAGAAACTTTGGGTCTCAGGAGTGTCTTTGCAGTACTCTCCATTCCCCCCAGGTATGGCGGTCACAAATGGCATTGGTGCTGGAGCCGACTGGATACACAGGGTCAGTCATGCTGTGTGTTCATTATCGGTGTATAGATACTCGGTATTATTATACAGCGCGGGGCGTTCATTATCGGTGTATAGATACTCGGTATCATTATACAGCGCGGGGCGTTCATTATCAGTGTATAGATACTCGGTATTATTATACAGCGCGGGGCGTTCATTATCAGTGTATAGAGACTCGGTATCATTATACAGCGCGGGGCGTTCATTATCAGTGTATAGATACTCGGTATTATTATACAGCGCGGGGCGTTCATTATCAGTGTATAGATACTCGGTATCATTCTACAGCGCGGGGCGTTCATTATCAGTGTATAGATACTCGGTATTATTATACAGCGCGGGGCGTTCATTATCAGTGTATAGATACTCGGTATTATTATACAGTGCGGGGCGTTCATTATCAGTGTATAGATACTCGGTATTATTATACAGCGCGGGGCGTTCATTATCAGTGTATAGATACTCGGTATTATTATACAGCACGGGGCGTTCATTATCAGTACATAGATATTCATCATCATTACACAATGTGTTCATTATCAGTGCACAAGTACTCAACAATGGGTTATTTTAGCTAATTAAGGGTATACATGTTTTGGATAAAATGTCCTTACATTCACAATTCTCCAAACCCAGTACAAGTTCAACTATTAAGGTGAAGCTTTGCGGCTTGATAGCAAGCTTCTAGGACAAGTTCTAAGCTTGTTAATGAAATATCTTGGAGCATGTCCCGTGCTTTGTAGTAAGTGATCGCAGCTGCTTCACCTCTAAGCCTGAGGGTGCAAACACTATGTTAACCTTCATTGCCCTAGCAGTTGCATTGTGAGGTATGCTTTAAAAGTGTTTTTAACGACATGTTAAAGAAAAAGCATAAATTATTTATACGATATGGATTTATTTTTTATTCCCAGAATGGATCACTTTGCTCCGTATAGCTGCAACAGTGATCCTGTTACCCAATAGGGACTCCTCCATATTCAAAATCATTTGATAATACTATGGCTTTCCGTCTGATGGAGTTTCTGTGGCTGCCCATATATTAATTAGATGTTCGGTATATGCTCACGCATGGGCAAATTATAATTAAAATGCCTAGACATTATGCCCCTGCAATAAAATCTGGTCAAATTGGAGGATTTGGCAGCCAAGCTGCAGATAAGATTTATTATTGTCAAATGCAAAGTTACGCATTTGGGAAGAAGAAATGTGCAAATTACGCCTTAAATGGGGTTGTCTTACGGAAATCATAAAATGAAAAATTGAAAACAATAAACATAGCAAGAGTGTTCAATGCCAGTAAGCTGCTGGAAGGGCCAGTAAGATATTGTGTAAGAAGGGGGTTTTGACAAAACAGTTTTGTACAGTAAGAACAAGAACAATGTTGAGTTCACTACCGACAGAGGTTGTGCTATGAAATTCAATTGATGTCCTTAAATATGGGCTGGATGATTTTGTATACAGGAATATAAGAACATGATTAGTTGATCAACAGCGGGTCTGAACTTGGTGGACTTTTTTTCAACCTAAATCGTTGAACTACAAGTGTGTTACTACTAGAAAAAAATGTTACTACTCGATAAAACAGACTGATCTCCATCGTCAGCCGCATGCCTTATGTGTAGTGTGCTGAGAATGCAATCTGTAATTTCTGAACGATCTACAAGACCAAAACATTTGCCTTTAGCATGGTTAGAGTGAATTCATCTCATCTGCTGACACCTCGGCCAGTACTAGGTGCGATAGGTGTGACTGGGGATATGTACCGTGGTGTGGGTCTTTTCTGCGGCATACATTGATGGTATTTCTGGAATGCTTTGGAAGGGGAAGAAGGCTCACGGCAGGTATTTCGAAGAAGAATTAGACAGGCCGCAGTCCTGTCAGCTATGAGAGCTCAGCTGCCTTACATTACAAATATATAGCTTCAAACATGCCTGTCTTAATGCAGTGCTGGGCATTTACTGTAGGCTGGAACATGTCAAAAACGAAATATATTAGTTATAGTCATAACTTTCGAGGTGCTAGTCCCTTTTTTTTGTTTTTGTCTGATCATTGACTTATTTTTACCAGCGAGTAAGATAGGATCTTCCCTTAGGGGAGGACTCGACAGAATGTGATGTATTGGAGAGGTAGCAAGCTCTCAACATGGTAATGTTTAAAACGACATAATTATGAATGGACATTGTTAACTTTGTAATTTTATTGAGTTCTCCATTGTAGAGCACTGCTGAATCTGTTGGTGCTTCATGGGTAATTTGTGATGATTCTGTGTGCAATAAAGTATTTTTATTTGAAATATGCAATATAGATAAGGCTCTGTGTTTTTCTTTATGGGGCTGGTATGCATGCATTTTGATATCTCTATCAGTCGGAGTAGGATACCGGCTGTTGGAATAGGGTTAAATATGTTTTTTTTAAATGTGGGGTACCCTCTGCCAGAGAAGACAGAGAAGACCTTCATGTGTCAGAGTGTGGTACCATCCTCCAGAGAAACACAGAACTATAGAATCTGAAGGCATATAAGGACCATGTAGCCTATTTTTCCTTCTGTAAATACACAAGACTTCTTCAGTCATTTATGTCATCTGTTCTTCATATGCCTTTCCCATCCATGTTTACATTTTCTTAATGTCTGGTGAAGGGTTCACTACTCACCATACGTGTGCGCAAGTTCCACCTAATTCAAAAACATTTATCAAATAATGCACAAGAGTTGTTGCACTATAGACTGACAGCTGCTGGCTGAGGATGTGTAAGTAGCAATCCATACAATAACCCTAGGTTTGGCATTTGACACTTCACAGCTCAAACTTTCTGATACCCTTGTTAGAGGAGCCAAGTTTGGAAAAGGGTGCTGTCATAAATCACTGAAGACACAGTTGTGTCAAAATTTACATGTGTACGTTTTGGTTTTGCCTGTTTACGTGTATTTTTTAAATCTGTTGGTTAATTCACAGAAGAATATTCCCTTGGTAAGGAATGCATGGTTTTTTTGTCCAAAGTAATTGTGTGCATTCATATTTGTTTGAATTTTACCAAACAACAATCTTGGCTGGGTGCTACCCTAGGCCAGACCCTAAGCAGCGTTCCAGTTGAAGAGGTACCACTGACCTACGCAACCATCCTCCTGCCGGTTACACCATAGACCTCTGAGGCCACCTCCACAACTATGGAGTAGTAGCATGCCAGGGTGGCAGATTGCGCAATAGGCATAGGGGTTACCTAGTCAGCCTAGGCAGGAACACACCAGTTCTCAAAACATGTATAATATATCATGACATACATATGGCTAGATAAACATATGCAAAATACTTTATAGGATTTTATAGGATTATTATTGGATATGTTTTTTCTTTCCTTAAACACTGATAAAAATACATGTTTTTAACTTTTCCCTTGGGGAAAAATTACCAGATAAATACTTTCAGTTGACAGAACCCTGGGGTACAGAAGAAGAGATGAGGGAAAGGTGTAGATAAGATTTGAGACCTCGGAGCAAAATGACCTTTATACACTTTCATTTTTTACATTTTTTTCCCTCCATTTTTTTTTTTTTTAAAGTCTATGTACTAAAATGCCAGGAAACGATAATTTTCAGAAGATGCAAAGGATTCTTAAGTTTTATCGGTTTGGGATTTTTGAGGAATTTTAATTATGGAGTAAAAGAAAGACACAATTAATTAATGTGGCAGAAATGTCAGTCACATGGGGATAGTGGCAGTGACCTAATTTTAGTAATAAATGTAATGGGTTAAGGGGTTAATACCACATACATATTAAGAGGCCTAAGAACATGGTAGTAGGTTTAATTGTTTGAAATATTAGTACCCAAAATGAAATTGAGTGATTTAACCTGTAAAAACCATCATCATTGTGGGTTCCCCTGGCACTCGTGGAGATAAATGACTCTTCCTAAACAAATATAAAGTGTATCTGATACTGAAATTGTGAAAGAAGGATGAATTTGAATGCATTTACGTTACCAGCAGAGTAGGACCCTGGGTCTGATTGTCACTATGGGGGTTGAGGCTATAATGGCGGACAAAACAAAAGACTAGTCTGTCTGCGTCCTCCGTCCAAAATGGGGGGCAACACAGGGAGGGGATGGTGTCATTTGGGTTTGTAAATGTCTGCAAAACAATGAAACTCTGTGTTCCGCACTGCAAATTGGCCCACTGGAAAATTCTTCCACAAAACCCTTGTGAAATTACTCTAGTCTGGTCTCGGCCTACATTGGCATAGCAGAGAATGGATGCCTCTCATCAACGAAGCCCAGACAAAAAGGGGTCTATGCTTCTACCGTCGGAAATGTCAAGGGGTTAAGGTTACATCTTAGACTATAATGGAGGGAGTGAAAAAAAAATAGCATTTCAGAATTTGGCGTGTAAAAGTATCAAAGCACATGAGCAATGAACACTACACTGTATAATGACAGTAAGCAGAGCAACAGATAATGTAGATATATTAGTTAGAGGGCATATTTTGACCAAAATAAGCCAAAATTAAGCCACACATATTGCCCAATTTTGTGTTTCGGTGTACTACCATCACACCTGTGTTCCGATGGCACGTTGTGTTCGCTAATCCAAGTTGACATTTAAAGGCTAATTGATTGTTAAAACCTTTTGCAAATTATGTTACAGCTAGAAATGTCCTTGTTTTTCACGAAGACAGCTAAGTGACCGCAAACCTTTGAACGGCAAGTTTATGTACAATAGTGGTTTACTGATAAAGGTTGGCATTTCTTGAAATAGAGGACCTTAGATAATAAGCATTGTTTAACCATTAATACTGATATGTGTGTGTTATTTTTTAATAATAAATTAGGGCAAATAATGGGGACAAAGCAACCCAAAATCTGCCCTTAAAACTTACACTTGAGTTTCCCCCTACTATTCTGTAATTCTACAATAGGATTACATACCTCCAAACAGTCCTGGTTTTCATGGGGCAGTCCTAATGTTTGGGTACCACCCTCCCAGGTAGCTGCCCCTCTGTCCCACTTTTGCAAGCAGTGGGGATCATGGATCTGATCTTCTCTCACTGGCCCAGGGAACTGTAAAATCATTGGAGGTCTGTGCTGCCCTGAATTGCAGCTCCCAAATGGCCTCCTGATGATGCCCTTAAGCTGAGCACCAATTAGTCTTTCTTTGGGTTTGGTGGGCTTGCAGGGTGGGCAACTCAAACCCACCTTTGGAGACCTGAAATGTTGGGGAGAATGGGATTGTACCCCAAAAAAACTCTCTTTAAAGGAAATGTTTTTTGGTATGATATATTAGAATTCATACCTGGGTGCTCTTCTTCTTTTTCTAAGCAGGGGAGGGGTGTTTGGCCATACTATAGCCACTCCCCACCCACTTTCCTGCCCTTGTGCGCAGCTAGCCCCACTCTCATTTGCAGTTAATCTTACATCAACGCGGAGACACTTCCCCAGAGGAACGAGCTCTGGGTAGTCCTAGTTCCCAGGGCATTTCCCAGGTATGAAAATAGAACACAGCAATGCAGGTGTCCACCTGGAGAGGGTTGGATGGCAAGGGCAGAATGATCATCATTTTCACCTGGGGTAAATGAATGAATTAGGAGGGCTGCAGAACACTCATGCCCAACAAACATTCTTAGCTCATAGACATCAGTGGAGGAAAGAGGCATAGAAGACATTGTCTCCTCTAGGGACACATTGGAAGCAAATATTTGCCAGCCTGTCCCTGCCCCATGGCTATGCTCTGATATTCAGTGTGCCGAATAATGTTATTTATTACACACCTGTATGCATTGTAGCCACAAGCGGAATATATATAAATAACTCTTACATCACAGCCCAGGGGGAGTTTAATGAACACAAGCCAAAAATTTAATTAAATATGACATCCTCATATCAGTCCCATTACTGGGAAAAAAATGATTTCTGAAGACTGAAGACTTTCTAAATTATATTTTCTGCACAATATGTATTTGGCATAATGAACACATTTGTGATGGAACACAACTATTTTTCTGTATTCACCTGGTATAGATTCACAATTCATAAATCAGATTTATGAAATAATTATAAATACATTGGAAAAGTCACTGTGAAATAATTTATGGGCAAAAGTATGTGGACACCTGACCATCACACCTACATGAGCTTGTTGGACATTCCATTCCAAAACCATCTGGATTACTATAGAGCCCCCTTGCAGCTATAGCAGCCAACACTCTTCTGAGAAAGCCTTCCACAAGATTTATGTCTATGGGATTTTGTGCCCATTCAGCCAAAAGAGCAGTACTATGTTGGACGAGTAGGCAGGACAATCGGTGTTCCAATTCGTCTTAAGGATGTTCAGTGTGGTTAAGGTCAGGGGTCTGTGCAGGGCACAGTCATGCTGGAAGAGGAACAGGCCTTCCCCAAACTGGTGACACAAAGTTGAAAGCATACAAATGTCCATAATGTCTTTTTTATGCTGTAGCATTAACATTACCCTTCACTGGAACTAACGGGCCCAAACCCTAAAAAAAAAACTAAGACCATTATCCCTCCTCCACCAAACTTTACAGTAGGCACTATGGATTCCCATAATCCATCCATCAGAATTCCAGATAGTGATGTGTGATTCATCACTACACGTTTCCACTGGCGGTATGATTTGTACTACTTCAGCCAACGCATGGCACTGCACTATAACAGCACTTACAGCGGACCGCGCAGATCTAGCAGGGCAGAAACTCACTTGTGACAAAGATGGCATCCTATCACATGCTCAAAGGTGCAAGCTCTTCAGTACAAACTGCTCTAAGGCCCATGTTTGCTTATGGAGGTGGCTGTCTATGTGCTGATTTTATACACCTGTTAGCAAAGGGTGTGGCTGAAACACTTAAATTCAATAATTAGAAGAGGTGCCCACATACTTGTGGTCAATTAGTTTTTACATGGATCCAAGGGCATCTATATATTTAATCCCAGAAGGGATAGAGGTCTTCCTTTGGTTGGCCCTTCATAGTACATTGTAATTTCGGGGAAGTGAAATGTTTCGTTCTCCCACTTTAGTGAATAAACCCAGCTGGGTGTTAGAGCTTATGAGAAAGGCCGCCAGAAGAAAAACACATTTCAGCACAGTGTCGAGTGTGTCCCGTCACAGCTATTAATTACTCGAGGTGCCTCCCATGTGAAGGAAGTGCAGCTCAACTGTGGTCCCATGTTACAAGTCTCTGCCTTCAAAACGACGCATCAGTATTTAAGGCATGGATGTGGGGAGTACACCAATGTGGGACTGTAAGGGCCCCAAACACTGGCTGCACTCCCTGATGGCAGCCCTACTCGTGAGAGTATATGGGGACTGAGAGTATATGGGGACTGAGAAATCCTGAGAATTTGCCTATTCACACTGAGACCATGAGACTGGGGTAAAAACCCTGACACTTCCCCGAAATGATGATAATGAATTTGTAGAAAAGTTAGATAATTCATACACTTACACCTATAAATAATTGCATATTTTGCAAAATAAAAATTCTTGTTCTCTAAAACTTTTTCTAAGGACCAGGTACACTGTCCGCAGAATTAAGGTTCTGTAAGCACCTGATGTTGCGGCCTGTATTATAGATAAACTATCGCCACCTGGAGGTTATATTGAGTATTGCACGTGCATTAGAATTTTACAAAGGGACTCCCCCACCTCCCCACCCGACCTGCCCTCATGGGTCCCAGCCTATGTGAACAAGGCCTATGTACATCTCTTCTATATAGTCCATCAAAATAAAACTTTGCAAAGCACTAATCATATCATCAACTAGATGTCATTACTGATTTACTGATTGCTCCATATTTACCACTTATATTACTAGAACCACTGTTTATACATCACACCCTTAATTTCTTTGGAGAATAACCTGGAATTACTTAAAATAAGAAACTTGACTAAATCAAATTCTTCTAAGCTTCCATTTATGCAATAAACTGGAGGGCGCATTATTACATGAACACTATGGTCGTTGTTCTGGACACGACACTTAAGCTTCCAATTACCGATAAATCCACTCGATATGCTATTATATAATAATTGCCATCCACTATAAATACATTTATGGGGATTAGTATGTAGTTAATTAGATTAAAATAAGAATATTATTTTTCCTCTTTTCACTGATCTAAAGAGGATAATTTGATGTAAGTATGCTATTTGATGTAAGATGCTATTTCTTCATTTGTATAATGTGCTTTTTAACTTTTTAATCAAGACAATTAGTAGCTTGCCTTTTTAACAATATTTTGCAGAAAAAAAGTGCAAAAATAAACTTACGGTTTTTACAATTTGAGTCTGTAATTATAATAATAACAATAATAATACCAATAATTATAATAATAATTCATAAATACATTTTCTTATAAAGTTTTATTTAAATGGCCAGAATATTTTGTCACCCTACCTGTTCCAAGTTGTTTACCAAACAGGAGATATTGAATGTTACAAAAAATCTTTTATAATCAAGATTCTGATGTTCTAATTGGGCTTCCTAGTATGTTTGTGGCAATTCTAGAATGAAAGCTCCAGTTTTATCCCTGCAGATGATGAAGAATAGAAATAGAAGAATGGAAATTGTCTTCTTCTAGATCAACAGCAAGGTTGAACTTGATGGACTTATGTCTTTTTCAACCTAAATTACAATGTAATATATAATTGGGACATGCCTATGGTATGTTACGCCCGTGATTGGTAACAGTTATTTATCCAACACAATGTGTGGTTTGAATCTTCAAAAAGATTTATGGGTGCTACTGAGACTTTATTAGTCATGGGAGAGGTTTTGCTTTCAAATTATAACAGTCTCACAAGTATACTTTGGGTGAACGGGACCTTTAACCTTTCTTGGCAGTGAAGGGGTTAGAAGGGACAGCCAGCAGGAATAAACAGCGTCACGTGGTGTTATGATAATCCGGGATATCGTACAACGGAGTTGGAAGCTCAGAAAAGGACAAGGGACAATGGCTAGTGACAGCAAGAAGACAGTGCTTGTAACAGGGTGCTCGTCGGGCATCGGACTGAAAATCGCAGTCCAACTTGCACAGGATCCCCAAGAGCGCTACTATGGTGAGGAGTTCCAGAGATTACAGATTATATGCAGTAATAGGAGGAGTTATACAGAGGGTTATATAGAGTAACAGGAGTTAGAAAGAGGGGTTATTTGGAGTAAAGGAAAGAATTATAAGAATGGTGACATGGAGCAAATATTGTATGTACAATTTCCGCAGCGCTTCTTACAGTCCGTACACTCAAAGGGTCTCATAGGATTAGAATTGATGGATTAAGACGGACCGATGCATTAGGTAAAAAGAGTCCCGCTCATAAATTTACAATGTAGAGGAATGAGGAGTTATAGGGAGCGGTTATATGGGCTAATAGAAAGAGTTATAGGGCGAGGCTATACGGGGTAACAGAAAGAGTTATAGGTAGAGGTTATATGGAATTACAGAAGCCATGATAGGGAGCAGTTATATGGGGTAATAGAAAGAGTTATAGGGAGCGGCTATACGGGGTAATAGAAAGAGTTATAGGGAGCGGCTATATGGGGTAATTGAAAGAGTTATAGGGAGCGGTTATATGGGGTAATAGGAAGAGTTATAAGGAAAGGTTTTATGGGCTAATAGGGAGTGTTATAGGAAGCGGTTATATGGGGTAATATGAAGAGTTATAAGGAAAGGTTATATGGGCTAATAGGGAGTGTTATAGGGAGAGGCTTTATGGGGTAATAGGGAGAGACTATATGGGGTAACTGGAAGAGTTATATGGAGGTAGCGCATAGAGACAACGCTGTGCCACTGGAGGCAGCCAGGTCAATGGTAGCTTCTACAGACCCTCTGCCAGATTTCCTCTTAGGAGATCAGGTGTAACAGGTATAACCATGTTTTGCAGGGGTCCTGAAGGATGCCAAATGCTTGTGAATCTCTGCCAATACCCTTACCGTTACTTTTCCAAAGCTTTGCCCAATTTTCTGCACTCCAAAATGTTGCGTGGAATGATGGGCACGAGTCACCGCTGTCAATAGAAGCCTGGTGCATAAATGCCCCTCTGGCTCCCTTGAGACTCTGCGCCTGGTCTAAATTGTACCTATTGCAACAATTCTATTAGCCCCGTAATTACTAGCAAGAAGCTAGCAGAGCCCCTAATGAAGAGGATAGAAGTCACCTGTAAAGTACTTCCATTCAAGTCAATATTAATATCATTAATTATTAAACGGCTTACACTGGGAGAACACGAAAAACGCCAGTTCAGTGTAGCCAATATAAATAAATAAAGTACACGCACCGACCTTTTGGCCTGGATAAATCTCCTTTACCCGTAAGAAGATTTAAGCCTACGATACTGAAGCTTCTTATTTGGAGCATTCAAGGGCTTCACTGGCCTAGATGTTTGCAGGATTAACCGCAGAGTTTACAAACCTGATTTAGAGAAGGTCTCGACATCTTCACACCTTAGGTTTTTGCCCCAGTACCACGTTGAATGGGCCGAATCTCTCGGTCACGCTTTCCACTTTATAATCAAGAGCGGGGTCTCTCATCTCTCATTTTATTAGTGCTACTTATGATTTATAAATTACTTTGAGAACTGCTATTCAAATGCATTAAAAGAAAAGGGTGTATTATAGAGATTATATATATATATATATATATATATATAAATATTGAAACATTGTTTTCATTTTTTTTATGTTTTAAGTGTATATTTTAATTGCATTTTATTGTGAGGGTTAGTGATGACCGATTTAATAGTACTTTTTAATAAATCCAAGTAATGCTTCTCAGGGTTTCATAATTGAAAAGCTAATAATTGATGGATCTCATAAATTCATATCAGGTTAGGTTTCTAATGAAAGTTGTATTTTAAACATTGCTTTGGATTAATATTTTGAAGCACATGAAACAATGGCTCATTTAGCACGTTTCCAGAAAATTATGAATTGCAGAATGGCTCAATTTGAAGACCTGGATCAGGAACACAGGCATTCTCTTTCACGATTGATACGAGTATTACCCTCCTTAATACGGTTCTAAAGAATCTTCTAAAGAAGAGACGTGGTGACCAAATTACTGTAAGACGTGTTCTAACTTTTCCTGAGTTCATATAATTTACTAGATCACCTATTGAAGGAGGTATTTTTAACTTTTAAAGAGGTCCCCATACTTATTTACTAGAATGGCATGTGAAAATGTCACGATAAGTACGTAATTATTGTACTAGCTAAAGTATACCACATTTGATTCTGTGGAATGGATCTACTAACTGATGGATTTTTCATTGTCCTCAGTAATTGCCACCATGAGGGACCTACGAAAGAGTGGGAAGCTGGAGTTGGAGGCAGGGGACTCCTTAAACAAGACACTGGTGATCAGACAGCTGGATGTGACCCATGAAGACTCAGTTAAGAAATGTTTGGATGGACTACCTGGTCAAAGAGTTGACATCCTGGGTAAGTGGCCTACTTTTTTTTGCTAATGTTCTCATGAATGTTTAGCCTAAACCCATCAGCCTTTTCTCCTTGATGCCCCACTGACTTCAGCGGGACCTCCGTCTCACATCCTGCAAGGGGGGGTCTCTGGGTAGCCGCAGCCAGAAAGTTCCCAGGTATGACAATGACCCAATAAAACAATAACACAACTATTTAATATACCTTGCTTTAGTGAACAACGCAGGTGTCGGACAAATCGGTCCCATTGAGAGTTTTCCCATGGAGGACATGAGGAAGGTGTTTGAGACAAACTTTTTTGGTGTGGTGCGTCTGGTGAAGGAGGTGCTTCCTGGAATGAAGAAGCGTGGGAGCGGCCATATTGTGGTCATCAGCAGCGTCATGGGGCTGCAAGGTAAGAGATCCAAACAGTGAGAAGATGCAGTACTTGCATTAGGCAATCTTTGGGGGGGGGGTCACATCATGCAACCCTCATAAGGATTTTTGTACTTCTGTTAGCGTACAATAAATAAAAACATACATATGTACAAGCGCCATGGACACCTTCACACTATATATATAATTATTATAGATATTATATTAAATCTTAGTCATTTGTATTATCGTATGACCCTAGGTTATCTTTGTTTTTCTCTTTCTTCCTAGGGGTTATATTTAATGATATTTATGCTGCATCAAAATTTGCCATTGAAGGATTCTGTGAAAGTTTGGCTGTTCAGCTTCTAAAGTTTAATATCTTGTAAGTACGTTGATACACTGAAGAGATACAGTTACACACACACACACACACGCAAACCCCGCAGACTAACGTTAGTAGTGATTCCTGATAAGTTGAAACAAAATTATAATCAAAGGGTTAATGTAGAGAAGCCCTGTTACGCTCCTCTATTGAAGCAGGGCCGGACTGGCGATGATGGCACGGCCCCGGCACGTTAAGGCTGACGGTTCCCTGACGACATAAGAGCGTCCGACGGCTGGATTTGCGCGGCCGCACCCTACGTTTTTAAGATCAGTGGTTTCGCGTGTTATCCCCGTGTGCCAGATGGCCTGTATTAAAGTATCCAATTTAGCAGTAAAAAGAACTTATTACATTAACATGGGTGTGGAGCACCTTTGCGGATATAGAACTTCTGTCGCTGATAAAATATATGTATCCCCCCTCTGTAAGTTCAATAAAATAAGTACAACTATGTTCTCATTTACATATATATATATATATATATATACGTAGTTGTAGTTATTTTGTTAGGGTTCTTATTTAGAATGTTACCATTTGCTTGCCATAATTAGTTAGTCATTAAAATATGAGCCGCAAGGTTAGCTCCCTGATAAAGTTTCCAGGTACGTTTATATTACTTGGCTGTCACCCGTCTGATTTATGCATTTTAACCCTGGCATTTATTCAATTTGTTCTTTTTTGATCAAATTCCTAAATTCATACATCAAATCGGATTGCCGCAGACGGCAGATATTAAAGGAAATCTGTTAATACTGTATTTAACGATATTGATGTACTTAGTCTATCCGAATAAATACATCTATGGATCTTATGCATGAGATATAACCTTCTGGCATGTAAAGGGTTAGACTGCTTGGTACAGGAACCCCATGTCAATTAGAATACAATATATATGTGTGTATATATAATATTCTATTTCTTCTGCTTCTGCTCATAAAAAGTTGGCTTGGCAGTGTTGACACATTTAAGAAGTTTAAGCAAATTTCTGGTGAAACAGCTAAAAAAAAGGGAACATTCAAACTAAAACGTGCATAGTTTGTGCATTTGAGGACTTTTTCCATCCACCTACATTTCACGGTTGAAGATAATGATTAGAAACGTAAATAATATATGTTCTGCAGCGTCTCCTTGATAGAACCAGGACCCGTCAATACAGAGTTTGAGATGAAGCTGATGGAAGAAGTGTCTCGGTCGGATTTCCCCGGAGCGGATGCTCAAACCATACGTTACTTCAAGGATATCTACCTTCCTGCAGCTCATGAGATATTTGCCACCTTGGGGCAGACACCAGATGCCGTGGCAAAGGTTACTTCTTTCTTCATAACATTTGGTTTTTTTTTTAGTTCTGGACATTGACAAACACAACATGAGAATAGTTAGTGATGATCAGACCGGTGTATCTCCCTACTGTTCTTATTACTGCCTGCCTATGCTCTTCATTCATCCATAAAGGGGCAGATGTAGCGGCGGCTAGGCCAGATTTTGGTGGTAATGGAGCATGGAGAAGACAAAATCAGGTGAGCGAGTGGAGATAAATGGTGTTCGTTCCACCAGAGATTAAAACACTGACTCGGAGGAAGGCAATCAACTGTTACCCTGAGCCCCAGGGGCAATTTCAGAGAGTTACTAGGTATGGTGACCATGCAGCTTCAGACTGTTCATAAAAGTCTACAACATGGTTGTGGAATTGATGGCATCTCTGGCCTACAGAGGTCTATAACAGAAGCGTCTAACTGCTGTCCCCGAGGGCTACAAACGCAACACCATTCCAGGATGACCTTTGTATAACCTTTGACATATTCTTTTTCTTTTTTAATAGGCCACAGTAAAAGTGATTGGAATGGACCAGCCGGCTTTCCGTCATCAGACCAACGTGCTCTACACCCCACTCACGGCTTTGAAATACGCAGACAACAACGGGAACCTCTCCGTTAGAACCTTCTATAACCTCCTGTTTAATTACGGTTCCGTATTCCACCTGAGCCTCGGCTTCTTGAGATGTATTACCTGCAACTGTTTCCGTAGGAGAGTGATGCCCGTCTAAAGAGGCTTCACTAGTACGTCCATGAGAGTGCGGCTTTGATGAGTCTAGAATATGGTTGAAGTTGCTTTATTTGATCTGGAGCTTGAGGGAATCATGATAAAATGCCAAAATGTGTACTGGCTTAGTATGGATGCGGTGAACTTTTACGGGAAAACAAAATTGGAGTTAGAGAAAATTAGAAAAATAAATAATAAAATATGCAATAAAGTATTATTAAAGGGATAGTCAAATCTAAGTAAAAGGGCTTACCAGTCGATTCTTCAGGTGGACATTTTTCATACAATTAAGCCAGATTTACTGTTTGTTTTTAGTCCAGTTACCCTAAAATTTAGAGGTATCCAGAAAAACTTTGTAGCTTACTTCAACCCTCTTACAGCACAGCATTCCCTTTAAGAGGGTCCTGAAGAGCAGAACACCAGGAGAGATGAGTATGAACGGGTGAATTATACCTCTGTTTTTTAACTAAATCTACCATGGCTATAAAATACCTATGAAATATTTTAGGGGACCAGAGGATTCTTCAAACATTGTGCATAGGGCCACAGCTATCCACGATGTGGGTGTATTTACCTGAAAATGATAAAAATAGGATTTTCTGGCAGATTAGCAATCATTTGGCCCGTCTACTCTGGTTAGTTTCTCCTGATATAAAGACCTCAGATCGTATTTAATTAATGCTTTGTATTGGCTGATATTTATGGCTAGCCAGACACAAAAACGATTAGCCGTTCCCATACCGGGAGTCGAACCCGGGCCGCCTGGGTGAAAACCAGGAATCCTAACCGCTAGACCATATGGGAACTTCGCAGAAACTCACCTCACATTGTAAAAAACCTTTCTTTATGACAAATTTGTTAAGTTTTGTTAATTTAAGTTTAAATTTAAATTTTACTAAAACCATATTTGATATTTTTCAAATATTTTTTTAAGTTGTGGAATTTCTGTTTGATTAGCTGGTAACATACTCTTGTCCTTCTAGTCAACCTTCATTCGTGATTGCTTTTTTCTGTTCAGGACAGCAGTGTTTAAATCTCTCCTCGCTTTATTACCAGTTACCACTGCTGCTGTAAAGTTGTTTAGATATACTCCTATTGCCATTCATTATCATTCATTTCATCCATAATCATTTTAAATGAACATTAACGAGATTATATTGTATTATTAAAAATTTTTCATAAAATTAAAATTTATGCCAAGTGGCGTTATTTTGAAGTGAAAGTCCTTGTTTTTAGAACATCATATACAACGCATACCACCCTCTCCGCACTACTCTCCTTACAACTCGGTGTCAGGCTATGATGTCATACCCTGACACTCCATTTTTAAAGTGCGGTGCAGAAGGAAGTTATGGAGGACTGTGCTGACGGGAGCTCTAGAGGTTGCCTAAATAACATATGATGTATGACACATAATTCTTTACCAACCACATATTCTTTCTTCCGTAGGCTAATATATTATCTAATTTCATGTTCAAAATATATTTTGAGTCATATGTTTGTGCTGTTGATGCAATATAATAATAATAATTATAATAGTTATATGAATGTATATTTATTTTTGTTTATGGATATATATTTAACAAATGTAAATAAATAAAAATCAACTTCACATACCTTTTGTGTCTATGTATACTTACTAATATTTTTCACATGTGCACAACAATAGTGGTCCTACAGTGCCACCTACTGGCTACGCAAGAGTCAGGTTACAATTAGTGACAGTAGGAGCAGATGGCAGAGTTGGAGTTGCGATTAAAGGGACACTCCAATGGTGAGCCGAGGGTTACTGGAGCAATATTTCTTCTGCACCCACCCAGGGACGAAAAATTGCCCCGGGCCCCCAACTTCAACAGCTAGTCTGTGCCATCATTGCCCCCACACAACTTGTCTGTGCCTTCTTTGACCCCCCTTCTAGCATTCAACATATTTAACTACACTTACACAAATTACACACACTTACTTATACTTACTAACACACACTCCATCTCAACCCACTTACACAATTACACACCCATGCTCACACACACTCACAAGTACTCACTTACAGACATATATACATACATCCCACCTGTTGGTGTGGCAGAGCCTGTCCTGGTGTGTGTTTGGGTGTCGGTGTGGCAGACCACGTCCTGGTGTGTATTTGGTCGTCTGTTTCCTGGAATAAATAGAACTATTTAATTTTTACTTATCCAGAGATAATACACCCTCCGGAATTTGTAGTTACTTCAGATCTACTTTATCCACTACACATGGATGCTGAGGAGTTTAGATTCTGCCTATTTTATTTATTTCCATAAAAAGGCCCCAAATCCTCAGCACCAGGTCCATGACGCTCTTAATCCGGCCCTGACCTACCTAAGGCATAAATCTTGGGTATTCCGTCACGCTATATGGCTATACGTACTACGTACTACTCTACACCATAGAGAACTTACAGATCTACAACAGTTCTCAGGTGTACTGTTTTTATCGCTGCCTGTACACGTTACGCCTGTATGTACTTGGTTATGCTTTTGATGACCGTGCGCTGCGCTGCGGCACAGTATGCCTTGTATACATTTATGTTCCTTCTTGAAATAAACTCACAATTCAATAGCTATCACCATGTCACAAAGCAACATCTGAATAAGAGACCTCCGAGGTCTCGAAAGCTTACAATGTTCGCTATATGATACAATAAAAGGTAGTCAATGGAAGACTTGATTTTTAACCTTTAAGTGTCTCCTCTTGTCCATTACAAATGTTGGGCGATAGTCTGTGATCACTATATACAGCCACATGCTTTCATATAAACTCCCAAATATGTATATCATCCCAAAAAAATCATCAAATCTAAAAATCAGCAAATATATATATATATAATATAGACGATTATCAAATATATTATATATATCATCATAAATATATAAATCATCAAATGTAAAAATCAAAAATATATAAATCATCAAATTTAAAAGATCATCAAAAAATATATAAATCATCAAATCTAAAAATCATCAAATAACATAAAATTTATCAAATCTAAACATCATAAAAAATATATAAATCATCAAATCTAAACATTATCAAAAAAATATAAATCATCAAATATACAAATCATCAAAAAATATATAAATCCTCAAATATAAAAAACATGAAAAAATATAAATCATCAAATAAAAAATATCATCAAAAAAATATATAAAGCATCAAATATAAAAATCATCGAAAAATAGATAAATCATCAAATCCAAACATAAAAAAATCTAAATCATAAAATAAAAAAAATTCATCAATAAATCTAAATCAACAAATATAAAAGATCATCGAAAAATATGAGCTCACTGTGTCCTATACAACGTATATTAATATATATATCCGACTGCTCTTAAAGTTTACTCCCGGCACATATACATCGTTAATGTGCGATCGCTGGAACACACAGCGCATATGGAATGATATAAACTGCTATAAATCACCCCATTCTAACCACAATGACTTAACATTACATCAGCTTCACAGTAACGATCGGACCCCGTACCCCCTGTCTCCACCTATAGCCCTCCTCCCGCGGGCGGACCCGGAACATGCACTAAGAATAAACAGCAAAGCCCTGGGCCGCGGTCGGTGCTAACGAACTGGGACTAGAAGAACGGGCGGGGGCCGAACCGAGCCGAGCCGAGCCGAGCCATGGCGGAGAGTCTGCAGGAAGAGCTGGAGGCGAGTGACATGCGGGCCAGACATATGTACAAACCTATAGAATAGCGGTGCTCAGAGTGCAGCTATATACACATCACGTGTGCTGTTATGTTATACATAGAGGCATTCTACCTATATATATATATATATATATATATTGTGCATAATAAATTCTACATGTGTGTACATGTATGTATATATGGTATATATACATGTATGTATATATACCATATATATATATAATATATATATACTGTACACAGCAACAAACCCCAACACTATTATACAGTAGTAACTCCTGAGCCCTGTATACAGTAATATACCCCCAGTGCTGTATATAGTAATAATCCCCAGCCAGGGGCATAGCTAGAAACGAATGGGCCCTGATTTGAAAATTTCCCTGGGGCCCCCCAACTTTAACAGCTAGTCTGTGCCTTCTTTGCACCTTGCTCCCTTCCAACAACATACAACATATGTAAAAACACAAATTACACACACTCATACCTAACACATCCCACTTACACAATAACACATCCACACACACACACAAGTACACATCCATACATATATAAACACATATACATATATCCTGCCTCTGTATACAGTAATAACCCTCCAGTGCTGTATACAGTAATATAACCCCCCCCGGCACTGTATACAGTAATAACCCCCAGTACTGTATACAGTAATAACCCCCAGCGCTGTCTACAATAACCCCCCCTGAGCTGTAAACAGTAATAACCCCCCAGTGCTGTATACAGTAATAACCCCCAGCGCTGTATACAGTAATGTAGGTGGGCTTTGACAAAAAAATGGTTTTATCTCATTTTGTTTTAGTTAACCCCTCGGTGCCGCTTTTGTGCTCTACCACCTGACGAGCTTAGTTGCTCTAGCACTTTGGCGGCACTTTAATGTTGGTGGTTATTGCTCTTTTAAAACGCTGTTACCGTCGGAAGCGGTTATTATTATTAGTAATTGTGCGGCGAGTCACCCCCAAAGACGCTGCGGGGCAAAGATTTGCGAGAGGCTGAAGTTTCGTTTCTCCAACGCCATCATCTGTTAGAAGAGCGGACGGAAACGAAACAGAAACAGAGAGGGCAGGCGAATGATTGCTTCGGAAATGTATTTCCACAACACGACGGCAGGCAAGCAGTGCAGCCAAACCCTGCCAGAGAGAAACCACCCCCCAGATGTCCAGTCCACTTTTATGAGGAGGCACGGCTAGACCAGTGATGTATTTACCTTTGGGCCGACCTAGGACAGCCCCCCTCCGCAGTTAGCATCCTGAATACATTAAAAGGCGATGGGCGCCTTTAAAACATGGAGGGCCGGGACAAGACGTCCTTTTAATGCAGTCTTTGGAGGCCGTGGCTGGTTTGTGATGGTTGTAAGCCGGCTGGTTGTTATGGTGCAGGAAAGCTACAAGAGGAGAAAGAAAATTAAAAGAGAGAGAGAGAGAACGTTTAGAGTTAAAAAGGGGAGGGGTTATGTCTGTAGGCGGCCAGAGGGGGAGGAGATCAGGACAAAGGAATGTGCAAATAGGTGAATACCAAGCATTGGCCAAAAAAAGAAACAATGTCCCCGAAATACACAAAATATGAATTAAAAAACTTTCCAGCAGAAAGTCCAAATGAGTTTGAATATGTTTTCTATCTCGGAAAGAGCTCGGCTTGAGGCGGTAGTGAGCAGGCAGGTTGGTCATGGTGCAAGAAAGGCAGTCGTGATGAGGGAGTGGGCACGGCTACATAACTGGAGACCCCAGGGGCTTTACCCAGAGACGCGGGCTCAAATCCAGGTGCGGCAACATGTCACACCAGACATACTATCAGGGAGGGCTGCATGTGTGACTTGCCGTGGCCATGAAGATTGGAATTGGACTGGACCTTGTGCTGGAGAGCCTTAGTTCTCCCCCAGCGCTAGTTCTGGCCCGTGATTCTGCGGGAGATGTGGCTCCTTGGAGTAGAGGACCAGTGAACGCGGCCAAACCCAGTCTCGTTGTATAGATCTAAACAAGTCCATATCTCATCATGTACAAGAAGTTAAATGAAAATGAAAGCAGCTCCATCTGCGAACACAATCATAGCACTGACTCAATGCTCGGAGCTTTTACTGTTGGTCTACAAAGCTACTTGGTTAGCAGAGGGTTAGACCATACAACAAGTTAACCCTTTTATATAAGACATGTAATGCCTGCTGCTGGATTTCCAAATATTATAGCTCCTCCTTTTATTCCTACAGCCTGTCCCATTAGTTTGTATACCTCCTACTTCCCCTGTTGCTCCATATAACCCCTTCCTATTGGTCCATATAGCCCATCCTTATGCCCCTTCTATTACTTACTTAACCCCCTCCCTTTGACTTCTCATATCACTCCATATGCCCCTATACCTTCTCAAATACACATAACCCCTACCAACAATTCCTTCTGTTGTTCCATAAAACCTCTTCGTATAAGTCCTTCTTTTACTCCATCCATCCACTCCCTATCTCTCTTATTTATATTATAACTCCTCCCATTACCCTCTATAACCACTCCTATTACCCATTGAAACCCCACCCTATAACTTCTTCTGTTGGCCCGCTCCCTGTAACCCTTTCTGCTCTCCTTATAGTTTTCGTGATCCTCCTTTTCTGTCCGACGTGTCTACCTCCGTTTACTTCTAGCTGCTTAATCCATTTCTTCCGGTTTATGTTTTTTAGCTGGAGAAAAGTGTTCGGCGTTTGCGGGAGAAGTTCCACGGTAAAATCTCTGTAGAGAAGGCAACTGTGCTGATGAGAAAGTTTGTTAATAACCATACTCTAGTGTGTCGCTACATCATACTTTTAAAGGAAGAACTGAACGGTAAGAGCTTCTCTACGCCCTGAGACACCCCTTTATCTCTCTCCCTCACCCTTCTTGTTCCTCGTGCGCTCTTCTCACCATTATTCCCCCAATACGTCATCATCCTTCTACCTTTTATGTTTTCAGACAGTGATCCAGAGGACCAAGATAGTTTAAGAAATGACAAGGTTGCAATGGTATGATATATAAATGAAGGGGCAGCTGGGGGTATTAGGCATACAGAGTGTGTGTGTTGCGTTGAGAGGGGGCATCGATGTGTCACGAGATTAAATACCCTTAATTGTGATGTGTGAGCTGTGTGAGGGAGTATAAAAGCTGTGTTGTCATGTCCTACAGGGGGCAGCAACGCCCCTCTAAGGACTAAAGGGGTAGATGTCTTTTTGTTTGCTTATGAAGGGTCATATGTCATTATTAGAAGACTGTAGGGGCAGTCATGGTTTAGAGGTTAGCAGGGGTAGACTGGAATCCAGAGGCAGCCATCTACATTATATGGACAAGAGTATTGGGACACCGAACCATGACACAGGGACTTTGATGACATCACATTCTTTAGAATTAGTATTTATCCATAGACACCAATATGTAGTTGGTCCTCCATTTCTCAGCTATAAAAGCTTCCACTCTTTCATAAAGACATAGTTGGATGAGTTTGTTGCGGTGTGACCTCAACCCCTTTTGGGATGAACTGGAACAGAGATCGCGAGCCGGGGCGTCTCGTCCGCCATCAGTGCCTGACCTCACAAACACTCTACTGGATGAATGGTCGAGAATTCCCACAGAAACTCTCAAGATTCCTGCATTGGTGGCTTGCTTTCACTTATAGGATTATATAGGGTAGTATGGGAAGCAGTGTTTGCAGGTAGTGAAGTCTAGTAGGAGTAGTTGATGTTTTCCACGAATTATATTAATATAAAATGTATTTTTCCTTAGAATGTCATCAGCAAAATAAAGAAAGACAATGAGCTGCCAAAGGTAAAACTAACAATAAACATGTTTCTTGCATTTTTTTGCAAATTCTAGATATGTATGAATTGTGGATCTGTTGTTACTAATGATACAATGTTTTTGTTTCTACAGGATCCAAACAAAGACAAACATATCCAGGTAATTCATATCATCTATCAGAGACAATGTTATAAGACCAACATAAGAAGAAATTCAGTCACAGCCTCGGGGGTCTCAAATGTCCCTCCCACTGCAGGGTAACAGAAACAAGAGGGAGCTATGGGGCACGGAGTCTGTCCCTCCCACCGCAGGGTGACACAGACAGGAGGGAGCTATGGGGCACGGAGTCTGTTCCCTCCCACCGCAGGGTGACACAGACAGGAGGGAGCTATGGGGCACGGAGTCTGTCCCTCCCACCGCAGGGTGACACAGACAGGAGGGGGCTATGGGGCACGGAGTCTGTTCCCTCCCACCGCGGGGTGACGCAGACAGAAAGGAGCTATGGGAGAGAGACATACCGTAAAGACACGTGAGAATTATGTTGTATAAAGTTTGAGTGAATAAGACCGGGTTATGCTATATATCATGCAAATTTTTTTTGGGGGGGGTGAAACCTTCTAACATTCTTTCCCTACAATCCAGGACATTGCTAAGAAGATGAAGCTTCTTCCTCTAACTGAAAAGAACTTGAAGATGTTTAACAACGCTACTGAGAACCTCATCCCTTCAAGAGACCGACAGTTTGCCTGCGTGGGCTGTGACAGTGTCTGGTGGAGAAGGGTCCCTCAGAGAAAAGAGGTGGGTGGAGATAAATAACAAAAGTCTGCTTCTTCTGGAATAGAAGTTGTCCGCAGAAAACTATATGTAATAGAACATAATAGGAATTGTGCAAGGATTCAATAACAACTCAGGTATAATAAAGAAAGTAAGACTATATATGCATGTATCCCACCGGTGTCTTCTTCTCATGTGGACAGGTTTCGAGGTGCCACAAATGCAAAAGAAAGTATGAGCCAGTTCCTTTTGACAAGATGTGGGGAATTGCAGAGTTTCACTGTCCAGCCTGCAACCATATTTTCAAGTAAAAGCAAAGAGCCTCTTTATTTAGTACCCCGCTCTCATATTCACCCTCCCAGACGCTTCTTTGTACTGTCTTCACTCTTATTTCTCGCCTTGGTTTCTGTATAGCAACTTCACTTCTTTTGCAGGACGCCAGTTTACAACGTCAGCCCTGATAATAATGCCCCTCCCTTATCTCTTTCTTTGCGGTAGGGGCTTTGCTCAGATGGGGCTCGCGTGCCCATGCTACGTCTGTGGTAGTCCAGTCATGCCTCTCCGTATCCTCCCTCCACGTAGGAACAGTGGACCACGAACACGCAATCCCCATAGTTGCTATGCTGAAGACTGTTACAACCGCAGAGGTGAGACATTGGGAGATAGAGGGGTGCGAGTGGAAACAACCAACAGAAACAGAGGGCAAGTGAAAATAGGAATGAGAATAGACACAAAGTCAGGATTTGTAATGCTGACAGATTAACATAGTAATCATTCCTTCTTTTGATCTAAAAGAAGACAAAAAAAACAATTTAGCTATTTTGGGATTTTGCTACAAACGGGAGGGGCTGGGGGGGAATACATCTTGACTCCAAAAGGCAATCAGACTCAGACAGTCTCTCTCACACACACACAGACTCAGGCAGTCTCTCTCACACACACAGACTCAGGTAGTCTCTCTCACACACACACACAGACTCAGGCAGTCTCTCTCTCACACACAGACTCAGACAGTCTCTCTCTCACACACACAGACTCAGGCAGTCTCTCTCACACACACAGACTCAGGCAGTCACACATAAGTAAGTAAAATTTACTGTAAAAATTTGCTAAAGCTGTTTAGTATATATATATTTTTTTTTTACAAATCTATGATGCTTTTTATCAATTGCATTTGTCACATAAAAATATCTCAATCAATAATCTAAAATGCACCAGTGCATACTTTTAATTACCATTAATTAATGCTAATTACCATTATATTAATAACAAATATTATATATTTATAATATATACAATTTATAAATGTAACATTACTAATAAACGTTTATTTTATTAATATTAAAAAAAGAAACATAATCAAATTATTACCAGAGTCACATAACAAAAAATCACAATCAATCTAAAAAGCACCAGTGCATACTTTTAATTACCATTAATTAATTAATGCTAACTACCATTATACCGTATTGGCTCGATTATAAGCCGCACCCTTAAAGGTTGGTGCTATTTTAAAGATACATTTCTTTTTAAAGAAAAAATACACCATAGTGGAATGGTAAAACAGTATTTTATCTAATGAACAGGAATACATGTATCTTAATATTATTGGTATCTATTATGCAGTTAGTCAGCATAGGTTATATACAAACATTTGGAAAGCCAATAGCCATTTTAAGGTCCCCCCTTAATTCATAATGCACCTTACTTATAGATATGAACCCTCTGCCCCCCCCGATATGCCACCCTGCTCCCCTGATATGCCACTCTGCCCCCCAGATATGACACTATGCTCCTCTGATATGACACTCTGCTCCCCTGATATACTTTATACCCCCTGATATGCTTAATGCCCCCTCAAATATGCTTTATGCCCCCCAGATATGACACTCTGCCCCTGATATGCTTTATGCCCCCCAGATATGACACTCTGCCCCTTAGACATACCACTCTGCCCCCCAGATATGCCACTTTGCCCCCCCTAGATATGCCACTCTGCCCCCCAGAAATGTCACTCTGCTCCCCTGATATGCCACTCTGCTTCCTGATATGCTTTACGCCCCCCCAGATATGCCACTCTGCCCCCCCCCGACTTACCATTGCATCCCCAGACTCTCTGGTGCCTAGTGGAGGCACCTCTGCTGCTGCTTGTCACATCCGCCGGGGCTTCTATGCCAGAGCTTCGTCATAGAAGCCCTGGCGGAAGTAACAGCAGCAGCGGAAGTTGTCTTTGCACATCACGCAGACGTTTCCCGGCTGCCAGAGAGGAGGATACAGGTCCCCTGCAGCACCGCGGGGGATCCTCATCTCTGGCAGCCGGGGAAAGTCTGGGTGATGCGCTCCGCTGGGGCTTCTATGGTGGAGCACCGGAAGGTCATGTAATGCCGGCGCTCCTTCATAGAAACCCCGGGAGAAATGATAAAGAAAAACCCCCCGATTATAAGTGGGGGGAAAAGTGCGGCCTATAATAGGGTAATTAAGAAACGGTTCGGCGACCTCTACATTTTTTAAGAAACGGTTCGCGCGAACCGGCTGAATCCCACCGCTGGATAGAATCACCTCTCTTGGCAATGAACTCCATACCTTTATTGCTCTTACTGTAAAGACTCCTTTACTTTGTTGAAATGTTTCGCTATTTCACCCGCAGAGGATGACTTCTTGTTCCTTGTACATTTCTTTTAATGAACAGGTCACTGGAGGAATCTTTATATTGTCTCAGCACATATTTAAACAATTTTATAATATCCCCTCTAAAACGCCCTTTTTCTAGCGTATATAAATGCAACTTTTTCAGTCTCTCTACAAGAGGGAGAAACATGTTATGGGCTAAATGTGACCAGTCTTTCTATCTCCAAATATCCCAAATTGACAATATTGGTATTGGTAGAATTGGAACCTAGGGTATGCAGACATCCAGTCTGCCCTTTCTGAATCAATTTTACTTATCTGTTCTTTACTTGAATTTCTTGAAAGCCAATGGCCTACCATGAGTGGAGTTTAAAAGATATAAAGGATCTAGGCACCATAGAGAAGCTGAAGGTCTAAGAGCAGAATTCACAGATGCGGGAGAGATACCGAGAGTGGTAGCTTTGGAGGAGACAGAGGGACAACAGAATGAGACAGTAGAAGGTGCATACGTATACTTTTTGCAGATTAAGAGATACATAAATAAGAAGTAATAATGCGATAAACGAGAAAGTAGGTCTGGAAAAAAGATGGAGGTCCATATGTTGTTGATTTATTGTTTCCATACAGAGCCATATATCCCGGGCCTTCAGTGCGTCCATCCACGGAGCAGAGCCAAAAAACATCTTCCCAAGGTCTTGTATGGTAGTCCCCACCATGTGAGCACAGGGTCCACTGTGGCTACATGTTTGAGTCAAGGCAGCTTATTTCAGTGGGATCTCAACGATCTCCTCATGGATGATATAAAAGAAACCGAGGAGGAGGAAAGTGACGGCAATGACAGCTACAATCAAGAATATTAGACCATTCTACATCCTCCTACCTTTATCATAGAGTATCAGGACAGGGTGATGGCGCCATCTGTTGGCGCAAGACTATGAGGGCCAAGTTCTTCGAGATTTTTACTATGTAATGTGATATCCCAATTCGCTTCATATAAGATTACAGTTGCGTCTTTCAATCACTAAGAAGATTTATTTGCTTTAATATTAAATGCATTTGACTTTCGCGTAGGGGTCTGTGTGCACTAATCACTGTACTGTTACCGCAGTTGTTGTCTATGGCTTTGTAAATCCCCCTTTTCCCCCATGGACATTTAATCCATGTGATTTAATTCATAATTTTCGATCATATAGTTAAATAATGTACTTTGTATTTACCAAATAAGAGGTTGCAGGAGAGCTGAACATTTCAACACCCTGAAGTTATTAAGTGTTAAGCGGGACCAACGCTGGTGAGCATCTCCGCAAGAGGAGCTCAGCAGGTGATGCATAGTCAGTGTGGGGCGATTTGTATTTGAAATCTGTACGATTACTACTATGTTAGTATATAGGCCATACATAAGAATTACATATATGTCACTCTCACATGAGTGATACGGCTCCTGCTTCTGGACCGGATTGGCAACCACCTAAGTGCATCCGACGGTTTGATATACATGGCTGCACGCTATTTTTTTATGCTCACATAACATCAGGCACAGCCTAAATACATATATACAAGGAGAAAAATATTTATAGACGTTAACCTCTAGGAAAATGAATAACTAAAATTAGACTCTGGAGATATTTCATGACAATTTAAATTTCATCATTTTAACCCCTTAATGACAGCCCATATATGTACGGGCTCAAAATGCATTGTTTTCAATGGGTTTAGGGACCGCCCATTGTCCTTAAGGGGTTAATATTTTTCTCGTTGATTTAAAAACTGCAGTAAGTCCTATTTTGTCCATTCCAGCATTTTTTTTTTTTTTGTAAGTCCTATTTTGTCCATTCCAGCCTTTAGTCACCACTATTCATGGCAGGAGGCTGGCAGGTCACTGTTGTTTCAGGCTGTAGCAGCAGTGAAGGGATTATGGCACTTTAGTTTCTTACATTGGTTTAAAATCCATTTCTGCATAAAACGCTTCTTTTCAGCAAAAAAAAAAAAAGATGTTGAAATGTGTTTTGTAATTTTTTTAAATAAAACAATTTATGTTTTGGACAGTTTTTTTTGCATAAGTATTTGTATCTCTGCGGGACTTATTTTATACCTTTACAAGACAAAGATAAAGATATTCAGCATATATATATATATATATGTATACTCAGCATCAACATACTCAATACTCAGTTCAACATAGAGATTATCCACACCAGAATCCTTAATGTAATTAAATAGTAGTGTTTTCAATATATATATATATATATATATATATATATATATATATATATATACAGCATTTTATTCAGTGTCCCAAAGATATGATCAGTTCACAGATCCTTGTTACCGTTATACAGCACAGAATGCTCATTAAGAGTCTTTAGAGAAAATACATATTTTGAATGGTTATTTATTTGGTTTTACTAACATGGACACCTTCTTAAGGGAATATGCACCACCATGGAATTCAGCCCAGTATACCCCGTCCTGGTAACGGCTGCGGTAATGACCACCTCGATACCATACCCCGTTGAGGTTTGAATGGGCACACATATTGTACCACCATCCTCCCTTCTGGTAATGGGCACAGTTACCTTATGAGAGAAGAATACATAGGTTAGAGCTGCAGCCTTAAAATACATGGTTTCGTTTCACTATTATTCTCGAGAAGCTAGTCGGGGCTGGGCAGACTGCTGACCACCTGCTCAAAGGTCACCAGATTGTTGAGTTTGGTAAAAGTTTACCTTCTACGTCTAGCCCTGGCTAAAACCTGAATGAAAGTTGCGGGAATTATAGTCTAAAGTTTGTGAACATGTAAGTGATTTCAAAACATTACCTCCAAAGTGTCCCAGGATTGGCAGGACAGTCTTAAGTCCAGAAATACTGGGTCGCTCTGCTATCCATTTCCATCTAACGGGAAATATCTGCTAGACATTGTGCCCCCCCGATGTGCCCTGTGAAGTATGGCTAGGTTGAATACACTTTCAGGATCTCCAAGATATCGTGTTTTACCCATTACGGGACATACATAGGATTCTTTTTTGGAACAAACAACTGATCTACAGGGCTGGATTTACATTGAAGACCCTGAGATCATAAATTTACGTGATTTCTCTGTAGTACATGTGGTGTGCCTGAATATAATGTTCTTTAGACACAGACCTAATACCTAGGCGTACATCTGGCCATTTATTAAAATAAAATGTATATTGAGTCACTTATATTAACTTAACAGGATTGATGATTGTATAACTCACCAGAATAAGAGTCTCTATCCTTATCCAGAGTGCTGAACTGTTTGCCATTATGCCAGGAGAGCGAGTTGCCGGCATTTCCATGGTACTGACCCAGACGCAACCTGTAAAAATCACTCTCTGGTTCCAGACGAAAATGATCATACTGAGCATGGACTTGCCGGCCCTGCCAGTCCTCCATGAGAATAAGGAGCTTGTAGCTGCCTTGGCTGGTTAGCCAGTATATATTCTCCAAACCCAACCAATATTCACTGTCCAAGTTACCAAAACCATGCTAAAAAGACAAAGAGAAAAAAAAAACCATGAAAAAACAGGATACAACGGCAATGAGACATCATAGTAGTGGATATGGAGAAAGGATTACCAGTCTGTGATAGAGAATGGTAAACACTAATTGGGTTTGAGAAAATGTGTGCTAGTGAGGAAAATGGAACATTTGCAAGGGTGACAGAAATGGGTGGTGAAGAGCAGTACTGGTAAGCCAGCACGTGTAGAATGGAACACATACTACTACTAACTATAAAGTGCTCTCACCTTGTAGCTATGCCAAGTTGTAAAGAAATTTATGGACCCATCTTGGCGTCTTTGAATGACTGTCCACCCACCGTCAGCCACGTTCTGCTCACACCAGGCTTGCATCACCTGGTTTCCAATAAGTGGCTTCAAAAGGTAGATGCCGTTGGATTTCTGCCCATCCAAGAGTGCTTCATAGCAGTCCAACCATGGTCCTGACCCGGAAGATTAAGTTAGATCAGCATTTATCATATTTCTTTACTCAGCATTTCCTCCCAAGCATCACCACTTTTTTTTATGGTTTTCTGATAATTTCTCCTGATGAATGTCATCTCACTCATTTATCTATGAATTAAGATGAGACAACTCAACCCTTCATCCAGGAGTAGCTCATTGAGGTTACCCACTTATAATATCTCGTGAAATTGGTGAGCTTAAACCCACCAACAGAAAAAATGATATCCTGATTAAATTGTTGTAGAATATTTCTCTTTTTTTAATTTGCTCTCTCTCGGTCTCCGGTGGGTTTTTTTTTTTTACACAAAATAACCTTTAAGTACCTGAGGGTTTGGGGGCTTCAGTTACCATAGCAACTGGAGCATTGGAAGTTTTGATGACAATGTCTTCTTCTGCCTGGGGAATATTCCCTTGGGGGGAGTTGCCAGTTTGGTCCTTCTGGATCTCACTGCTGAGCAGTTTTCTTCCATCAGTAGGAGGATGAACTGGAACCTTGGAATATAAGGAAGTTAGATTCACACGAGGAGACCAAAAGCTTCGATTACATTATAAAAATACCAAATGTTTGCTTAGCACTGCCACATTTGTTGCTGACATGTCAAATATTCACCATCTGTTTATTTGGGAAGATTTACTTAATAATCCCACTCACCTAAGGTTCTTGGTTCTCTAAGGTTCCAAGGACCTCATCCTCTATGTGTCCATCATTAATCCCTATAATTTAGCTTGAAGAAAAGTCTTTCTTGTGGCTTGGTGGCCTAAGCAGTTGACTAGGTTAGAGTTAATGGAATGACTGGCCATTCTGGATAGTAATGTTTTCATCATATGAGTATGTGCTACTTTGGAGAGTTTTCATTTTGCTCTAATAATTGACCATAAGCTGTATTATGAAACCTAACTTCCCTTACTTTGCATTCTTTACTGCACATGGAAAAAAAATACATTGAATGTTTCCAGTATTTTCAAGTCCGTCAGAAATTACCTGGTCAGCTTGGTGGCGGACAGTGCTTTGGAGACACTGCTCTTCCAAACGTGCTATGATCAGGCTCTGGTTGTTGATTATGGAAGCCAATAACTGATACTTTTCCTGGAGCTCTCTGTATTTAGAAGCTAAAGTAAGAACCTCAGATGAGGTATTGATTCCTTTGTTTTCACTCTGGAAAATATCTGCTGTCTCATTTTTCCTCTGGAGGACTTCATGGAGTAGTTGAGTCTGAAGGTGACCAAGACGGGATCCCATGATCCTACTTTCCTTGCGTAGATGCTCCATCTCTGTTGCCACATCATGGTCCACTTCCACCAGTTTCTTCAGTTCCTCAATTTCTAACTGCTGACGGTTCAGTTCCTCCTTAAGCTCCTGTACTTCACTTCTGTTTACCCCAAATGCTTCAGGGAACCTTGCTGTGCTGACACAGATAGCCCCAGTTATCTTCTGCTGCGGTACCACAAAGGTGTAAGTGCACTTTGGTCGAGTGGTATCACTATTCATGGAGTGCTCTCCTGCCATTTGTGATAGACAATGTCCAAGTACCGTAGCCAAACACAGAAGGTTATAAAAAGCCATCTTAAAGTTGATGAATTCTGTAGAAATCCCTGGAATACTCAGATGGTGTCTGTAAGGAAAATAGAACATGCATTGAAATCTAAATTTCCTACTGGAACCCACCTTTTGGCTGAAGATCTTTAAGAGATCCAGTGTCATTATTTTAACCTAGAATATATTATGCATATATCCTCCAGTGAAAACTATTTAAATATTATTATGTATGGTTTTATATAGTGCCATCATATTCTGCAGAGCTTTACAATGGATAAACAATGACTCTGTTTTTCAAATTCAATATTCATTTCTTTATTTCTTCTGCGAAACCTGCACTCGTACCACCTCGCTCCTGTACAACTATTTTAACTCTAACATCTCTCTTTCTAATTCTTCTATTTATTCATTTATTTTTTCCATTCTAAATACATATGCTTAAATCACAGTGACATTTTAAACATGAATTTAAACATTAATTTAAAGTTAAGGTAAAAAAATAAAGAGAAAAAAGATAAATTAAGCGGATTCCATCTTTGTGTGAGAATCCAGCAATGTTGTAAGCTGTTTATGAGGAAAAGAAGAGCCTAATGCCTCACCTCCAAGGTTTGACCACTTCCTGCCCACGTCATGCCTACTACTGCCTACTTCCTGCCTACTTTCCGCCTACTTTCCATCCACGCCTACTAAAGATAACTGGGGGTAGCCATATCAACCCCCTCATTGAAGCCACCGTCCCCCCAAAGATAGTGCTCCCAAACAGGCCCAGACTGTCCTTCTGGCCCAATACTCACCCAATCTACTGCTTCAGTGGAAGACAAGGTGCAGCAGTGTGTGGCCGCTGGCTGAATATGCCTGGCTGCACGCTACATGAGCGGAAATTTGCAACATGCAGCCACTCATATCTATCCGTCGGCCATATTTACGCAATCAGGATGCCTTGTAGTGTTAAGGCCGCCCTTGTCATCACCAGACTGACCATGATCCCTGATATGAAAGTTAGACATGGTAATAATACCAAGCAATAATCGGGCAAATAACATGGTGCTCAACATGTGTCCCACACTAACAATTATCAGCATTATTAACAAAAGTTAATAATGTATACATACACAACATGGAATGTGCTCAAAGCAAATAATGCATATTTAAAATAAGAATATTTATTACAAACTGGAAATCATAACAAATATAAACATATAGTGCCTCCAATGATAATGAAGGCCAGCGAAAGCTTAATACAAAGAGGCTTTTGAGACCCAGGGCGCCACCCAATGTTTTGGCCCGATAGCAGCCTTTATCAAGGGCGAATAAGGTAATAAATGGACACAGAAGTCTCAATTACTACTGTCCCCTAGAGACATTAATCTTCTTTGATTTTTGGACTTGGGGCCTGGATACCCCCTGCCCAGATGTATTCCTTCATGTTTCACAAATTTAAACCCGAGGATGTAAAATATTAAAGCTTTAGCAGCTTTCGCTCCACATTAGAAGTATATTAAAGATTCGTGACTATGTGTGCTTGTGCGGGTGGTTGAAACAAAAAAGGAATGGGTGAACGGATAAAAGGAAAGAGGCACACGTATGTATGTAAACACACACTTCCACAAATGTGCACACACACATGATTATAAACACAGAGCGAGCGGTGAAGTAGATTTAAGAAACATTTCTGCTGACGGCAAAAATGAGGCCAAAGCCTCACAGTTCAGGTTTTGGCAGTTTTTACCTTGTGGTTGAAAATATTAAATTGCATATAAAACCCAGTTTGAATGTTTGGGTAAATGTTTCCAGTGGAAAAATTTGAGGGAGGAGGTTGTACTTTTCCTTTTGTTGCAGTTGCATACTTTACTCACAAAACCGGAAAATGTAGGCACAGTGTAGCCAGCAGTTGTTCCAGTTGCTTCCTCACGTGCACACTGATATAGCGCATAAGGGTATTCAATAAGTGGATCTGCATCCCAGCAGAAGTGGTAATGGTTAATACAGTGAGTGAATTTGAACATGAATGAGACAGACCTATTGGCTCTTGAATGGAAGATGAGAACAAGGGCTGATTAAGGCTCGAGTCTTTATGAAGCCAGGAGTGGTGAGCACGCCAATACTGTTACTAAAATACTGAGCGTTGTCTTTCTTTGTTGCATGTCAAGCATTTTTATGCTAGACCCCCCAGTGGCTATATGGAGAACTGCAAGCGAAACTCACAACAAAGAGAGATAGAGGGAAAATTATGTTGGAAAATTAACTGGTGGCATGCCATGTGGCAAAACGTGTCGTAAAGTAAAGTAAAAAATCTTATTATATAATAATTAAAATATCAAAAACAGCATTTCTATAATGTAAGTGCATTTAAATATAGCTCCTGCTCTATGCCATTTCCTTCTCCTTTTTCAGTTTAATATGGTTTGCTTTTTGTATAATTTTTTTTTAAATTATCTTATCTTGCGCAACATTATGAAATTAATACAAGAAAGCAGACAGTGCTGGTGTCCATAATGGGTGCTACCGCAGAAGCACATTGAAAAGCTCCTTAGAGACTCTATTACTGTATAGGGCCTAAATTAAAGGAGAGTGCGAAGAGTCCTGTGCAAGGGGCACGTAACATTGATGCAGTGTTTACTGGTGTCTTCATTTCCCTAAATCAATGGCGTTTAAGTTATAAACACTGCTTGTTTATTTACTAGTGTTGGCGGGGACCACCATCGAGCATGCCAAGGCATTCTGCCCTGGCATATTATTATTATTATTATTATTATTATTATTATTTTTGCTTTATTTAATGTATTGCTGTTGTCATATCATATTGTTCTTCATGAATTGACTATATGTGTAACACATGGAAATATAAGCACATTATAGAATTTATTTAAATCTACATATTGCTTATGTTAATGATGGGGCCCCATAAATCTTTTACCTAAATGCCCACAGCCTATCAGGGTTTTCCATCACGTATGCTACAACCCAATAAATGTTATATAGGTTCATAAAGAAACAGCAATTACCTTACACACACTGCAAAACCATAACATATTTACAGGAACACGCTCATTTTATTGATCAAGGTACACACAATTATTAAATGGATGGCTAGAAAGGGCAATGCACCACTAACTTCACAATCTGCAGATGTACCACAGACCTGAGGCAACACCAGTCTCCTTCTCGAATGTATATAAACCAAAGAGGGATTTCGATTGAGAACTGAAGGAAGACGGACAGCTGGGAGATAAGGTGACAGTACACAGGCCTGGGAAAGGTCCACATCCTGGTAGGAGTCCAAGGGGTCAGGAGTGTTTGGTTTACAGGGTGAAGGACCTCTGAGGGGAAGTTAACCCCCATTTGTGCAGAGGGTCCTGCAACCCATCTACTCTCTGTCATTTGCCCCCTACCCCTCTTTAAACTTTGAAACCCTTGACACACTTTTTTGCACACTCAAAAGCCACTTCCTTCTCTCATACCCACTCGAAAACAGTTCTGTTACTCAGGCTTCCCTCCAGTGTTACCCTCTTAGCATGTCTTGAACTCCCCTATCTCTCTTCTCTAGCTCCTACCCTCACCCTTTACATCCCTTTCTCTTGCTGATAATTCCTATACAAACCCCTCTCAGTCATACCTCTCTAACACATGCTCGCTTTTTCCTCACTCATACTCCCATCACCTACTTCTATCTTTTATAGCCCAAAAAACAACTTCTGTCATACAGAATCATGCTTAATGTCTACCCATTCTTCTCTATTTAGTCACCTGCCTCACTAGTGAAACCCTCAAATACTTTCCTTCATACACTCTCAGCCACCTCTTTCCCTCATAACCGCCTCACCTGACTCTCTTATACCTCCTTCACCCGGTTCTTCCTCTTGTATGACTCTCTGCACCACCATCAATCTCCTACCCTCGTACTTTCCCCACTCATACCCCTCTCTTTTACCTATATCATCCCCGCCCAATCATCCTATCATCCACATCTCTCTCGCATAACCCAAAACCACCTTTCTTTTCTTTCTTATCGTCTCTACCCCATTACCCTTTTCATAATCACAAACTATAATACCACCTTTCCAAATGCCCGGTCTATAACTCAACCCAGAAACATTGTTGCTGGACCATACGGTTGCAATTAAATTGAAAGTACTTACCTATGTAATGACTTGATGGTGTAAAGGACCTTTACAAAGTCAGCGTAAGGGATTTATCCCATTGATGCTTGGTCTGTGTGAAGTGGATATGGTGAAGTGGGAGTGAGACAGTCTGTTTATTTAGGAGTGAGGTCCCAGGATAGGCTGCTGTTGCAGATAATCCCTGAGCCGGCCCTCTCTCCCTGTACAGGAATGTGGAGTGTCTTGCTTCTGTGTTCATTTAGCATGTAAGATGATCAACTTTAAGGAAGGGAATCAGAATATTATTTTTTAACATTTGTACGCATACATTTGTTTTAATATTCTTTCATAAGGTTACTTATCTGAACCGATCCTTATTGTGTGCCAGTTCATGGCATTTAACTACTTGAGTGCCGGCAGGACACAATTTCCCCGCTTGGAGGCTGAGCCAGTTTTTGTAGTTTACTTTAGCAACATTATGCTTTACCTAGAGAAACCTATGTAAAGATACATAGTTAAAGATAACCTGTTCATGGCACAACATGATATACTGGGACGACTACAAAAAGACCATAAAACAATCTCTATTCTGCCATTTTATGCGAAACCAAATAAAAGTATTGAAAATGAAATTGTTTTTTAAAAGACCTCAACAATTCAACTGATCCAGCATATTTGATTCTACATAAATGTAGACTGCACATAAAGCCCGTGTAGGTGACAGTACACAATATATGTCATAAAATGGTGTTATTAAGGGCCAAGTTGTGGATTGAAATAGTCCCTGGCACTTTAAGCTTGCAGATGATAAATGACTGCCTACTGGATACACGCAGCCGCTCACTGCGTTCTTCGATTTGCATGACTATGTGTATCTAACTCACAGCCGCACATTAACAGGCTGGCTTTTCCGTGCAAGTGGCAGCAAAGATAAGTGACCCGCTCCATGTGTCTCCTGTCCATCGGGCATTTACTAAATTTGCCAAATGTCTGGTTTGGGCTTATCAGCACTACTTATATAAAAAGTAAATCAAATTTGAATAAATATCAGTCTTTTGAGGGGGGGCGCACTTGGTATGGTACAACGTCTGATCGCATGCATGTATCGGTTTGGCTTAGTCTGTCAGTTCTAGTCATGTCATACACCTTGAATATACTATATGTGCTTATGTATATGTATGTGAGCATATATGTGTACTTCTGTGTGTGAACTTGTGTTTGTGTATGAGCATAGATGTCATAGATGTCTTCTGTTAAGGGTGAGATGCCCTTAACAGAAACAAAAACCAGCTTCCCTGACCGGGAATCGAACCCGGGCCGCGGCGGTGAGAGCGCCGAATCCTAACCACTAGACCACCAAGGAACTTGTAGAGAGTTTGTAGGGAACTTGTAGAGAGTTTGTAGGGAACTTGTAGGGAACCTGTAGGGAACCTGTAGGGAACCTGTAGGGAACCGTGATAGCGCAAGTGTTCACAAACAATCGTTAATTCAGTAGAATCAATGCAAATACCTTATGAACACTTCTTACCTCACCTTATGACATTCTTTTGGACAAGAAACACATAACCATGTGTAATTTCGTCTAAAAAAGATCCCCATGAGGTCTTATCTTTCTGCTGTAGTAAGTGTGTGTAATTTGAGTGTGTAATAAGTGTGTTTACATATGTGTGCCAGAGTGTATGTTGGAAGAGGCAAAGAAGGCACAGACAAGTTCTTTGAGGGACTTGATGGAACACAGCAGCTGTTAAAGTCGGGGGGCGGGCCCTGTGGTTTACAGTTAGGCTCCTGATTATGTTCATATCTTTTTTTTTTTTTTGTAGTTTCCGATAGTATTGTCATAAACTGTAAGGGCCGCTCTAAGCCTGAACTCCATCTTTGGGTGCTCTGGGTTATTACAGTCGTCTGTATGGACCCAGTATGTGACATAAACACATTCTGGTGCACACATGAAGTCTATACAAAACTGTCCCAAGATCAGCAGTGCTACTTGGCTCGTGTGTTGTGGGTACAGAGACCACAAGCCACGTGGTAAATTGTTCAGAGTTGGATGAGACAGGCTCTGTTTTGGAAGGCTGAGATCTGCTCACATAAGCATTTTCTTGGCTATAGATCTTGCAGAAACTGTATTTTTCTTTCAAAAAGAAATTCAAAATGTCAGTGTTAGGCTGTACTGAATTTTGTTATGGGAACGTGAGCCAAAACAGTGAAAGCTAAATATATATATTTAGTAATCTGTACTGCTGTTTATTGCAACAACCATTTAAAAACCAAAGGCTTTATACTTAGGCCCAAGTTTATACCTGGGAACTTGCAAGGTTTGTTGCCCTAAAGTTACCCCTCTCCACATAAGAGCTGGGAATGTGAATTGGCAGATTTTCAGTATCAAGCTTTGCATCTCTGCCAAGAGTCCCAAAGGTACAAGGACAGTCCCAACAGCTTACAGTCCTCATTGATTTTACAGCTCCCTGGGTTGGCGAGGGGAGATCAGAGGAAAATGGTTTGAAAGGAGATCTCCAATGTCCTCAACAAGCCAGATAAGAGCTACAGTGCACTAGGTAAAGAGGCTAGTGATCCCCCTTCCTTGACTGCTGCCCTAGGCAGAGGCCTAGGCTGTCAGGGTTGCTTGCGGAGCGCAGAAAGCAGATAGGAAAATCCAGGCAACAGTACAAAGGGGCAAATCCAAAGGGAGAAGTCAGGGTCATGGTCCAAAGGTCAAGGCAGGCGGCTGTCGATTGGAAACGGGTCATGGGCCAAAGGTTGAGGCAGGCGGCTATCAATCGGAAATGGGTTACGGGCCAAAGGTCGAGGTAGGCAGCTAACGTTCAGAGACAGGGTAACAATGCAAGCGTCAGGATACAGGTAACACACAGGTACGCATTTTAGCAAGTAAGCACTGTGTGTAGGGACTGCTGGGATTATATAGGGGTAGTGATAACATGTCCCGCCCCCCAATCTAACATCCCTCCAATCCCCTATAACAAGAAGAGAGGTAGAGGCGGAGTAATCCACCTCCCCTCATTAGGGGAGGTGGATTACTCCGCCCCCTCTCCTATGGAGCCGCCACACTCACTGATGCGAGGCCACACCTCCTCCCCGTGGGGACGAAGGGTCCCCGGTTTTGACAATGCTTTTGACTTGATAAAGGGAGGACTCCAATAAATATTAGTCCAATAAAAAAGGTATTACAAGATTCTGCAACATTCTGTTATTTTGCATTGTGTGTGAAGAGAAAATAGAGTTTCAACCATAAAAAATATATAGTTCCCCTTAACAGAAGCAAAAACAAGCTTTCCTGACGAGAAATTGAACCCCAGCTGCGGAGGTGAGAGCGCCAAATCCTAATCACTAGACCACCAGGGAACTCGTACGTTGCTGTGTATGCCTGATGGCTGGGACTGGTAGGTAGCTGTGATAGCGCAAGTGTTCACAGAAAATTGTTAATTGAGTAGAATCAATGCAAATACCTTATGAACACTTCTTACCTCACCTTATGACATTCTTTTGGACAAGAAACACATAACCATGTGTAATTTCATCTAAAAAAGATCCCCATGAGGTCTCATCTTTCTGCTGTAGCATAATAAATCCACTAATAATCGGTAGTGATGGGGCCACCCTCACGGCTTGTTTCCGTAGTGTAGTGGTTATCACGTTCGCCTAACACGCGAAAGGTCCCCGGTTCGAAACCGGGCGGAAACACAGGTTTATTTTTTTTTATAATAATAAAAGTATGAAGCTTTATCAATAGTTGTAAAACTGACACATTGCAACCCAATAACAAGGTAATTAAGGATCACTACTGGGGTGGTCTTTACACAGACCTCTATGGTACCCTTAGCATTCCTCTGGCAGCTGTTTAGGGTAACCTCCGCTGCTGGTGCTTCTGACTCCCTGGTGTGTAGTCGGGGCAGCTGGTAGACGTCTACTCGATTCGCGTAGGCAACTTCCGCTGCAGCCGGAAGGAGGTGCCGTTAGCAGCGGGGGTTGTCTGCGTCCATCACGCAGACCTTCCCCAGCAGTCAGATAGGAGAGTTCCCCGCAGCACTGTGTGTCATTTTCTCTGACAGCCGAAGGGTGTTTGCGCGATGGACGCAGACAAACCCCGCTGCTAACAGCACCTCCTTCCGGCTGCAGCGGAAGTTGCCTACGCGAATCGTGTAGATGTCTACCTGCTGCCCCTACTACACACCAGGGAGTCAGAAGCACTGGTAAGTTTGAGGGGGGGGGTTAAATGGGGGCATAAGGCATTTTTTATTTTTTTTTTTTATTTTCTATAGGCAGAGAAATGGGGGCATAAGGCATTTTTTTCTATAGGCAGAGTGCTCTATGATATGCCTTTTAACCCCCTTAATGCCACTCTGCCTCCTGAATTGCCTAATACCTCCATATATGCCACTCTGCCCCATAATATGCCTTTTAACCCCCTAAATGCCAGAGTGGCATATAGGGGTATAAGGCATTTCTGGAGGCAGAGTGGCACATAGGGGGTCAAATGGGGCACAGTGACATTTAAAGGGTTAAAAGGCATATCATGGGGCACAGTGGCATATAGGGGGTATAAGGCATTTCTGGGTCAGAGTGGCAAGCCTGGGGCAGATGTGCATAACTGGGGGGCAGGTTGGAAAATAAAAGGAAATAAAAACAAAAAAATATTTTTCTCAATCATAGCTTTTATTTTAAAAAATTAACATTTACTAGTAAAACTTTTTTCCTATAGGGTTGTCTTATATTCAGGCTTTTTCTTTTATCCTAAATTAAAATTTAGATTTTGGTGGGTCATCTTATGTGAAGAGAAAATAGAGTTTCAACTATAAACATAGTTCTCCTTAACAGCAGCAAAAATAAGCTTCCCTGACCGGGAATCGAACCCGGGCCGCGGCGGTGAGAGCGCCGAATCCTAACCACTAGACCACCAGGGAACTTGTAGGTCAGCTTCTACACCTGATAGTTGGGACTGGTAGGTAGCTGTGATAGCACAAGTGTTCACAAAAGATCGTTAATTCAGTAGAATCACTGCAAATACCTTATGAACACGTCTTACCTCACCTTATGACATACTTTTGTGTAATTCCATCTAAAAAGATCCCCATGAGGTCTCATCTTTCTGGTGTAGAATAATAAATCCACTAATAATCAATAGTGATAACCAAGAAATGTTATCAATACCAAGATGTCATTGAGCTTTGTTGAGAACCCTGGACTCTCATTCAGATTCAGTGGAGAGAAAGTTCCTTTCCCACCATTCAGTTTTGATGCTATCACTGTATGTAACCAGTTTATGTTTGTGTTCAGTCTACCTTGTATGCAATGTATGCTTAGTTCTTAAATAAACCCAAACAAGGTGAACGTGCAAAGTGATGCAAACTACAGTGTTTTGATTCACTAAAGTCACTCTAGACACGACTGTCTCTTAAATTAACACCAAGTCACATACTAAGGAAAGAGACAAGAGGAAAGGAAAAGCTGGACAAAGCAAGGTGGTCAACCAAGGCAAGGGGGACAGTAAGAGGAAAAGCAGGGCGAAGCAAGGGGCAAGAAAGTAGGAAAGCAAGGCGCAGTGCAAAGCAAGGGGCAAATATCAAAGCAATGATCAAAGCAAGATGTGAAAGAGGAAAAGTCATGCAAGGGGCAAGGCAAGGGACAAACCTAGTAGCAGCAAACACTGATTACAATCTTATATGGTACAATGAATTCAGGCTGGTACAACTAATTGCCTGGTTAGCTCAGTTGGTAGAATAGAGATTCTTTATCTCTGAGTTAAGAGAATTCTTAAGTTTTAAAAATTTTATTTTACTGATCAAATGCCATTGGAAGCACTTCAGCAACACCGGCTGAGCTTAGGAAGCAATCGTTAATAGCTTCCTATACATTTTTGTGTTAAGAAGAGATTTGTGTAACCATATCTTATGTGCAACTCGTACGGCTTGTTTCCGTAGTGTAGTGGTTATCACGTTCGCCTAACACGCGAAAGGTCCCCGGTTCGAAACCGGGCGGAAACACGAGTTTATTTTTTGAATAATAATAAAAGTATGAAGCTTTATCAATAGTTGTAAAACTGACACATTGCACCCCAATAAAAAGGTAATTAAGGATCACTACTGGGGTGGTCTTTGCACAGACCCCTTAGCATATCCCAAAGGATATAATATAAAAGGGTGAGTGTAGAGCAAATACAATCCAACAAAAATAACATTGCAATTACTGAAAAAGACATGGAATCGTGGCCAAACATTTCAGAAGTCAACTATAGAAAATAAACCATTCCCTGACCGGGAATCGAACCCGGGCCGCGGCGGTGAGAGCGCCGAATCCTAACCACTAGACCACCAGGGAGGGTGTGCTATATCGTAGCCAGACAACAATCTATTTCACATCAAGAGGAGCTATGCAAATACTTTAACGCATGGACAAACACAGGCTTTTGTAACAAAACACGCACTTCAGTCTAACCAATAAAAACTGATCACACTCACCCTCAATTAATAAAAGACTTTTCTGCACCAAGAACGCTAAACCTCTATTGTTGAACAGACCAATTCAGTCTCCAGAGAGACTGTCAAAAATTGCCATTGCTGACTATATTTCAAGTCATCATGGCGGGGTATTGGGAAAAGTTTTCAATTAGCAATAATCACGCCTCGGATAAACCTCATTGGCTATGATACTGCCACTGCGCAAAGCTAGCAATGTTATGGCCAAACGAGGATCAACATCTAGTCAGCCTTCATTCATGTTGTGGAGAGACAAATGTTGTTCGTGTGAATATGCGCTATGCATTGTGGGAATTGGCATGCTACTTAGACTATGAATGGCCAAACCCGCCTCTAACTGTTCCCGGGACTGATCGCATCGAAGTTCAGTAGTCTAACTGCCTTCCGTGCTGGTGCCAAACATACAGAGAGAGAATGCGCTGTGTGATATTAGACAGTGATAAGGCAACGTCACGCGTTTCTTAAAGGCATGTAGACTGTAAGCCGGTAACTCTACAACCGAGCGCCCGGCTAGCTCAGTCGGTAGAGCATGAGACTCTTAATCTCAGGGTCGTGGGTTCGAGCCCCACGTTGGGCGTAAGCTCTTTTTCAGAAAAACTAACGTCATTTGCTTTGTATTAAAGGAAGAAATGCCCAAAGACTATTAAGAGAAATATCACTCTTAGAGCCTGTGACTGTATTCAAAGATTTGTATGTGATACAATTTGTTTTCCCTTCTTGTAATAATATACAATAATATAATACATTTTAATTTTTTTTTTGGAAGCCTCTGGTACACTTGCTCTTCCCATCATCTACTGTACATCCAATGTGAAGAAAAAAGGGGCTGGTGAACCAAAGTGCTAATCACAGTATGGACACAAAGTCCTCAGTCTTCTCTTCTGAGGAAGCACTTCCTTCTCTCCCAGACTGAAGCCTTAGGAGGGCCAGATCTTCTTAGCGGCCCACAGACCACTCCCTCCACTAAAACCAATATACGGAGTCTTCAGAGACCCAGTTACATTGTAGTTTTTAGCAGCCCTTGCTGCTTAAATCATTTGAAACCAAACAACACATGCACTGAACTTAAATGAAGGTTGCCCAGGTAAACAGTGATATGACATTCCTGGCCCAGTGCAGGTAAGGGTCCAAAGTTCAAAAGTTGAGCTTATCGACATCACAGGTGAAGGAAAGAATGTCTTCCACCAAAACACATTTTTAACGGGTGTCCTGGCAGACCAATCCAGGGGACACCAATTACAATACTGTACTTACTCGGCCTTACACCAGTGGAGCAAGCTTTCCCTCTCTCACAGATACTGACTTCATCTTAGCCAAAAGGCAGAGAAGTGGATGCCAGTATAATATAGACAAGATCTCAAAATACAATTTGAAAAACTGAAATGTGCACCTGAAATGAATAATTTAATTTAACCCAACTTAAACTCACGTAAAAACATCCCGTTGGCTACAATTGACATGCCTGGCACGTTGTTACTTTAAAAGGGTGTATCTGCAGGTGTTTTCTTTTCCCAAACAGTGTTGCTGTAATGCCTCAATGTTGAGGCATTTAGCAACACCGAACACTGCTGCAAAGGCCCAGTGTGCCCCCCCCCCGCATCAATGTATATAATATGGCGACTTATGCCTGATTTAAAATAGCTTAATCGGTGTCACTGAGATGCCTAGATAGCGAGAAAACCCACCCCAGGACACACTGTGACCGATCCGGAGAGCGGTTACATGCGCCACTGCCAGAAATCTTGTCCCTCGCACGATGTCGGTGCCCATTAAAAAATAAACAAGTTCTCCCTGCAAGTTTGAATACAGGTACTGCATTCAACCATGCAAGTCAATGGAGCCCACCATACTAATCACAACATGATTAGTAAAATAAACAGAAAGAAAAAGAAAAATAGTAAAAAAAAAAAAAATGGTAAAAGTGATTCCTCACTGATGTCACCATTAGGGGAAATCATCCAGTTATAACAAAATGAAAAAAAAAGTCCAAAAATCTATATATTATATATCTATATATTAGCGCTACATCTTTACAAAAATTCTTGCATGGAAAGAGTTAAAATACTGGGGTGTCTTGTTTTATAATATATATAATTTAAAGGGGTAAATCGAATTGGCCAGTTGAAAGTCACCAATAATTAATATATCAGCACTTTTTAACCCCGTATGGTCATAATAACTATTACAGCAGGCACAAATTAACCCGGGGTCGTCACAATAGGTAGGACAGACTGACACCCCATAAGATCCCCAAATGTTTAGGCAATATGCCTTTGTGAGGTGGGGTCAGCCTGGTGGACAAAGCTGGACATCTTTTGCCTTATACACCCATACCGGGAGTACTTTCTGGGTATGTATTGTTTGAATCTGAACTGGCCTTTAAATGGTACTCATCAATACAAATTTCCTTTTGGGCTGTAAACCTCAATAAATTTGGTTTGAAAGAAATTCCCTACTAATTCTTTTTTTATAGTCGTGTATGTTTAAACATGAATAAAACATAAAAAAAAAAGAATTTCTACCGTTCCCCAAGTACTCCAGGTCTGACATTTGCTTCTATTTTAAAAAAAAATCTGGGGGGGATAGTGGAGCTTTGAGAGGGGGGTCTACTTAGAAGCTGTAGGGCTGTTCTGTGGAAATTATCAACTGTGAAACGCTGAATAAAAGAATACTCAAAAGAAAACACCATAATGAAAAACACAAAACATACCACAAACGCATGAATAAAAAAACAATTTAATTTAATAAGCCCCATTATTTTACTCATCATATTCTACTTTTGAACTAATTATTCAGTCTCCAGAGAGACTGTCAAAAATTGCCATTGCTGACTATATTTCAAGTCATCATGGCGGGGTATTGGGAAAAGTTTTCAATTAGCAATAATCACGCCTCGGATAAACCTCATTGGCTATGATACTGCCACTGCGCAAAGCTAACGACCATAGGGCCGAACGAGAATCAACCTCCAGTCAGCCTTCATTCTTATTGTGGAGACACATATACGCGATGCATTGTGGGAATGCATTTGCTAATTAGAATATGACGGTTGAGCCCGCCTCTAACTTTTCCTATGACAACTCTTCCCAGACGCCTATTGCCTGGTAGTCCAACTGCCTCCCAGAATCCAGAGCGGTGTCACTGCCAACTGCCAAAGAATGCAGGGAATGCACGGTGTTTGACATTAGACGGGGCAAAGCGATGCAAACTACACTGTGACTTACAAAATAATCACACATTGTGGGAATCACGCCCTGTAACCAACTGTTTCCATGGCTACACCTCTCGCGCGTTTATGGTATAGGAGAAAACAGAGGTGGGTGATGAGGGACTGCTAGGCAAAATGGCTTCCGTACCGGGAGCATGCGTGTGTCGGAAGGCGGTGACGCTTTAACTCATTCAGTATTAGGTTACTTGCTAGGTCTTAAAACAGGAAGTTACTCCTTGAGCACATAACATATTTGTATGTGAACAAAGTTTGAGTTTGCCTTGATAGCCCAACTTCACAGCCTTACGTCCATGATCATTTTTAGCTTTTGTCTTAAAGCGGCATTTAGTGAATGCACTTAAAGCGAGTTGCAGAACCCCTTTGCCGAGTACCTCAAACTGTGTGGATTGTTTCACAATCCGATTTCAGAGACTGAAGGGTTAAACGTCTGCTACTTCCTGTTAAATTTAATTGAAAACCTATCCTAGCCATTCTCCCAGGTGAGATTGGGTCTGACCCGGGATGGTCGTCTCTACAATGAATGAGTTGATTTATTTATAATTAAAAGAAAGACGCCCGAACAGGGACTTGAACCCTGGACCCTCAGATTAAAAGTCTGATGCTCTACCGACTGAGCTATCCGGGCTTCAGTAATAATCGGAATCACTTTTTTATGTTTCCTATATACATAATTTTATCTATTGTATTAAATTTGATTGATCCCAGACCAGACTGTAACACTGAAATGTACATATACAATGGCAATTATAATTTTTACAACAAACTTTTTAAATTTAAAAGGATTTTATTAAAACAAAAGAAACATGATACAAAGTTTTCTGACTCTTGCTTTGTTTATCTCGGATCTCGTCATATGAGTTCTGTGTTGATTCAGTTGATCAATATGGTTACTAGACTATAATCAGAAATATTTGTATTTGTTCCTTCAGAAAATTAATTGTAACTCGATTACCGTGCTAAATGCAATCATACAGTGCACAATATTGAGATTGAAGATTGACAATACAGAGTACTGGGTTCTGACACCTTGTCTGGAAAAAAACCCTGACCCACAGAATCATAGTGTAAGCATTTTTACAAGTTCCCATATGGTCTAGCGGTTAGGATTCCTGGTTTTCACCCAGGCGGCCCGGGTTCGACTCCCGGTATGGGAAACTCTCTTTTATTATGTTGATTAGTTGCCATTGTCACAGAAAACACCACAAATATAAAGAGGACAGTAATTTTTAAATAAAATTTTAAAAATAATACAAATAGGTGCTAGATAAATAGATCAATAATTGCTGGGATAACCCATTATAGAAACCAAAGAGAAGAAAAAAGTTCAGAAAGCAAAAACCCTAATATAAATGATGTCATAAAATATAACCTTTAATTCATGAAGCTAAAAATAAATTAAATTATTAAACCCTGCCTGTACGCATGAAAGAAATCACTGGACACGGATGATACGCATGTGGCTATATGCACAGAGGGCTGTATTGCCATAAGACACGTGTTTTGTGATTTCTTTTATACATACAGGGAGGGTTTATATATTAATTAATTTCGTTTATTTTCAGCTTTTATGAATTAAAAGTCATATTTTATTACATTTATATTAAGGTTTTGCTTTTTGAACTCTTTAATTCTCTTTAGTTTTGGCATAAAAAAATATGGTACATTAACAGGCAGGAACAAAAGAATAGCAGAGTAAAATTGAGGCTGGGAGAAATCTTTTCTTCAATACATATATCATAAATCAAGATTTATAAACACAATGAATGTTTATAGTGGAAAAATATAATATATCAATGCTATTAGAATATTGTTAGTGCATAAGCACCAAACACAATAAATATAAGAAGAAATAACAATAATAAATAAATAAAGATAAAAGTAAAAGGACCATTTTCCCCCCAAGCACTGTGGGATTTGAAAACAGCTTATCTTTCTCTGGTAATTTGTGTGGACGTTACCACAGCTGATGAAAGAAACAAAACGCATCCATCCATTTATCCTGGTAGGTGGACAACTTAAGAGAAAGAGGTTTAATGGTCCTTTTCCACTTTTTTTTTTTATATTTAATTTATTTTATATTATTTATTATTATTATTTTCCAGTTATAGTTATTGTGTTTTTATATACTAAGTTTTATATCATATAGAATATTGTGGTAATTGGACTGGCTACCAGACTAAGGAGGTACACCAGAGAAGCAAAGGCCAAAAAGATCAATTCTGTGTTCTCCAATAAACTGTCTCAAAATAACATGGAAAGCAGGCATCATAGCAACCAAACTACAGGACCACATAGGCCAGGACATCAGTACAGCTCAGAAGGGCATTGGGAAAAACACCAGAGGCTCCAAGCACCAGTTGCTAATAGACAAAGCAGTCAACCAAGACTCAAAGTTTAGACAGAAAAAACAATATTTTTGCATATTATCTCTAATAAGTATTATGTTTTATGTATTTCTATGGTTTTAAAAGAAGTCCCTACCTGTCCTGAAAAAACTATGCAGATTTTGGAGGGGATGAGAAGGTATATAATGCAAGGTTACATTACTCTGCCGTGAAAGTGAGGCTGAATAGCCAGAAAGAAATCTGCCAGTGAGGCTGTGCTGTTAAACCAAATATAAAAACACATCACAAAGGTTTGTCTACTTTAACAGACATTTAATACGAGACAAAAACACAGTACAATACAATACGAGTGACAGCCCAACATACAATGTAACACTTTCCAAGACTAACCTGCAACCAAAAGGCCCAACATAACCCAGCACACCACAGATTGCCCTATCTATGCAGGATGATGGGCAGAGAGAGACTAAACTAAGATGTTGCATTCAACAGGCTTATTGAATTGCTTGTAAGATCACTGCAGGTGTGTCCTCGTTAACATATCAAAAGACACATGTGATACAGGAAGAGTTCAACAGGCAAAAACATTGACAACAATACTTGCTATATCACCACAGAGGCAAGGGGCTTAAGACAGTAGTATGGTAGAATGAGAATGTATGTATAAGTGTGTGTGTTAATGTGAATGTGTATTAGCAGGGATGTGTGTGTGTTAGCATGAGTGGGTGTGGGGTTTTTTTTCTTTCTGGAGTGGTACATATCATGTGTAAGAAATTCTAAGCAAAACTGCAAAATACTTGGACTGCTTTTAAATTTTAGTGCTAATGAATAAGGCATATGTGTATTAATATGTTCTAAAACAAAAAGCCCTACAAGTCCTTAATAAGACTATAAGCATACAATAAGTATATATTTTGTGTGCGTCCACTAATCAGTGGCCGCTTGAGTGCTGAAGTTAAGTGCAGCCGACAGCTGGATATGCACGACCATGTGTTATGTTACTAGTTAGTAAGGTCATAAGAGAGGGGCCACATCTCTTTTCTTACCCCTATAGTTTAGCATCTATCAAAGTTATTGTCAGTTGTCTTTGTTAAGTATTTGCTGGCACAACATAATGCATTTTTGGGGTTTTTTTTTTCTTAAAAAAAGAGGACCTCCAGCTCAGAAAAAAACTGAATTGCCTTGACCCGGGGTTGCTGCGGCTAACCACTATATGATCATGGCAAGCCACGTGAAGTGATGATATGCTTGAAGACAATTTGACTGCAGATAAAAACCATTTGGCCCATCTAGTCTGCCCCTTTTTTCCTGATGTAATGACTAAGATTCGGGATAGCATTATGCCTGACCTGTGTATGTTTAAACTCCCTTTATTAGCTTCTACCAATTTAAATAAAAGGATGTTCCGTTAATCTACTACCCTATCAGTAAAATAAAAGAATTGCGCGCCCAACGTGGGGCTCGAACCCACGACCCTGAGATTAAGAGTCTCATGCTCTACCGACTGAGCTAGCCGGGCAACTGCAAAGAAGATCTATATGTTTACCATATGGTATCTAAGCTAACCCACACATACATATAATATATAACATAGAACATGTGGCTACTACTATACCTGGAACATGATGCTGAGCAAAACTAATTTTTTTCAGCAGTGATACCTAATTTGTAGGTGAAATCCTAAGCACAATTGCAAAAAAAAAAAGTGTTCCTCTTGTACGTTTGGCACAGTATCTATTTATCGATCGATCTATCTATCTATACATATATATATATATATATATATATATATATGTTTACATTTTGTTCTGAAGAACTAGGATGGAATACAGAAATATATACACTTTTATAACTATACTACGGAATCTGTGTTCAGTTTTAGATAGATTAAGTTATACATATATATATATGTATAACTTAATCTATCTAAAATTGAACACAGATTCCGTAGTATAGTTATATAGTTATAAAAGTGTATATATTTCTGTATTCCATCCTAGTTTTTCAGAACAAAATGTAAAAAGAAGTGATGAGTGCCCAGCTCATGTGAGTCAACCATATACCGTATTTGCTCGATTATAAGACGACCCCGATTATAAGACGACCCCCCAAAATCAAAATATTAATTTAGGAAAAAAACAAAAAGCCTGAATATAAGACTACCCTATAGGGAAAAAGTTTTACCAGTAAATATTAATTAATGTAAATTATTTTCATGTTTAATAAAAGCTATGATTGAGAAAAATATATTTTTTAAATTTCCTTTTATTTGCCAACCTGCCCCCCCCAGTTATGCCACTCTGCCCCCAGAAATGCTTTATACCCCCCTATTTGCCACTCTGCCCCATGATATGCCTTATACCCCTGTATGCCACTCTGGCATATAGGGGGTTAAAAGGCATATCATGGGGCTGAGTGGCATATAGGGGGGTATAAAGCATTTCTGGAGGTATATAGGCATATCATGGGGCTGAGTGGCATATAGGGGGTTAAAATGCATTTCTGGAGGTCCAGAAATGCATTTTAACCCCCTATATGCCACTCAGCCCCATGATATGCCTTTTAACCCAGCATGTACTGGCTGCCTTGGCTTGATAGGAGTGTGATTGCTGTTAGCAGTTTGATATATATATATATATCAAACTGCTAACAGCAATCACACTCCTATCAAGCCAAGGCAGCCAGTACATGCTGGAACCTGGGGATGATAGCAGTGGGATTACAGCCTCCATATGCCATGCTACAACCCCCACCCCCCTTACACATCCATGCTATCACACACACACTCACACTCATTCACAAACATTTAAATACTCATTCATTCCCTTAATCACACACACTTCACACATACTCAAAAACCCTCCCCCACCCCCTCACCTGAACTGCAGATCTCCCACTCGCAGACTTCTGCAGGGGACCGGCTGTAGCAACTTCTCTGGCCCCGCCCTCAGAGGAGGGAGGGGGGAGATAGAGTTCTGTGAGGACGCTGCAAGCTTCCTGCCCTGCTTCTAACAGAAGAGACGCTGCTCGCGACCGGTAAGCAGCATGGCGCCAGCATTTTTTTGGGGTCTGATTAGAAGACGACCCCGATTATAAGACGAGGGGTATTTTTCAGAGCATTTGCTCTGGAAAAAACCTCGTCTTATAATCGAGCAAATACGGTAGTTTGGAACAAAAAAGGCAAATGCAAAACTGTGTCACAATTGATAAACTATATGTATTGGCAGGGCCGGCCCAAGGCAAAATGCCTGGTTAGAGGAGGATACTGTAATCCAGGGGTGTCCAACCTGCGGCCTTCCAGCTGCTGCAGGACTACACCTCTCATAATGCTCTTTCAGCTAAGGAGCTGGCAGAAGAGTATGGAAGATGTAGTCCTGCAGCAGCTGGAGGGCCGCAGGTTAGACACCCTTGATGTAATCTTTAGTTCAAACAGTCTCTGCTGTATATACCTGGGAACTCTCCAGTTGAAGTGTGGCTTCTCTGAGTCACCATATGGAAACATATGGAGGCATTGTAGCACACTCCCCATCCACCTCCCCTCTAGCAATGAAGTTTTCCTGCATGTCCGGCTAGACCCGCACACATCAGTGGGATCATTTACCCCACCCCACAAAGGGATGGTTCTGGGTAGCTCAAGTTCCCAGGTATGCTGCTGTGGCATCTTCCTGGAACCCGCTCTTATGATGCCTTTGGCTCATTGATTACCCTATGAAAGAAGTCTGGTTTTACTCTCCCCACTTGGATTTAGTGATGTCCGGATCATGAACGAATCGTTCTTTTGATACGATTCTTTTCAGTGATCCGGATGAATCGGTTCAGTTGAATGAACGATTAATTTGTAACAGTTAAGTCTGTGAATCATGCAGTTGTAACCTGATCCTAGAGTGAGTCATCTGCACAGCATTCAGACACAGACTCTGGGATCAGGTTACAGGTTACAGCTCATTGATTCACAGAGGACCATGACTCATACATTCAGAGAGTCATTCAATGATTCGAATCTTACAGAGATTCGAATCTTTCAGAGAATCTCACTGACACAATAATGTTATAAATACATTAATAAAACAGAAATAAGCCACAGCATTTAAAGCTTTATAACATAAGCCATACACGCTCAGAATGTGTCTATAGAATGCTGGCCGTGGAATATGTGGAAGGAAATTCACGCAGTTTGCAACAATTTTTTCCCGGTAACCCCGAACGACGATTCATGGTACAACTCCTGCCCTCAGTAAATACGATATGCCCTTCCTGCCTTTTACAAAGAGCCAACGTACTTGTCCGATACAATAGCTGCCATTGCATTGCTTTTTCTGTCTTTTGTGTGACAATATCAGTTATAAAAAAAATCTAAAGCCAAAACAGCCTAAACAAACCTTAAACAACAGCCAGAGACATGCATGAAAACACCAATCTAACCTTTAAAACGAGATATTTCAGTCTCCAGGGAGACTGTCAAAAATTGCCATTGCTGACTATATTTCAAGTCATCACGGCGGGGTATTGGGAAAAGTTTTCAATTAGCAATAATCACGCCTCGGATAAACCTCATTGGCTATGATACTGCCACTGCGCAAAGCTAACGAATACATGGCCGAACGAGGATCAACCTCCAGTCAACCTTCATTCTTATTGTGGCGAGACAAATGCGCTATGCATTGTGGGAATATATTAGCTAATTAGAATATGACGGTTGAACCCACCTCTAACTGTTCCCATGAGAACACTTCCCAGACGCCTATTGCCTGTGTCTGGAGGCACCGGTAGTTCAATTGCCTTTCAGAGCGTGTGATATTTGACGGGGCAAAGCGATGCAAACTATGCTGTGACTCACAAACAACTGTCTATTAAGTGAATAATCACACATTGTGGGAATCACGCCCTGTAACCAGCTGTATCCATGACTACACCTCCCGTGTGCTTATGATATAGGAGAAAACAGAGGTAGGTGATGAGGGAAAAAAATGGCTTCCGTACCGGTGTATCAGCAATAGTGGTTGGAGGCATGCGTGTGTACCTGCAAGGCCTTAAAAAAGATGGTTAAGCTGCCAAAAAAAGAGAAGTAATGATGTATCCATCTCGGATTAATTAAGGGAAGTAAATAAAGACTCGGGGATATGGGTCTCACCTGTTGAGTGCAAAACCAAGTGAAGCTACAAGATGTTGGAATCAACCACGCCTGGTGAGTAAAAGGTTAAAGTGCAGGACCACGGAGAAAGATTGGTCGGTATGAGTGCCCGGCTAGCTCAGTCGGTAGAGCATGAGACTCTTAATCTCAGGGTCGTGGGTTCGAGCCCCACGTTGGGCGGCTGACTTTTACATAGTTCACTTTGTGTTTTAAAAGATAGTATATAACTCTTTTACTAGCTTCATGAATCAAAATTCTTTATTTGCACTGGTATTGCTCTACAACACAAGGGGGAGGTAACATAGTTCCTATACGTACACATTCCCTCCACTTATATCACCTCTGGGCCAGCTTGGAAACTTGAGATGAACTGAGAAGGTATAAATCTAACGATGGAAAATTGGTCTAGAGTGCTTACTATGGGCCACAATCTAATTTTGTATGGGCCAAGATCTAAAGTTGCCATCTTTCCTTGCTGGAGCCCTGCAGACAGAAAAAAACATGACTAGATTGTAAGCTGACAAGAGTAGGGGCCTCTTGTCCTTTGCACCTGTTAGTTGTCGTATGTGTTTCTAAATTGCTCTAGGTTTTCTGTTATCTTTTTGTTTTTATCTGTTTGATGTAAATAATCCTTTTAATTAGTTCATGAATGAGTAAGTGTTTGGGGTAGAAATGGGACAGGGAGGCTGTGTAGGGTGGCAGATGTGGCACAAGCAGGCTGCTTCATTGGCAGAGGTGGCACTGGCAGGCAGCTTTAGGGGGAGAGATGGTACATGCAGACTGCTAAAGGGCCAGAAGAGTAACTGACAGACTGTTTAGGGGCAGTAGTGGCACAGGCAGGCTAGCTTATGTGCAGCAGTGGCACAAGCAGGCTCCTAAAGGCTGTTTTAGAGGTAATGGAGGCCAAGCATGCTGGTTCAGGGGCGGAGGTGGCACAGGCAGGCTCCTAGAGTGGCAGCAGTGACACAGGCAGGCTGTTGTAGGGGCAGCATGGCATAGGCAGGCTGTTTTAGGGGCAGATGTCTACTACATCAGTGTCTAGTTTAGTGATAGGGGTTATGCTGCACTAACATCAATGTCTGGCTTAGTGTAAAGTGATAAGGGTTATGCTGCACTACTGTTAATGTCTGGCTCAGTGTATAGTGATGGGAATTATGTTGTACCACCATCAATGTCTGGCTCAGTATATAGTGATGGGAGTTATGCTGTGCCCAGAGGCGTATATAGGGTATGGCAGCCATGGCACGTGCCATGGGCGCCATCTCATTTTTTTTTTATGCGGAGGAGAGAGAGGGGCGCCTAGCAACCACTCGGCGCCCCTCATTCTCCTCCACGAGCCCTCTACCCCCGTCCCGGTGCCGGCATTTCATGCAGAGCGCCGCAATATGCCGGCATATTGCGGCGCTCTGCATGAAATGCCGGCACCAGCGAGCGGCTTTTAAACACTGATGCGGAGGAGAGAGAGGGGCGCCTAGCAACCGCTCGGCGCCCTTCGTTCTCCCCCGCATCAAAAAAAAAAAAGACAGCGTTTAAAAGCCGCTCGCTGGTGCCCGCTGCTTCACTGCTGGGCGCCGAAATATGACGTCATATTACGGCGCTCAGCAGTGAAGCAGCGGGCACCAACGAGCGGTGCAGGAAGACAGCAGCATCGTGCTCCCGTCGCTGGACTTCAAGGTGAGAGGAGGGGGGGTAGAAAGTGATAAGGGAGGGAGGGGGTTAAAAAGTGATGAGGGAGGGAGGGGGTTAAAAAGTGATGAGGGAGGGAGGGGGTTAAAAAGTGATAAGGGAGGGAGGGGGTTAAAAAGTGATAAGGGAGGGAGGCAGGGAGGGGGTTAAAAAGTGATAAGGGAGGGGTTAGAAAGTGATAGGGGAGGGAGAGGGGGTAGATATACGTAAAGAGTGTGCATTAATGTGTGGATGCATTGAGTGAATGAGAGAGAGCATGAGTTAATATGTGAATGTATTGTCTGAATGAGGGAGAGCATGAGTTAATGTGTGGATGAGTTGTCTGAATGAGGGAGAGCATGGGTTAATATGTGAATGTATTGTCTGAATGAGGGAGAGCATGAGTTAATGTGTGGATGAATTGTCTGAATGAGGGAGAGCATGAGTTAATGTGTTGATGCATTGAGTGAATGAGGGAGAGCATGAGTTAATGTGTGGATGAATTGTGTGAATGAGGGAGAGCATGAGTTAATGTGTGGATGCATTGAGTGAATGAGGGAGTGCATGAGTTAATGTGTGGATGAGTTGTCTGAATTAAAGTGTGAATTAGTGAGTGACTGTAAAAGTGTTTGTGTATCATAGATGTATAATTGTGGAAGGGCAAAGATGGCACTAGCAGGAGGTTTGAGCCTTGGGGACCAAGATGGCACAGGCAGGGTGTATATGGGACAAAGATGGCACTGGCCGGACAAAGTTGACTTGTGCTGGGCTATTTGGGGACAAAGATTGCAAATCTTATGTGTGTAATCTGGGTGCTGACCAGGTTCTATGTGGGCAGTGTGGATGCCAGGGCTGGCTTTGGGGTGTGCAACCTGTGATCTATGCCTGTAATTTAGGGGGTTTTAAATGCCGTGTTTTTATGTGAATTCCAATTGATCTTTACCTGCAAAGCTGGGTTTTTGTGTTATTCTGTAGATCCATATCTGCTATGCTATGTTTCCATACATTATTTATGTGTACCTGCAAATACAGGGTTAATATGTCTTATTCAGTTGATCTATACCTGCGATGCTACGTTTCATATATTATTATTGTATACCTGCATACAGACTTGTATGTCTGATTCTGTTTATTTGATATATACCTTCAGTGCTGAGATCACAAGTGAATTTTAATTGATCTGGGTTTGTGTGTTGATCTATACCCGCTATCGGCAGCAGGGACTAATTATATATATATATATATATATATATATATATATATATATATATATATATATATATATATATATATATATATATATATATATATATATATATATATATATAGGCAGCAGGGGCTAGTAAATGGGTTTTAGATATTTGGACAGGGGCGCAATTTCAGTGCTTGCCATAGGCGCTATTTTCAGTAGATACGCCTCTGGCTGTACAATATCTGTTCAGTAAATGTTATTTATTTAAACGTATGCAATTTAATTTAATTTATTTATATGTTATTAATGTATTTTTTCGGATTTTTAGTTTTTTTCCAGTTTACATACAGTTTACAAATTTGTGAAATAAATATTCTTTTATAAATAAATTATTTTTTTATGTGTGTGTGGGGGGGTGCCACATACAGGATCCGCCCCAGGTGCCAAATACTCTAGTTACGCCCCTGCCGGGAAGATAAAGATGTGTGAATGAATGATTACTTTTCCAAAAGCTGATTGACGTTTGCTATTCACAAGAAGCCTTGCCGGGTATGTTAACAATAGATACAGCCCTTTTTAGTACACCAGTACTAAAGAAATTAAAATGTATAGTTATGCTTCAGGGTTTATTCAGTGGTGGCCGCACACTGCAGGCCACTGGACCATAGTGGCAGATTGAGTAAGTATGAAACGCGTGCCTTGAAAAAATAAACACGCAATCCGGATTTTTTGAACTGCAGCTGTGGGTTAGTGGCTGCAGCCGAGGTTAGTGGCTCCGCTGTGAAGAAAAACAAAAAAGTGGCAGGTGCCATAAGCATACTTGGGAACTCTCCAGGTTTGGCCCTTAGAACTACTGGAGAAGAGCCTCTTCTCAGGTTCAACACTCCGAGTCTTGGCACCCATTTCCAGTGGGTAGTCCTGGCTGCATCCTGCAAAGGTAGGCTGCGGGTAGCTATAGCCCAAAAGTTCCCAGGTATAGCCATAAGGCCATGGTGGACACCAGCTCCCCTTCTTCGGCGGTCACACTCCACAAGGGATATGCGACCCCTTCCTTCCCTCCCTCCCCCGCCAGAATGGTTGGGACCACTGGAATCATCGATAGAGGTGGGGCGGCTGAAAAAAAGAGCTACGTAACTCCCCTCCTCACCAAGAAAACAAGGAGCTTTTCAGGGGGCCCAGCTACTCTATGGCTTTTTCAATGTCTCAAATTGTCTCTCTGTGCTACATCCAAATGTCTGTATTAATAAAGTCAAAATCTAAACCCAGATGCCCTGTGCATAAAACCGTACAATCATGCCGAAAAAAAAAAATATATACAAAGTGCTCCCCAAAGAAGCCCCAGCCTTTTAGAAAAACGATATGTGGTTAAACCCCACATAAGACCAATAGCGCACAGCACCCAATCTTGAACCAAAGACGGGTCATTTTTGCCATCTCTGAGCTTCATTCTATCCCAGCCTTAAGGCCAGAGGTCCAAGCTTACCCTCTCTCACAGGCAGGGCCAGCGCCACCTGACAGGCGGCCGCCGGCACCCGTGGTCACTTGATGGGCGTTAGGCAGCCGCGCAGGCAGTGCAGGCTGCAGCCGCATCTCGCGGTCACTTGATGCGAGGCAGGCAGCCGCGTAGGCTGCAGCCGCGAGCCGAGGTCATTCAGTAAGTGACAAAAAGGGGCTTGTGGGGGTGGAGCCAGGGGGCGGCAAAATTATGTTTCTCTTAGGGTGCCAAAAATACTTGCACCAGCCCTGCTTATACGTACTCAAAATTTTGAATTATTTTACAATAATCCAAATGCTGCAAACAATCATCACAGTCAAAGCAGATCACCCATACAAAATTATGTTTAAACTGGATTATCATGGAAAGATAAAGTGTTGCGCAGAAAAAAGAAAATGTAAATATAAAGTGCCAATTGATTAATATCTCCGGCAATCGTATTTCCCCGGAGAATCTTCCCCCCGTTTCTCCGGGGAAATACGATTGCCGGAGCCCATTACCGCGAATAAGCCAGAGCAAGCTGATTTGCTCAAATTCATGTGAGTGCGATACTACTCAGGGGAACACCTGATATATATATATATATATATATATATATATATATATATTCAAATATAGAAAGCACTATGATCTTTGTTTATTCTTTATTTTTTACATGGTGATATGCCCTTGTGACACAACGATTGGATGTTCAATATAACAAATTGCAAGAAACGTAAGTATTTATTTTGTGTGGTACACACCTTGTATTGTTTTTGGTGATATTAATTAATTGGCACTTTATATTTAAATTTTCGTTTTTCTGCGCAACACTTTATCTTTCCATTATTGTTTGGGGTATAGGGGGTTGTACCTATAGTGTTTGCAGCACTGTTTATAACACTTTGTACTATATATTTTTGCACTGATATTAATTTGTATATTTAGCGCCTAATCATCACTTTTATCATTTTTAAACTGGATTATCAACAGATAATCCTGTAGATTGTAAAATTGTTTGAACAAGGCCCTCCTCACCGGTGGTTCCTGTAAATCAAATTATTACATTATATACTACTTGTTACTCTTTGTTAGTCGGGCCAATTCTAGTATTTTGATGTGGCTTGACAAGGACTCCTGGTAATTTAAAACGTTGCCAGCTGTGTTGTAACACCTTTTTTCACCCTTATTTGAAGTGCTGAGAGTTTATTTGGAGAGTATATTTACATTTAAATGACAATCCTATATACAGTTCACTGGGGAACCTTGGTATTTTCATGTAGAAGTTTTTAAAACATGTAAAACTGCTGAGTGCAAAACAAAGTAAAGCTCCAAGTTGTTGGAATTGACCACGCCTGGTGAGTCAAAGGTTAATTTGTGGGAGCATGTAAAAGTTTGCACTGTAACTGCCCGGCTAGCTCAGTCGGTAGAGCATGAGACTCTTAATCTCAGGGTCGTGGGTTCGAGCCCCACGTTGGGCGGCTTGCTTTTACTTGTTCACTTTGAGTTTAAAAACTATATGAAGTTTATATGGGATTGAAAATATCTATTGAAGGTTGGGACATTGTTATATTCAGGACTAGAAATATGTTAATTCATATATATATATAGTCTTTATGAAATAACATGTTTTTGTTTTATTAAAAAAAGGAAGATTGCATTTTAAATGAAAGTCATCAGTAAGAAATAATTTAATTGCGCTAGCTGCAGTCTTTTTGTCCATTGTTCTTTTGTTTTTAGTTACCTCCCTGAGATTAAGAATTGAGTATATTTAGTAATGAAAAAATACTATGATTTAAAATATTCTTTAAAGAAAAAAAGGGAAGCATGCACCGAACAAGCTTCTAAATAGAGATTTAGGGGACAAGTCAAAGTACGATACTACATTACTTCTAACTCTCAGAGAGTGAGTGGGGGAGCTGTTAAAGTCTGTGGGCAGGACATGTGGAACATGGACAAATGCGGCACACGAGGGAGAACAAAGGCACATAAGACATTCACACAGATAGATATATATAACAATCACAACCCCTGATTATTAAACAGCACTTTTTAACCCAGGGTTGTGACATATATGATCACTTTGGTTTTGTCTTAAGGTGCCATTTAGGGAATGCAATTTAAGCGAGTGGCAGAACCCCTTTCCTGAGTACCTCATTCTCTAGCCATTCTCCCAGGTGTTTGTTCCCGAGCATTGACAGATTGGGTCTGACTTGAACTAGTCCTCTCTGCCTGAAGAGCTATGCAATGAATGAGTAAATATAATTTTTTAATTATGTTAAACATAAACGCCCAAACATAGCAGTCTGTTAGATGTGTTATACATATGGGATATGGTAATAAATATTTCTCAGCATTTGATTATTAATAGATAATCCTCTAGATTGTAAAGTCGTTTGAGCAGGGCCCTCCTTACCTGTTGTTTCTGTAAGTCAAATTGTTATGTTATATATTACTTGTTAGTCGAGCCAATATCTCCACCTGTGTTGCAATGAACACCTCCTTTTCACCTTTATTTGAAGTGCTGAGCATTTATTTGGAGAATATACTTACATTTAAGTGACACTCCAATATACAGCTTACCTTTTCACTAGGGAAACCTCTATATTTTTTTATGTAAAAGATGAGTGCTTGTCTTTGCCTGGCTAGCTCAGTTGGTAGAGCATGAGACTCTTAATCTTGGGTTTGTGGGTTTGAGCCCTGTGTTACATTGTTCCCTTTTAAAAAAAAAAAAAGCTAATGTGACTCTTGCTAGCGTCATGAAATGTAAATAAATTATATTTAGTGAATGCAATTTAAGCAAGTGTCAGAACCCCTTTGCTGAGTACTTCATAGTCTGTGTTTTTTTACCATCAGATTTCAGAGACTGAAGCATTAAAGAGTTGTCACTTCCTGTTAAATGCAGCCTAAAACCACACATACTTTACCAATCCTAGTGTTTGTGTCCGAACATTGAGATATTGGGTCTGATTTGAACTAGTTCTCTCTGTTTGGAGAGCTATGTAATGGACGAGTAAATCCATTTATATATAATAACGTTAAAAAGACTGCCGCCCGAACAGGGACTTGAACCCTGGACCCTCAGATTAAAAGTCTGATGCTCTACCGACTGAGCTATCCGAGCTTCAGTGGGATTATGGGAAGTCAATCACTCATTGGTAAATGAATTTGTACAGCTCAATAATTTTATGCCCAATCATAAAATTTCACTAATACCAGACTAGACTGTAACACAAAAAAACAGATATACAATAGGATTTCCATTATAATTTTTACAATAAACCAAATGTTGCAAACAATCATGGTGAAAGCAGGTAATATAGATGAAACGCGGTAGTTAGGTGACCCAGATCATTCCCCAGTAGGACTTCCGCGGGTAGGTTCTTCATGACACCTACTACTACTTCGCGAGGGCCGCTTCCCCAATCTAAATGCACCCAGGCAGTAGGGATTCAGAGTACCTTTCCTCCCGTCACCCGTACATCAACTGAGTGGCGGGTCTGCTCGGTCGCGGCGACCATCTGCGGGTGTACCAATGTAATGGTAGCCCCAATGTCCCGTAGTACTTGAGTGGGGCGACTGTTAAGCCATACGTGGGCGCCCGTTCTTTATTTCTCTGGAGCTCTGTGATGCGAAACTGGGTGCCCTTGCTGACTTTCTGGGCGATGAGCGCCTGTGACGGTTCCGATCCCAGGAGGCCGATACACCGGATTTCTCACTGGAGCTCTGAAGTTTCAGTGCCCTCCGACGAGGCAAGGCTGTTCCGGTCTCCCTCCATTAGCTCCGCGATCAGGGTAGCCTTTGACTTGTTGCTGGCCGTCTGCCCACGGGCTTCCAAAAAGTCTTTCAGTGTCTGTCTCTTCAAGCCCTTGTAACGTTGCTCCATTCACTGGAACATAGTCCCCGTGGTGGTTTGGATGTCCCGGTGCTGAGGAAGCATCCCACCGCTGCCACCAGATGTGACTGGCCTTGGGTTCCCCCGGCTGGGTACACCAGTCGATTCTTTGTTGCTTCCTCCCGGAACCACAAGAGTTAACCACTTCCAGCGCTAGACTATACTAGCGGGGAAGGAACCAGGAACTGGCTTGGATTCTTTGATGAAATAGCACCGTAGCTCGCTGAAGCGTAGCCAGATCCGGTGCTGTAACTGTCCTGAGAAGGACAGTGAGTGATCCAGTGAGCCCCTGAAGCATTAGACAAGACTAATGTCCAGGGAAGTAACATACTTTATTGGGAAACACACAGGCTTATATACAGGTTAGGTGATAAAAAGGTCATAAATCAGGACACATCTTCCTGCCCTGCCCAGACAGTCCGGCGCCACACTTAGGCCACCGAGCCCTGCAATGTACATATACTTTGGTCATCGTTCTCGGGTGATCCCGAAGGAGCCGCGGCGATCTCAGGGGTGCTGAGGGGGTGTTTGGGGTCTAGGAACATCTGGTTCAAAAAGCGCCGTGATCGGTCGAAGGGGCACTGAGAGACAACAGTTCAAAGTTTCCCCGGGACGAACAGCGAGATAGCCGGCCCACGTTCGGCGGCCACGCCGGTCGTTTTCCGCACGTACGGAAGTCCCAGTGACCAGGCATCCATAGGAGAAGCGTTCCTTCTCCGTACCCCACCCCCCGTGGTTTAATAGCAGGAAAATGGTGCAGTAGGGGAGCTGTTAAAGTCTGTGGGCAGGACATGTGGAACATGGACAGGGGCAGCACACAAGGGAGAACAAAGGCACATAAGACATTCACACAGATGGATATATATATAACAATCACAACCCCTGATTATGTTTAACCCCTTAAGGACAATAGGGGTTTTTACTCGTAGTATATTGTGGGACAATGGCTATTTTAACATTTTTCGGTGTTGCTGTTTAGCTGTGATTTTCTTCTTTCTCATTTTGTGCTCCCACACATATTATATATTGTTTTTTTCAGGACAAACAGGGCTTTCTTTAGATACCATTAATTTTATCATATCATCTAATTTACTATAGAAAAAATGATAAAATATGGGGATTTTTTGTTAAAAAATTACTTTTTCTCACTTTTTAAACAAAAAACTTTTACTCATCTGCAAAAACGAATGAAAAAACCTGCTAAATATATTCTACTATTTGTCCTGAGTTTAGAAATACCCAATGTTTTTATGTTTTTTTGCTTTTTTCTGCACGTTATGGGGCAATAAGTACAGGTAGCGTTTTGCTATTTCAAAACCTTTTTTTCCAAATCTGGTAATTCTTCCCCCCATGTGCCATTTCGGGTATCTTTGAAGCCGGCCAATGCAATTTACCCCATCAACTCATATATTTTTAAAAACTAGACACCCCAAGGTATTTCACATGCTGGTAATTTAACCCTTTCCATGCACTAATTTTACCACCAGCCTTTGTGAAACTTTATGGTAGTACATTTTTTTGTATTTTTTTCACACACGTTGTACTTCAGGTATAAATGTACCGCTCCTGGTATATGTCAGTGTCAAACACCCCCCCAATATGTGTTCAGTAACATCTCCTGAGCGCAGTGATACCCCACATGCATGGGTTTGTTGGGTTATTTGGGAGGTAAAAGGCCGCCTTTGTGAGGTGTGTATTTTTTGGCCATTTAGACATCTGATCCTACTGCCCCCATGTCCCATATTTGGGACATCTTTGAACCCGGCCAATTCAGTTTATCCCATCCACTCATGCATTTTTTAATACGAGACACCCTATGGGCATTTGTAATGCCAATATTTTAACTCTTTCCATGCTGGAATTTTTGTAAAGATTAAGAATTTTAGGACTTGCTTATTAATTTATTATTTTTTTTTGGTGACAGTGGGGATTTTTATATGTTACCATATTATTTTTATTTTTTTTTAAACATTTTTGTAATTTTTTTTTTTAAATTTTTTTTTATTTTTTTTTACTAATCACTCATTAGTGAGCTGGGCTCCATTGACCTTGCATGGTTGGATGCAGTACCTGCATTCAACCTGCAGGAGGAGCTCGAGAGTTCACATATTTATTGTTCATGCCATCCTGTGAATGACGGCAACGTCATTTACAGGATGGCACTTGTGGTTGCTCTTCGGAGCAATCACAAGGTGATCGGGGTAGGGGGGTAGTGTTACTGACATGCCTCGATATCGAGGCATGTCAGTAACACCATTTATGCTTAGGAAGCGATTCAGATCGCTTCCTAAGCTGTTTTAGCCGGGCGCCGCCGCGATCTTTGATGATCGGTGCGGCGGCGGCCATTTTTCTTCCGGGGAGGGCTGCCGAGGGCTGCCCTCCCCGGATCCACGGTCAGCCTCACTTGTGAGGCTTCCGTGGATGCTGCAAAGCCGCCGATCGCGGCGAAAACGCCGCGATCGCGGCGATGCAGCTATTTAACGGCAGCCCGTACATGTACGGGCATTGTCGTTAACCCGTTGCACGGCAACCCCGTACATGTACGGGGATTGTCGTTAAGGGGTTAACATGATGATGCCCAAACATAGCAGTCTGTACGTTAGATGTTTTATACATATGGGATATGGTAATAACTATTTCTCAGCATTTGATTATTAAATAGGGTAATCCTCTAGATTGTCAAGTCGTTTGAGCAGGGCCCTCCTCACTTGTTGTTTCTGTAAGTCAAATTGTTATGTTATATACTACTTGTTAGTCGATCCAACATCCCCACCTGTGTTGCAATGAAAACCTCCTTTTCACCTTTATCTGAAGTGCTGAGCATTTATTTGGATAATATACTTACATTTAAGTGACACTCCAAAACACAGCTTACCTTTTCCGGCTAGCTCAGTCGGTAGAGCATGAGACTCTTAATCTCAGGATCATGGGTTTGAGCCACACGTTAGGTAGCTACCTTTTACATTGTTCCCTTTTTTAAAAAAAAAAAAAAAGCTAATGTAACGCTTGCTAGCGTCATGAAATGTAAATAAATTATACTTAGTGAATGCAATTTAAGCAAGTGTCAGAAACCCTTTGCTGAGTACCTCATGTCATGATTAACTCATATAATGTAGTGGATGCATGGAAGGGTAACCCAGCAGAGGTGGTTAGTTTCTTTGTTTAAGCATTCAATGAGTTAATATGAGGTTGACTTAAATGTCTTTCTTTGTGCATGCCCTCTGTATCTGTTCTGGCAAGAGGTGTCATCTTCCCAAAGGACCCCTGTGGTGATTCATGGCCTAACAGATAAGGACCCTGAGTTATAGGAATTCCATTCCTATCTTAAGTGGAGGGGTTTTACATCACCTTTACCCCACCATAACTTATTGGCACATCAAAGATGGGAACCAATTCTTGGAAAAGGTGTCATATAATTGGTCATGTGGTCAGAGGGGTGTTTTTCTTGAAACAGAGTGTGATTTAGGGACAATGCAGCGACCGAAAAGCAGAACTCCATGATATACTTTGATCGGAACAACATCATAAGAAACCATCTGGACTTAAGGAGTTCCCACAGGCCTACTTATTGGAGAAACTCGTGAGTGAGGGTCTTGTGTTTAAGTCCTATTGTTTTTAAGAACTGTTTGTTGTTTTATTTTTCTTTTGTATGTCTTGTTTTTTTGTAATTGTGGCACTGTGTAATCTTTGTTCTTTTGTTATTAAAATATTCATAATCCAAGTCTGTCTTTGGGCTCTAGTATTGACATCCACAAACCCTAAGAGAGGATAACACGTTACCATATTGTTATTAAGTTCTACATGATATATATATATATATATATATATATATATATATATATATATATATATATATATATATATGTTGTTTGCAGGTGTGGGTTGATATATACACTGCTCAAAATAATAAAGGGAACACTAAGATTACACATCCTAGATCTGAATGAATGAACTAATCGTATGACATACTTCCGTCTTTACATAGTGGAATGTGCTGACAACAAAATCACACAAAAATTCTCAATGGAAGTCTGGATTCCCCATGGAGGTCTGGATATGGAGTCACACTCAAAATCAAAACGGAAAACCACACTACAGGCTCATCCAACTTTGATGTAATGTCCTTAAAACAAGTCACAATGAGGCTCAGTAGTGTGTGTGTGGCCTCCACGTGCCCGTATGACCTCCCTACAACGCCTGGGCATGCCCCTGATGAGGTTGCGGATGGTCTCCTGAGGGATGTCCTCCCAGACCTGGACTAAAGCATCCGCCAACTCCTATACAGTCTGTGGTGCAACGTGGCGTTGGTGGATGGAGCGAGACATGATGTCCCAGATGTGCTCAATCGGATTCAGGTCTGGGGAATGGGCGGGCCAGTCCATAGCATCAATGCCTTCCTCTTGCAGGAACTGCTGGAAACTCTCTGGAAATGCCAAACGTCCTGCACGGTGTTGGGCTGTAAGCACAACCCCCACCTGTGGACGTCGGGCCCTCATACCACCCTCATGGAGTCTGTTTCTGACTGTTTGAGTGGACACATGCACATTTGTGGCCTGCTGTACGCTGACAGACACAGCAAACCTTCTTGCCACAGCTCGCATGTGCCATCCTGGATGAGCTGCACTACCTGAGCCACTTGTGTGGGTTGAAGACTCCGTCTCATGCTACCACTAGAGTGAAAGCACCGCCAGCATTCAAAAGTAACCAAAACATCAACCAGGAAGCATAGGAACTGAGAAGTGGTCTGTGGTCACCACCTGCAGAACCACTCCTTTATTGGGGGTGTCTTGCTAATTGCCTATAATTTCTACCTGTTGTCTGTTCCATTTGCACAACAGCATGTGAAATTGATTGTCCATCAGTGTTGCTTCCTGAGTGGACAGTGTGATTTCACAGAAGTGTGATTGACTTCGAGTTACATTGTGTTGTTTAAGTGTTCCCTTTATTTTTTTGAGCAGTGTATATGTATATATAGAGAGAGAGATAGATAAATGTTCTAATTCGGATTTCTCACGAATCCGGTATCAAAATCGTGAGTGGTAGCAGACTACTTGGGGGGATACAGGCAGGATTTGGGGGTTAATTTGGTATGACTGATGCCTTGCTAAGGGGTTAAGTTAGTAAATCCAGAGGCCTGGTGCTATTAACCCCTTCATGCCCACGCCCTCCACCAGGCCCGGACTGGGGCAAAAAATAGGCCTGGGCATTTATTGTTAAAGTCCACCCTTCATGTACTATCTTTGCATTTCCCCAAATCACTTAAACATTCATGATAGACACAAACACTCACTCATTCACACAAATCATTAACACATATTCATTAATGCAGTCTCACAAATCATTCAAGCAATTCATCCATGAATTCATTAATTCTCATACATATTCACACAATTCATCCACACATTTATTCATTCTCGTATGCATTCACACTACCCCCTCTCCCCATCTACCCCTCCCCTTCTTACTATGTTCCCCCTTATCACTATGTACCCCCTTCCCCACTTCTCAATATGTATCCCCTCTCACCCTTTGTCACTATCTAACCCCTCTGTCCCTTCTCACTGCACCCCCTTCCCTCACCCTACTTACCTTGTTGCCGGAGTAAGCAGCAACTGCGACCGGGTCCGCCACTCTAGGAGGCCGGGCAGCCCCCACCAGGGCCGGCCTTAGGGGTGTGCGGCCGCACAGGGTTTAAATTAAAACATCGGGGTTTTTTTGTTTTTTTTAACTTAAAAAAACTTTATTTAACATGGAGGATGTTAAATAAAGTTATAACCCCCCCCGATGTTTTTATTTAAGCCCTGTGCGGCCGCACACCCCTAAGGCGGGCCCTGGTGGGGGCTGCCCGGCCTCCTAGAGTGGCGGACCCGGTCGCAGTTGCTGCGGGCTTAAGGGGCAGCTGCCCTTTATGTCCTGCGTAATGCGGCCATAGAGGCCGCATAGGCCCAGTCAGTCCGGTCCTGACTGGGCCTATTTTAAGGTAGGTGCCTTGAGCTGCAGCTCCATCAGCCCTGGAGCTGTCAATCCGGCCCTGGGCCGCCGGCCCACCGGGCAAATGCCCGGTGTGCCCGATGGCCAGTTCGGGCCTCCCCTCCACACAGTCACGGCTTGGCAAGTAGTCCTGACCGTGACACCTCATAGTCAATTTTTTTTCACAATCTAATTTCAGAGACTGAAGCATTAAAGAGTTGTCACTTCCTGTCAAATGCGGCCTAAAACCACACATACGTTACCAATCCTAGTCATTCGTCCAGGTGTTTGTGTCCGAACATTGAGATATTGGGTCTGATTTGAACTAGTTCTCTGTTTGGAGAGCTATGCAATGGACAAGTAAATCCGTTTATATATAATAATGTTAAAAAGACTGCCGCCCGAACAGGGACTTGAACCCTGGACCCTCAGATTAAAAGTCTGATGCTCTACCGACTGAGCTATCCGGGCTTCAGTGTGGCTATGGGAAGTCAATTTCTCATTGGTAAATGAACTTGTACAGCTCAATAATTTTATGCCCAATCATAAAATTTCACTAATACCACACTAGACTGTAACACTAAAAAACAGATATACAATAGGATTTCCATTATAATTTTTACAATAAATCAAATGTTGCAAACAGATAATATAGGTAGATTTCTAATAAATTCTCGGCTGCACCAAAGTTATATTTAACATGGAGCGGGAGTAAACACTCTCATAAGGACTGGGCAGGGACAAAATAGCAGAGCATGATATTCTCCGCATAATTTTCTGCTTTGTTGAGGAGCTGCCTGAGCTGGGAAATTAAGGCTTTACAATTAAAAAAAAACATATTTTACCACGCAATTTAGCAGTCTCTACATTAGATGCATTATACATAAGGGGTATGGTAATAAATATCTGTCAGCATTTGATTATTAATAGATAACCCTTTAGATTAAGTTATCGGTATTATTATATTGGTTGCGATTGTGTTTTGTCGGCACCACCAGGATTTATATTTCTTTAATTGTTCCTATTACTTTGGATAATTATTTTGCCATCAAAATTCCTATCTATCTTCTATTGGCAATCTAATTTGCCCTGTTGCAATTGATCTATCCATGAATTCCAGAACTGATATTGATTTCTATTCCATGTTGATTGTGATAGGATTCCTTTTTCCATCTGACATTAAAACATGAATTGTGCTTCAACTTTATTCCAAATAATCCCTTCTAGCCTTCTCCAGTTTCTTGCCACCTCCATTTTTATGGCTGTTAATAAGTGGAAAAGAAATCAGAGTTCCCTTTTATTCATAGTAGGGAGATTTAAATGCAACAAATGCAATTAAATAGGATAATCCTCTAGATTGTAAAATCGTTTGAGCAGGACCCTCCTCACCTGTTGTTTCTGTAAATCAAACTGTTATGTTATATACTACTTGTTAGTCGATCCAACATCCCCACCTGTGTTGCAATGAAAACCTCCTTTTCACCTTTATCTTAAGTGCTGAGCATTTATTTGGAGAATATACTTACATTTAAGTGACACTCCAATACACAGCTTACCTTTTCACTAGGGAAACCTCTATATTTTTTATGTAAAAGACATGTGCATGTAGATGCCCGGCTAGCTCAGTCGGTAGAGCATGAGACTCTTAATCTCAGGGTCGTGGGTTCGAGCCCCACGTTGGGCGACTCCCTTTTACATTGTTGCCTTTTTTTTAAAAAAAAGCTAATGTAACTCTTGCTAGCGTCATGAAATGTAAATAAATTATACTTTATACTTTGTGCTTTAACTTTATTCCAAATAATCCCTTCTTGCCTTCTCCAGTTTCTTGCCACCTCAATTTCTATGGCTGTTAATAAGTGGGAAAGAAATCAGAGTTCCTTTTTATTCATAGTATAGAGATTTAAATGCAACAAGGCAAATTCAGGAGTGAGTCTCCACTCTCGGCCAAAAATCGCTTCCAAACGAGCGGATATTTATTTCCAAAATGTGTTAATAGGGGGGGTGCTCCACATCTGCATTCCAGCAATTGGGAATATTGTTTATATGCATCTTTAGCAAACGAAATTTAAATGGAGCGCAGGTACATGTAAAGGGAAAAAATAATAATACAATATAGTGTAGATGGTTTGCTCAATGTGAAGCTTAAGTGATATAATGTTTTTAATATTTTTGTAAAGAGTCTAATAGATTTATTTTTATCCTCTGTTTGTAGTAAGTTGGATAAATAGCTCTTTATCCTCAAGTATTTAAAACATTCTCCAGAGGGAAGGGAGTGTTGTATTTGTAATGCAGCAAAGCCCTTCATATCCTTGTCTTCATATAGATCTGCAATGCTATGAATGCCTGCTTCTCTCCATAACAGTGGCGTCGCTACAGGGGGCAAGGGGGGGCAATTGCCCCCCCCTAGGATATTCCTTGCCCCCCTATTGCCCCCCCGCCGAATTTGGAGCCACCCAGGACAGTCCCCTTGACTGCTAACAACGGCATGGTGCCGTCGCTAGCAGTCCCAGTCGGGTGCTAACGACGGCACCATGCCGTCACTAGCACTATCTTACCTTGATGGAGGTCTGTGGACCCCCATCACCACCTACCCCCGCGATCTGCCCCTCACACTGAAGGGCATCACCGGGGCCACCCGATCCGGCCGGTGACGGCACGCGCAATGACGCGATGACGTCACCGCACAACTTTATTAATAACTGACAATTGCCAGTTAAAGCGGTATGGGGGCATGCTGCTTAGATGCCTGTATCTCAGGCATTTAAGCAGCTACAGACCTACAACATATACCGTTGGAAAGGTAATTATCTCACCTTTCCAACGGTATATAGCTTGTAAAAGAATTTAAAAAAAATACATTAAAAAAAATGTAAAACAAAATGATTTAAACATAAAGTAGTTAAACTTTAAAAAAAATAAAAAAGTTTAAGTATTCTATCTAAATGATCACTGTGGTAGCCAATGTTACTACAGCGATCATATAGCTATAAAAAGTCACATTCCCTTTTTAAAAATGGCCGATACTAATTTTTAATCCCATGATCCCTTTGATCATGGGGTTAAATTTAGCCAACGGTAGAGGGAGGCAATTTTTGAAATCCTGATGAACTGCAAATATTATTAAAATCAGCCATTTAGCCTGTGCGGTACGTGAGTAACCATCTCATCGCTGGAGCGCCTTGCATTTTTACTGCAAAACTTATTTTTGCTGTAAAAGTGATTTTTTTTCTCCCTTTACCATCATTTCTTTGGGATTGTAAGGGGAAATAATGGTGTGTGTGCTTCTGTGAGTGAATGTATGGAAAGTATGGTGTGTGCTTCTGCGAGTGAATGGAGATATGAAAGGCGTGTGAATGATCAGTAATTAGCCTTGACGTGGCATTACTGCTCATGTAGGAAGTTAAATTATGGCACAAAAAGTACACGTTTCAAGAACTACACCCCTTGGCACATCAAATGAGGGGCAGTATGTGTTTCTAGTACAAACCTGGAGTGCGCTAGAAACAAATGAACATGTCGCTATGGATAGAAAAAACATTTTCTAGCCAAAGCGACATATTTCATCATTATTTGTGCATTCAACTTTTGTCCTAGAAATACATGTAGCCCCTCATTTGAAGCTCCAAGGGGCGTAGTTTCTTAAAATGGATGAATTGTCTGAATGAGGGAGACCATGAGTTAATGTGTTTGTGTGTATCATAGATGTATAATTGTGGAAGGGCAAAGATGGCACTAGCAGGATGTTTGAGCCTTGGGGACCGAGATGGCACAGGCCGGGTGTATATGGGACAAAGATGGCAAATCTTATGTGTATAATCTGGGTGCTGGCTGGGTTCTATGTGGGCAGTGTGGATGCCAGGGCTTGCTTTGGGGTGTGCGACCTGTGATCTATGCCTGTAATTTAGGGGGTTTTAAATATACCTTTAATGCTGTGTTTTTATGTGAATTCCAATTGATCTGTACCTGCAAAGCTGGGTTTCTGTGTTATTCTGTAGATCCATATCTGCTATGCTATGTTTCCACACATTATTTATGTATACCTGCAAATACAGGGTTTGTATGTCTTGTTCCGTTGATTAATACCTGCAATGCTGTTTCCATGTATTTATTTGATCTATACCTGCGATGGTACGTTTCATATATTATTATTGTATACCTGCAAATACAGGATTTGTATGTCTGATTCTGTTTATTTGATATATACCTTCAGTGCTGAGATCACAAGTGAATTTCAATTGATCTATACATGCAAAGCTGGGTTTGTGTGTTAATGTGTTGATCTATACCTGCTATCGGCAGCAGGGTCTAATATTTATATATATATATTTATATATATATATCCTCAGCAGGGACTAATATTAAAATATATATCGGCAACTGGGGCTTACCGGGCTTTGGTCGCGAGCAGCAGGAGAACAGGAAGCTAGAAGAGTGTCACATAACTCTGCCTCCCCCCTCCTTCCTCTGGGGGCGGGGCCAGAGAAGTTGCTCGCACAGCCGAGCCCCTGCAGAAGTCTTCGAGTGAGAGATCTGCAGTTCAGGTAAGGGGGTGGGGGAGGCTTTTTGTGATTAATGTGTGAAGTATGTGTGATTAATGGAATGAATGAGTATTTAAATGTTTGTGAATGAGTGTGTGTTAGTATGGATGTGTAAGGGAGGTGGTGGTGGTGGTAGCATGGCATAGGGAGGCTGTACTCAGACTCCTATCATCCCCAGGTTCCAGAATGTACTGGCTGCCTTGGCTTGATAGGAGTGTGATTGCTGTTAGGAGTTTATATATATATATATATATATATATATATATATATATATATATATATATATACATATATGTATATATATGTATATATATATATATATATATATATATATATATATATATATATATATATATATATATGTATATATATACACACCTCCAGAAATGCCTTTTAACCCCCTATATGCCACTCTGCCCCATGATATGCCTTTTAACCCCCTATATGCCACTCTGGCATATAGGGGATTAAAAGGCATATCATGGGGCAGAGTGGCATATAGGAGGGTATAAGACATTTCTGGAGGCAGAGTGGCATATAGAGGATATAAGGCATTTTGGGGGGCAGAGTGGCAACCCTGGGGGCAGATGTGCATAACTGGGGGGCCAGGTTGGCAAATAAAAGGAAATAAAAAAAAATATTTTTCTCAATCATAGCTTTTATTAAATATGAAAATATTGTTTACATGAATTAATATTTACTAGCAAAACTTTTTTTCCTATAGGGTAGTCTTAGATTCAGGCTTTTTTTTTTTTTCCTAAATTGATATTTAGATTTTGGGGGGTCGTCTTATAATCAGGGTCGTCTTATAATCGAGCAAATACGGTAAATCCATTATGTTAAAATTAAATCAGTTGCCTGAACAGGGACTTGAACCCTGCACCCTCAGATTGAAAGTCTGATGCTCTACCAACTGAGCTATCTGGGTTTCAGTCCCAGTGGGTGTCACCTCAGTGACTGAATACCTTAAAGTGTGTGGGTTTTTTGTTCCCCCACAATCTGATTTCAGAGACTGAAGGGTTAAATGTAACCTAAAACCACAAGACCTTTTCCCATCCTAGTCATTTTACCAGGTGTTTGTTCCCCAACAAGGTGAGATGGTCTGACCTAAACTACTCCTCTCTGCTTGGAGAGCTATGCAATGAATGAGTAAATCCATTATTTTAAAAGTAAAACAGTCGCCTGAACAGGGACTTGAACCCTGGACCCTCAGATTAAAAGTCTGATGCTCTAGGACCGAGCTATCCATCTTCAGTTGCTTAAAGTGGGTGTTTTTTCACAATTTGACTGAAAAAAGGGTTAAATGTAACCTAAAACCACATGAACTTTTCCCATCCTACTCATTCTACCAGGTGTTTGTTCCCAGGTGAGATGGTCTGACCTAAACTACTACTCTCTGTTTGGAGAGCTATGTGACAAATGAGTACCGTATTTGCTCGATTATAAGACGACCCTGATTATAAAACGACCCCCCAAAATCTGAATATTAACTTATGAAAAAAAGAAAAAGCCTGAATATAAGACGACCCTATAGGAAAAAAGTTTTACCAGTAAATGTTAGGTCATGTAAACTATGTGAACAATTGTTTGTTAATAAAAGCTATGATTGAGAAAAATATTTAGTTTTTTTTTTCCCTTTTTTTTCAACCTGCCCCCCCAGTTATGCACATCTGCCCCCAGGCTTGCCACTCTGCCCCAGAAATGCCTTATACCCCATATATGCCACTGTGCCCCATGATATGCCTTTTAAACCTCTAAATGCCACTGTGCCCCATGATACGCCTTTTAACCCTCTATATGCCACTGTGCCCCATGATATGCCTTTTAACCCTCTATATGCCACTGTGCCCCATGATATGCCTTTTGACCCCCTATGTGCCACTCTGCCTCCAGAAATGCCTTATACCCCTATATGCTACTCTGGCATTTAGGGGGTTAAAAGGCATATTATGGGGCAGAGTGGCATATAGGGAGGTAAAAGGCATTTCAGGAGGCAGCGTGGCATTAAAGGGGTTAAAAGGCATTTCACAGAGCACTCTGCCTCCAGAAATGCCTTACACCCCCCATTTAACACTCCCTCCCCCTCCCTCCTCCAACTTACCGGTGCTTCTGAGTTGGGAGCGCATAACACAGGAGGATCCAGGTCCCCTGCATCTGAGTCCCCAGTGCTTAGTCCGAGAAGCGTGTAGAGCTCTACGCGATTGTATCGTGTAGAGCTCTACGCGATTATATCGCGTAGAGCTCTACACGCAGCCCGGACTAAGCACCGGGGACTCAGAAGCACCGGTAAGTTGGGGGGGGGCATAACACAGGAGGATCCAGGTCCCCTGCATCTGGGTCCCCAGTGCTTAGTCCAGGAAGCGTGTAGAGCTCCACGCGTTTGTATTGTGTAGAGCTCTACGCGATTGTATCGCGTAGAGCTCTACACGCAGCCCGGACGAAGCACCGGTAAGTTGTGGGGGCATAACACAGGAGGATCCAGGTCCCCTGCATCGCTGCGGGGCATCTGGATCTTAGTCTAATAATCAGACCTATTTTAGGTCTGATTATAAGACGACCCTGATTATAAGAGGAGGGGTATTTTTCAGAGCATTTGCTCTGGAAAAAACCTCGTCTTATAATCGAGCAAATATGGTAAATCCATTATGTTAAAAAAAATATGTGACGCCTGAACAGGGACTTGAACCCTGGACCCTCAGATTAATAGTCTGATGCTCTACCGACTGAGCTATCTGGGCTTCAGTCACCGAATACCTTAAAGTGTGTGGGGTTTTTTCCCACAATCTGATTTCAGAGACTGAATGGTGAAATGTAACCTAAAACCACAAGAACTTTTCCCATCCTAGTCATTGTACCAGGTGTTTGTTCCCCAACAAGGTGAGATGGTCTGACCTAAACTACTCCTCTCTGCTTGGAGAGCTATGCAATGAATGAGTAAATCCATTATGTTAAAAGTAAAACAGCATCCTGAACAGGGACTTGAACCCTGGACCTTCAGCTATCTGACTTCAGTTGCTGTAGGTGTCATCTCAGTGACTGAATACCTTAAAGTGTGTGTTTTTTTCACAATTTGATTTCAGAGACTGAAGGTTTAAATGTAACCTAAAACCACATGAACTTTTCCCATCCTACTCATTCTACCAGGTGTTTGTTCCCAATAAAGGTGAGATGGTCTGACCTAAACTACTACTCTCTGTTTGGAGAGCTATGCGACGAATGAGTAAATCCACTATGTTAAAAAAATACGAGACGCCCGAACAGGGACTTGAACCCTGGACCCTCAGATTAAAAGTCTGATGCTCTACCGACTGAGCTATCCGGGCTTCATTGGCACCATGAAAAGTCAATTACGTTTTGGTCCATAAATTGTACATCTCAATAATTGTAGGTGGGTTTTGTCTCTATATACCGCTCCCTCAGCTAGGATCAGGGTTAATGGGGCCCTGACAGATCCCTTCCCAATTACTAATGGTACTCGACAGGGTTGCCCCCTTTCCCCTCTCCTTTTTATTTTGTCCCTTGAATCATTTTTAGAGGCCGTCAGACAGAATCCGAATATCAGGGGTCTGTTGGTGGGGGGTACGCAACATAAAGTGCTTGGTTATGCGGACAACTTGCTTTTTGCTGTGACAAATCCGAGGATTTCCCTTCCCAGCATCATTGAGGAGTTTCGAATATATGGGGAGCTCTCGAACTTTAAAATCAATTCTACCATGTCGGAGATTTTAAATGTTTCTCTGCCGAGGATGGAGGCCCAACGGTTGGCACCTAATTTTCCCTTCAAGTGGACTGCCGGTAAATTGAAATATCTGGAGGTCTGGCTTACAAGTGATTTGTCTCGTCTGTACGCTTGCAACTTTCTTCCACTATTGACTGTCCTCCAACGCGATCTGTGCAGGTGGTCCCCGCAGTATTTATCCTGGTTTGGCCGGATTAGTGCCCTAAAGATGATTGTGATGCCTAGGATCCTTTATCTGTTTAAAACGATTCCCATTCGGATACCTCCGTGCATTTTTGCTACTCTCAAAACCATGTTCATCAGGTTTGTGTGGGCTAACAGAAAATCCAGGACTAAATTCTCCACGTTGGTCCTCCCCAAGTCCTGTGGGGGGATGGGCCTGCCTTGCCCCCGTACTTACTATCACGCTTGCCATCTTTTAAGGGTCCTGGAGTGGGCGCATTGTCCCTTGCACAAATTGTGGATAGCTATGGAATCGTCTCTCCTGGGCGTTCCTGTTGGCCATCTCCCGTGGTTTCAGCGACATCATTTTCGGGACCTTGCTCATGCTCACCACTTGATATCTGCATCTTTATGGGTCCTGCACTCTCTCCACACTAAATTTGTTCTTACATCCTACCCATCCCCGATGCTGCCACTGCGGAGCAATCCTGGTTTTCCTTCCGGACAGGCTCAGGGTCCCTACTTGCGGACGGCTGCGACGGATTATGCCCCGTTCTCAAAATTTCTTGCTGGAGATCGACTGCGCTCCCTGGAGGACATTTGCGGAGACACGGGGCCTTCCCCTCTGGAACGCTTTCAGTACTGTCAACTCTCCAGTTATTGAGAGGTCCTGCAAGCTCACTAGAGACTTCTTGAATTGTTATGTACCAGACCTGATCTACCTGCTCATGGTGTTTCCTTACTGTACCAATTGCTGCTTCAGGAACCGGGGGCTGCGCCATTACGATTTCAGAGTCTCTGGGAACAGACGCTACAAATCACACTGGACCAGACAGACTGGGACAAGATCTTTATTTTGATCCACAAAAGCTCCAGACAGACGAAGGCTCAGGAAACTTCCTACAAACTCTTTACGCATTGGTATATGACGCCTGTGGCACTCCATAGGGCTTTTCCCGACTCCCCTGATACGTGCTGGAGTTGTGGCGCTGCTCCTGGTACTCTACTCCATGTCTGGTGGGACTGTCCAAGGATTGTCCCGTTCTGGTCGCGCGTCCATGTTACAGTTCGACGCCTTTCAGACTTTTCCTCCACCGTTCCTGCCTGGTTTTTACCTACTAAGTCATACTCCCCAGTCCGTTGCTGGCTACAAACCGTCGGTGACTCGTCAATTACTAACTGTGGCACGGTTGCTCATACCTCTTCATTGGAAAGACGCTTCCCCGCCCTCGTTTCGCGAATGGATTGAACGGGTTGAGTCGATCAGGGTGTTTGAGGAACTGACGATGCATTCCGAGGACCGCCATGTGCAATACCTTCGGACGTGGTTTCACTGGCTCACGTTCCTGGCGGATCCTCTCACTAAACCTCTTCTGCTACAGTGATGATGTTTATTTGTGGAGCGTGGCACTTTGGTGCCGGGTGGGACCTCCGCCTTTTTTTCCTTTTTCCCTTTTTTTCCCCTTTGTTTCTCCCCTGGAGTCTTGTTTGTGTCTTATGTTCCTCTGTTATACCTTTCCTCTTCTTTCTTCCCCTTCTTCGTGCCCCTTCTCACTCGTTTCCTGATTTCCTATTTCCTTCCTGGGAGGGTGGTGGGGAGGTCTATCTGCCCTGTGTATTATTCCCTATCATGCCAACTTTAAATGGATAGGCTCCACAGTTTCTTGTTTGCCCATGACTGGTAATGCTGACTGTTATCCCTACTCTGTGCGGACTGCTATATTTCTGTGACTGTCACGTTGCTGATATTGCCTTGGATTTTGGAATTCTGTTGGCCGCTGCGTCAGGTTATCATGGACAGCTCTGTATCCTTGTGCCCTCCTCCTGCCCGTTCTCTTCATCTGTATACCTTCTCCCCGATTCCCACCCCGTACCCATTCCCGTTTTCCCTTTCCTTATGTTGTTTCATTGAAAAATAATACAATTATATTTACAAAAAAAAAGGATACTACACTGAGCAGGGTCCCCATCTTTTTTTTCTTATGGTTTACCGTGCATAAAAGTTATCAATTGTAAGAAGACTCACAGCCGAGAAAAGAACTGCCGTGACCCGGGGTTGCTGCGGCCACAACACAGAGTACTAACCACTATACGATCACGGCAAGCCACACAAAGTGATGAAAAACCAGTACACTCAGGGAATGAAAGGCAGTTAATGTACATGAATCATTTACTTAAAAATTTTGTTCTTGACTATACTGAGAAAACCCCAGCTATTTGACTACCATGGTATATAGGTAATCTCATCCAATTTTGCTTTCAGTACTTTCAGTACTTAAAGGACAACTAGAAACAGAATTTAACAGCAGATAACGACTATTCTGCCCATTAGGTCTGTCCACTTTTCCTGATGTAGAGGCATCAAACCTTACTCAGTCCTTGGTCTTGTTTTAGATTCAGGACAGCTATATGCCTATGCCATGCATGTTTACATATCCTTACTATATCTGCCTCTACCACTTCTGATGGGAGGCTGTTCCATTATCTACCACCACTGTTTTACTCATTATGGTCATTTGATAGCTCAGATTATCATTACCAAGTACCACTGCAGAAAGCAGCTACAACACATCATCGGAACCAGATTAACACAACCACATCCAAGCAGTCCTCTCCTATTGTCTCGCTGCCCCCTCAACCACCTACTAGATTGTAAGCTGGCAAGAGCAGGGCTCTCTTCTCCTGCTCTTGCTAACAAATGTTAACAAAATTTCAGCGATTTTTCCATTTGTCTTAGTTTGTTTCATCTGGGTCCATCCTCGTTATCAGAGATTCATACAAATGCATGAAATTGGCAAAGTTTGTAAATACAGCATTTGTATGAATCTAAAAGTCTACCATGCGCATGACATTGTTCTTGGGAAATCTATATTAGTTGCATACTTCTGATCTGATATCTGCCATGCTCTAATAGGTTTTCACATGTGTAACAGCCATGCCAAAACCAAGTAAAAAGGAACCCATTCACATTTCTAAAAGAAAGGTTTGATCCCATTAAGACTCATATTTTCTGAAAAGGGTCTGCACAATGAACATATATGCATGAGTTTGTTTTCCTTCACAAACTGGTAAAACCAGAGTGTATTCCAGCTGGAAAGATAAATAACAATAATAAAACATTTGTTAATTTTACAAAAAAAAAACACTACATAGTTGCTAAACACTAATATAGCAATAAAAGCATTGTTAACTTCCTCATTTGAATAACCAAATACTTCTTCTATTTTTTTTACCAGGTTTCTCAGTCTCTTTCAGAGACTGTCAAAAATTGCCATTGCTGACTATATTTCAAGTCACCATGGCGGGGTATTGGGAAAAGTTTTCAATTAGCAATAATCACGCCTCGGATAAACCTCATTGGCTATGATACTGCCACTGCGCAAAGCTAGGGAGTGAATGGCCGAACGAGGATCAACCTCCAGTCAGCTTTGATTCTTATTGTGGAGAGACATATGCACTATGCATTGTGGGCATTGACATGCTACTTAGACTATGAATGGTTGTACCCTCCTCTAAATGTTGCCATGGCAACAAATCCCAGACACCTTTTGTCTGTTCAGTAGTCCAACTGTTGTCTGTTGTGGTGCCTCAGATATAAAGAATGAAAGCACTAATGTCAGTGTGAAGGAGCAGATTCTCAGGGTCACACAGTCTAGAGCTGTTTCCTTTCTATTCTATACAGGTGATTTAATTAAGAACTCAAGGTTAATCAAGGTGATTTAATTAAGTTTATGTTTAAATAACAAGTTGAGATTTTCATGAGACACATTTGGCAAATCGCTACATGGAATCTTCACAATAGGCTGTTAATGAGTCTTCAGTAGAGTTACCAAATTAAAAAAGGAAAAAAATGGCCTCAACACAATATTTGTAACAATATTGTAACATATGTAACATATGTAACATATGTGTCAATCCCACTTATCCCACCCATCAATGTGGCACATTGTTTTTATTATGACATCATATTGAAAAGGTTAACCACACACACACTCGGAAGTTGTAAAAGTTTTGCACTTCAGCACTTAAGAAATTTGCTACACGCATACAGTTGCAGAAACAAGTATGTGAACCCCTTGGGATTACCTGAACTTCAATTATTGTCACAACAATATAAATTATTTATAGACATATAGAAATATTTATTTTTACATCTTACATAATTAGTTTTCTGCTTTTCTAAATAATGATCTGTTTAGTAACTTAATATGTTTAATAACTCCCACTTTTTCGCATTTTGGCAAAGTTTGACAAACGTAACGTTAAAATGATATTTCTGATCATGCTTGCCAACTTTAGATTTCATCGGAACAGTCCCATGAACTTTTTTTTTTCCTCCACCGACCACCAGCCCCACCTGTTACCATCTCTACTTTATGGATATAAGAATAAAAAAAAATCCAAACTCTGGTAAGCAGTTATTATGCTTGAAGAAACTTTAATATGCGAAAAGGGATGTAATTATTTTTTTGAGATTCAGCTTTAATAGACAATGTTAAACTTCATAAGCTAAACAAAAAATAGTATATTGTGAGCAGGTTCCTTGCACGGTTATACTTTACAGATGATTTTAGCATCCTGCAGTATATGGACTCAAGTCTTTCCCCTTGCACTTCTTTCTCCAGGCAACCCTAAAACAAAAGGCAAAAAATGACATATCAATATGTTCTTTATTATTTCTATGAATTACTGATCACTATAGATGTATTTTAGCAGAATTATTACTCTGGATTCCTGAAGTTTTAAATGGCACTAGTTTTTAAGATGTGTTGTGAAGATGACATACAACATGCTACATGGTTCCCTAAATAACAAAATCAGTCTTATGAGCAGGACATCTGTGGAATGGTGGTGTAGCATGACAAAAATGGTTATGATATATCCAAAACTATTCGGAAAAAGCATCGGATTGGGCAAATCTGGAATTTATCTGTACTCAATGGCATTACAAAATAAGTAAAGTAAAACATAATTGTCAGATTTTGTCAATGATCAAAAACAAAGATTAACAAAAACAAGGATTAAACAGTCAATTCTTGCAATAACATATTTTTAACCTCAAAACATGGTCTTACCAGGCTCCCATGCCATTGGGGTCACTTACAACCCTCTTAGCGCATTCTATGTCATCAAGAATGTTATCATCCAAAAGCCCTAAACCAAAGAATGAGAAGCGTGAGGTAAGATTACAGGAAATATACATAATGTTAGAATTATTTAAGATTCTCGCAAAAATTATGTTTGGTTATCAGGAATGCAAATGTCCATGGAAGTATGTTTTATACAGGAAAATGCAAGTTATTCATGAACCAGAGGCTCACTGGGCTAGGGCCATCATAATGTAAAGATGAAAGTACCGTATTTGCTCGATTATGAGACGAGGTTTTTTTCAAAGCAAATGCTCTGAAAAATACCCCTCGTCTTCTAATCGTGGTCGTCTTCTAATCAGACCTCAAATAGAGTTCTGATTAGGAGACTAAGATCCAGATCCCCCGCACCGCTACAGGGGACCTGGATCCTCCCGTCTCACCCCCCCGATCATACACACACTTACCGGGGCTTCCTGCTGTGAGGGCTGAGAGGGGTGAGAGAGAGAGAGTGTGTGTGTGTGTTAGTTAAATGGGGGTATAGGGTGTGTGTGTGTTAAATGGGGGCATAGGGCATTTCTGGAGTGGTGTTAAGGGGGCATTTAATAGAGCACTCTGCCTCCTGAAATGCCTTATACCTCCCTATATAGCACTCTGCCCCATAATATGCCTTTTAACCCCCTAAATGCCAGAGTGGCATATAGGGGTATAAGGCATTTCTGGAGGCAGAGTGCTCTATATAATGCCTTTTAACTCCCTTAATGCCACTCTGCCTCCTGAAATGCCTTATACCTCCCTATATGCCACTCTGCCCCATAATATGCCTTTTAACCCCCTAAATGCCAGAATGGGATATAGGGGTATAAGGCATTTCTGGAGGCAGAGTGGCACATAGGGGGTCAAAAGGCATACCATGGGGCACAGTGGCATATAGAGGGTTAAAAGGCATATCATGGGCCACAGTGCCATATTGGAGTGGCAACCTGGGGGCAGATGTGCGTAACTGGGGGACAGGTTGGAAAATACAAGAAATAAAAACAAAAAAAATATTTTTCTCAATCATAGCTTTTATTAAAAAAATAGTTTACATGACTTAACATTTACTGGTAAAACTTTTTTCCTTTGGGGTCGTCTTATATTCAGGCTTTTTCTTTTTTTCCTAAGTTAATATTCAGATTTTGGGGGGTCGTCTTATAATCAGGGTCGTCTTATAATCGAGCAAATACGGTATTACTCTGCTGAGACGTTAATGACCATTTGTTACATAGTGGCTGATCGTTGGGGGAGGGAGGTAGAAACTTGCTTTCTATACAATGTGTTGTCATAAAGCAGTATGTTTTATTTTGCTCAATATACTTATTTTTTTTTTTTAAAGAGGATCAGTCTTCTCCGTCTAAAAAGTACTTGTTGATAATTTATCCAAATGACCTCAAATATTACATAAACACTAAGACAGAGTATAGCTGCCAGCAGTCATGGTTTGATCAAGATGTCAAGAAGCAAAACGATTACGGTACTTCCTATTTTGTTAAAATGTAACATTTGGAATGCTGCCTTTCAGGGTGAAAATAGTTTTAAAACTGCAAAAAATAACAACGAATCTACATGAACAAATGTTATGGTAAGTAAAAGACAGTAAATAGATAGAATCTACAGAAAGGTTCAATTGGAGAGTTTCCTCAAGCCTGATAAAATGGACCACTCCAGGGTTTATCTTGAAATACTTGGTCCTAGAACACTTACTTTGACAGCTGATTCCGCATGCATTTTTACTTCCTGGTGTCTTCCCATCATCACACCACCATTTGCTGTTGATTTGAAATATTCCATAGTCCCGGCTAGGGCCATTGTCGTTGATGGCTGTGGTACTATAATCACTCTCGTGTTTGGCAAGGCATACCCCTGGTGAATATATGAATATACATATTAATATACACACATCATCAAAAAACAGGGTTGCACAGTGTATGTAAAGCATATCTGTATTGTATGTCTGGGATAAGTGAATAGTAAAGGTACTAAACGATTGACCATTGCTTCCATGCATCAGTTTTGGTCAATGTGGCTTTCCTCTTCAGCTTGTATATTGTTTTAATGTTTAACACATGGGTGGACTATCAAAGGCTGAAGTCAGACTTAAGCCTGTCACTTGACTCAGTCTGGCTCAAAAGGAAGGAGTGTGAGTGGAGACAATAAAAACAGCATCTTCATTTCATGTGTTTAAGTCCCAAAACAGTGGTAACAGCCATGTAAATTAAGGTTATATAACTTCAGATTTTGATCAATAATTTGATATTACTTTTGGGTTTAAATAATCAGGTTGTGCATGATAAAACTAATGTTATGTTTGGTTCCATCAAAGTAGAGTTTATGAGCATGTAAGAATAACAGAATAAAAAATAGAGACACAGCATAGTTTGAAATGTTTGAAACAGAAAGTGGTTAGCTAAGGTCCAAGTTGAGGAACTTTCTCAACTAACCAGAATTTAATGTAGGAATCAAGAGAAAATAGGCTTTACATTAATAAAGTCCTCTATGTTTGAGATCTTATTTAGGCACTGTTGGCTAATAAATGTTGGTCTTCATTTAGATGTGAAACCCTGTTTAGATGAGAGAATCTCAGATTTTAGGATAGGATGACCCAAGCTGTTCAAATTCTCACAAGTCACTATTAGCAACTCAGCAAGGGCAAGGGAGCATTACTGTATAAAAATATACGTACAATTAGCCGTGCTATATTTATGAAATCCATGCAGCCCATTTTCATTCAAAACTTTGAAAAGTTGGCAGTTAGTGAAGCGTTTTCCATGCGTCCCTATTATTACGCTGATAAGGATGGCCAAGTACAGAACCCCCTTCGTGTTTAAACTCTTGTTCATCTTGTAGATCTATGCACACAAAAAAAAACAAAAAAAAAGTTTAGACAGTCTCATGAGTAGTATTCACTAAGGGCTGAAGTGGCACTAAGGGCTGAGCTGGCCCAAACGTAACCACTTTGATGGAGACTTTTCATTGCCCTAAACCAGTGTCCAAGAAGCAATAAAACCCAGCAATATATACTGCTCCAATTCTATTTAGATCTAAGCACATTCACATTTTTCTATGTGTCTAGAATTTGTCTAGAATTTTCATAAATTAAGTATGCAAAGCCATGAATTAGGTATAATTCTTTTTAGAAAATCAAATGTGGAATGAAAGTTTATTCTATTTATACAAAAACATTTAATTAAAATATTCTTAATATTATTTACATTTAATCTATCTATCATAATGTCGGGTAAATTATTTAAACATGTTTAATTTACATTGGAGTGCACTATAATATGAGATAGAAATTACTGATTTTAAATTATACCACCAACAGTCAGTTATAATTATTAAATATAAAAACTAAATAATATAGCATATCATCAATCAATTTGCCATGTCACATTTACTAAATAATTTAAAGCATAAAATACCTTTCATGGCTAACTGACCTACAATGGATTGCAAGCTTTCAAGACTAAGTCTCCTCTTCAGGCATATTATATATTTGGCTTCATCTTTACCAAATTTGCTTTCTCTCTTCCTATGGTTAACACGGTACAACTCTATACCTTTATATAACGGAATACTCACATATATTCATGATAGAAAGAGAAATTGAATCACAATTGATGAATCTAGTGATATATTAATATTCCTAATAATAGCAGAACTAACTATATGTGTCATATACTGTATACTTTACCGTCTTCCAATAATTCTGAGGGAGTCTTACCGCCTTCTTTCTATCCAAAGGAATGGATGAATGATGTCCGATCTACAGAATATATATCTGAAATATTTAGGTGTGTCTGATTAAATCTGGGTGTGTCGTGTAAAATTGGGGTGTCTCTGTGAGGAAATCTGTTTAATTTATTTTCAGGTGATGAAAACAGAATCAATAAAATAAACAAAACTCTTACCCAATTGAGCAGTAGTGTAAATCCAGTTATCAGGCACAATCAAACTCATACTCCTTACTATACTATACTATTACAGGGAACAGACTGACTGAATTTATCGGATGAAGGTCAGTGCAATTAGGTGGTTGGAACATTCTTAGGTGGCGTTGGAGCACTGATTCACCCCTTCCTAAAAATGCTCCACCCCATGAACCCAAAGTATATTGATCAGAAGTGCTTAATTGATTATAATTATATATTGCATTACCCAAGAGCAAATTATGGTAGATTGCCTTCCAAAGCTGGCAGCCTTGTCACAATTCTGGGAACTCCATCACAATATATATGTCTGATGATGTACCATTTTAGTATATTTAAACACTAATTTGGTACACAGGTTCTTTATGTCCTACAACAAGGTCATTTAGCACCGTACTACCTTGTGTGAGCCAGTCTGGGTGGGAGCCTGTTGCTAGCATGTGGTTCATCTGTGGTGCAAAGCGGTGATGTACCGCTGTCAGATTCTTCAGCCAGTATATTACAATAACATACAGTAGAAAGGCAGAGAAAGAGATAGATAGATATAGACATAAACATACACACACACAAATATTTCTGGCGATAAAGTAATTTATCCTTGCACAAACAGTAACCCTGGGCAGTAATCCGACTCAGTCCATTGAAAATGGAGACACTAGGTCAATCTAACCCATGCTAATGCCTGGACCTACTGGTATGGAGCACTAATACGAGGAGGCCCTTGGTGTGTTTCATATGTTTGTATTCACAGAAGTAACACTGAAATAGCTCTAGTGCCTAAAACTGTATTAGTGCCAAGTCTCTAATCTGTGTCCTTGATTAAAGAGTAACCTGGCATTGGTGGATCTCTATTGCTGTCATGCAGTCCAACAGGATCTCGTGCAAGAAGAAGCATCAAGGGCAGGGCTTTAAATAGTAATAATAGTAATTATACTGGTAATTGTACCAGATTTAGTTTCTGTTTTCTCCTGGTGTTTGCCAGCCTGTCCTAAACTGAACTTTCTCTCGACTTGGTGTTTGGCTGCTAAGTCTTACCTATGGTGTCCGCAGGATTTTTTTTCCGGGGGGGGCAAAATACCCTTCCCCCTCGCCCACCCCCTCGCCCACATCTTTGTTGGCTCAGGAGAGGGGTTTCCTTATGGAAGGCAAGTGTTAGTAACCCATTAATAGGAAATATTATATGACCTCTGTAGTAGCTACAGACCATTATGAACCTGCGCAACATGAGAACTTTAGTTTATAATAGCTGGGGCGGTAACGATTAGCCACAACTACCCTAGTCTCAACTGTAAGCTTGCAAGGCCAGGCCTCTCTTTTCCTTTTGCACCATTTTGTTATTGTGTGTGATATTAAATTATTTTACTGACTTTGTTGTACGAATCTGCTGGTGCTTAATAAATAAATGTAATACAGTGTAATGTAACGGCTGACTGTATATCATGGGAGCTGCAGTTAGTGTGTAGTGTCGGCCACCACAACCCCAGTCTATAACTACAGTTCCCATGAAGTTCAGACAGCAATATGGCTGCTGAATAATATTGAAGACGGAGTCAACAAAATGTAGTGTTTGTACCGAAGACTAATCGTTAAACCCCACCCAAAACCCAATCTATAGTTACCAGCCACTATTGCTGGTTCATGGGAGTTGTCAAGAAAACTTAATGTTGTGTTGTGTAGTGCAGCATTCTAATGTATTACAAAAAAGAGGGGACTTAGAGGGTGGTAAAAAGGGACATAAAGGTTTGGAACCAAAATAGGACACAGTAGTTGTAATATTTGGCACTCTAGTTGCACTCACTTTCCCATGATGCTTAAGATATCAGACTGGCAGACTGGCTGAGAGTCACGAGAGCTGGAGTATTAACTAACCCTAGCTGAAATTCATTTTTTAATAAAACTACCTTGTGTCTGCAGCCTACAAACTGTGTCTCTTCCCAGGCACAGACTTTCTATCTATGAAGAATCAGCTACCAGGGTGAAGGGGAAGGGACTTGCTAAAGCAGGGGTGTTCAAGTTGTTTCTGCAGTGGGCCACTTCATCAGAATTGTATACGTGTGAGGGTCCCACTCATTTTTTCACTGTGAGAAAATATAAATAAGATATGCAGATGAAAATAAAGTAAATGACACAAAACCTTTACTTTTCCTCTCACTGATTTCTGGGCCTAGAAAGTTTTGTGCCTACAAATTCAGGATTCTGGATAAGTAAAAATGAAATAGTTCTATTTATTCTAGGGATGCACCGAAATGAAAGTTCTGGACCAAAACCGAAAATTCAGGGTTCACTTAGCCGAAACCAAAAATGACCCCCAACTTTAAAAATAATAAAAAATCTCACACTTTTAATAAAAAAAGAAATTATATATATGTGTGAATGTTAACAGCAATCTCAGGCATACCCAGATTCCAGCATGTACTGGTTGACTGGGCATTATAGGAGTGTGATTGCTGTCAACAATCATATATAAATTAATATTCAACAATATGACTTGGCATGACAGTAGTGTGATTGCTAACAGCAATCACACTCCTATCATACCCAGGCAACCAGTAAAAGCTGGAACCTAGGCATGATGAGACTGTGATTGCTGTTAGCAATCACACTCCTATCATGCCAAGCCAACCAGTACATGCTGTAACTTGGCTAGCTGCCACCCTTGTGTATTGATGCTGCCAGCAGTATGGGGTCTGCACATCACTTACAGCCACCCTGTACCATGCCCCCCCCCACTTACACATCCATGCTATCACACACACACACTGATTCATATACTCATTCATTCAGTTTCATTCCCTCAATCACGCATACTCAAACTTCAAACTAAGGCCTACAGAAGCTAAAGCTGCCAGACTGCACCAGATCCAGATATCAGAGGAAGGTACTCAGGATTAGTTACAGGCATTGAGACCATCACTACACATTTCAAGGGAAGTATTACCTCCATCAAGGGCCCCAACATCTATGTGCACCAACGTTACCCCAGGGGACTGATAACTATACAAGGTTGGGTTCCTAATTATTTGGGGAGGCAGGTAATTTGGACTGGGCTTGATTCAGCTATATTTTGTTTGCTGTATACCTGTTGATATTATTGAAATGCTGTCGGTTCCTGATCTAAACTAATACATGAGTTCATCTGTTTGACAACTTTACATTCTTTGTGTTTGAGTTATATATGTGTCCTAGTACACTACACTCTAATTCCCTGGAGTAATTACTAGGTGGAGGCACTGCCAAACGGTCATATTAACCCCTAACTCTCCACTATGCAGAGGCCAGGATCTCCTGTAGGCGCCAGCCAGGGTGTACACACTATGATGGATGTCAGGCCCAAAGTAAAAAGTGTTACATTTATATAGCGCCCCCAGCTTCCCTAGCTCTGTTACAGCCAAGTCAGTAAAATAACTATAAACCACACACAATAACGATCTGGTATAAAAGGAAAAGATGGCCCTGCTGTTGCGAGCTTACAATGTAGACTGTGGCAGTTGTAACAGAGCTGTTGAATCTGCTGGCACTATATACTCACAGCCGAGAAAAGAACTGCCGTGACCCGGATTCGAACCGGGGTTGCTGCGGCCACAACGCAGAGTACTAACCACTATACGATCACGGCGAGCCACATGACATGATGTAGAAAGCTTTTCACACAGGGGATGAAAGGCTATGAATTTGAATGAATTATTTGCTCAAAACATTGTTTTTGACTATACTGAGAAAATCCCAGCCATTTGGCTACCATGGTATATGGGTAATCTCATCCAACTTTGCTTTCAGTACTATTCTGCCCATTAGGTCTGTCCATTTCTCCTGATGTAGAGACATCAAACCTTACTCAGTCCTTGGTCTTGTCTTAGATTCAGGACAGCTATATGCCTATCCCATTACATTACATTTATTTATCCCATGCATGTTTACATTTCCTTACTAGATCTGCCTCTACCACTTCTGATGGGAGGCTGATCCATTATCTACCACCACTATGTCTTACTTATTATGGTCATTTGTTAACTCATATTATCGTTATTAATATTATTATTTAGTTATAAACAGGACATAACAAGTCGCGCATCAAGTTTGCAAGATCACAAATTTAGTTCAGGGCCATCTTGTCAAGCTAACTTTATTTATTTATTTTTTTTTGGGTAAATCAATGTTTATTGAATTTTCAAATATACAGGGTACAGAAGGGAAAAAAGGGAGTTCATAAACAATGAAAAGGAAGGCGATAAGCCCGATCGAGCGCGTTAGTGGCTGAGTGTATCAATTCCTCCAAAATCCACCTCCGATCCACCCGCCAGACCCACACCCACAATGAATTAGGGGCAGGGTCGCTCCAATGCAAAGGAATCAATGCCTTTGTTGCGGTCACCAAGTGACGCACAATAGAAGACTTATACCATGTAAATGAACCCCTTAATGATCAATGACGTGCCAGGTACATCACAGAAAAACGGTCAGTTAACAACCACTAAAGTACCTTGCACGTCATGGCATAAAAGGGGTCTTTCTTCACTTAAAAGATGTTGATGTGTTGCCTTGATGCCGAGGCATTCAGCAAAATCAAAATCTGCTCCAGGAACCCTGTCTGATCCCTCCCCAGTGCATCAATGTCTGCCATATACAATATGGCGGTGGACAACTGCTTTAAAAGTTACACATCCCAATATATACCTATGGGAAACAAATACAAAAGAAACAAATCAAAGCCAATGTGGCTTACCTGTAAAACAGGAAATAAGGAATAAACAATTGGCATTTAAGCATTATAAAAGCGAGGGGTCGATAGTATCATTTATGGCAGGGCCGGCCGAAGGCTTAAAGCCGCCTGGGGCGAAGTTTAAAACGCCGCATTTTAAACTTCGCCGACGCCATAATCTACGACCCCCCCCCGGTACTTACCTTTAAACAGTCTTGCGGCGAGACTCCCTGCTCTGCCACGGTGCCGGCTTGTAATGCTGAGCGCCGGAAATTGACGTCACTTCCGGCGCTCTGCATTACAAGCCGGCACCGGGATCGAACAGGGAGACTCGCCGCAGAGGAGAGAGAGAGAGGGGCGCCGATCGGGTAAGCGAAAACCACTCGGTGCCCCCCCCCTCTCCTCCGCTTCAAAAAAAAAAAAAAAAGCGCTTGGGGCATTAAAGTGCCGCCCCTTCTAAAGTGCCGCCTGGGGCAATTGCCCCAGTCTGCCCCATTATAGGGCCGGCCCTGATTTATGGCATACAAAGATGCCAACAAAGCCTGCAAAAAGGAGATTAAAATGGCTAAACTAGAAAATGAGAAACTTATTGCCAAGGAAAGTAAAACCAATCCCAAGAAAAGTATGTAAATGGAAAAAGGTAAAGGTAGAGAATGTTGGTACGTTATTATCTGAAACTGGAAATTTGGTTAGTGAGCACAGAGAGAAAGCCGACATCTTAAATGATTTTTTTTCTTCTGTTTATACCAAGGAAGAACCAATGACGGAGCCCCTGCTGGCTAATTTTAAGGAACCGTTGCAGCAAACATGGGATTGGCTGACACAAGAAAAAGTGCTCAAGCAATTAAATACTGTTAAGGTAGACAAGGCCTCTGGACTGGAAGTTTAAAATGACGCTGTCCCGCCCCCCCCCCCCGTCGGCGGGGGGGGCGGCATTTTAAACTTCGCCCCAGGCGGCGTTAAGTCTTCGGCCGGCCCTGTCTGTACGGGGATCAGAAATTGGCTGAAGATTTAGACAGAGTTGGGGACTGGGCGTGCAAGTGGCAGATGAGGTTCAATGCAAAGTTATGCATTATGGTAAAAATAATAAAAATGCAACCTATTCTTTAAATGGAATATCCTTGGGGGAAACTACCAATAAGAAGGTCTTATGGAATAAGGAATAATGGGTGACAACAGACTTGATAACAGTGCGCAATGTCGGCAAGCAGCTGTGAGGGCCAATAAGGTTTTGGCATGCATAAAAAGAGGCATTGATTCAAGAGAGGAGGATATTATCTTGCCTCTTTAGAGGTCATTGGTAAGACCTCTCCTTGAATATGCTTAAAAAGGGCATTATGGAATTAGAAAAAGTGCAAAGGAGGGCTACGAAATTAATAAGGGGATTGGGAGATACTAGTTATGAAGAGAGACTAAAAAAGTAAAAATGATATACGCTAGAAAAACGGCATCTCAGAGGGGATATGATTACATTATATAAATATATGCAGGGCCAATATAAAGAGCTCTTCAGTGACCTGTTCATTAACAGAAATATACAAAGAACAAGAGGTCATCCTCTGAGACGGGAAGAGCGCAGGTTTCATAAACGACAAAGGAAGGGATTCTTTACAGTGAGGACAATAAAGATATGGAATTCACTTCCAAGGGAGGTGGTGTTATCCAATACATTAGATACCTTCAAAAGGGACCTTGATATTTTCTTAGAAAGGCATGACATACAGGGCTATAAATAGAATAACATTACTATTTTAGAGCTTCTTGATCCAAGGAGAAATCCGATTGCCTCTTGGAGTCAAGAAGGAATTTTTTTTCCCCTGATGGCAGAATTCGAAGTAGCTTAATTAGGGTTTTTTGCCTTCTTTTAGGTAGAAGGGTTGAACTTGATGGACTTAGGTCTTTTTTCAACCTTATGAACTATGTAACTATGTAAAAGAGCTTAGGAGGTGATCAACGCATTGCAAGAGATGATGGAACCTAATAAAAAATGAACAAGTTTTCAAGAAGGTCTCTCTAGACCAGGGGTGGGCAATTAATTTTCCCATGGGGCCACATGAGAAATTGGAATGGTTTTAGAGGGCCAGACCTCTACAAACTACAAACTCCGAAGCCTTGTCCATTTTGTTAACTTATGTGCTGTTTAATAAAGTTATTCAAGCCTACGTCATTGGTAGAGGTGCTTGAATAAGTAAGGCCTGAATAACTATTAGCACAGCACAGAAGTGAACAAAATGAACAAGGCTTCGGAGTGCATACCGTATTTTTCGCTCTATAAGACGCACCTGCTGATAAGACGCACCTAGATTTTAGAGGAGAAAAAAAAGGAAAAAATATTTTGAGCTAAAAAATGGGCTAAAATATTTATTACAATAACTGAATAAGCTATGAACACAGTAAGACACGCAGTAAGACACACACAGACACAGTAAGACACACACAGACACAGTAAGACACACACAGACACAGTGAGACACACACAGACACAGTAAGACACACACAGACACAGTAAGACACACACAGACACAGTGAGACACACACAGACACAGTAAGATACACACAGACACAGTGAGACACACACAGACACAGTAAGACACACACAGACACAGTAAGACACACACAGACACAGTGAGACACACACAGACACAGTAAGACACACACAGACACAGTGAGACACACACAGACACAGTAAGACACACACAGACACAGTAAGACACACACAGACACAGTGAGACACACACAGACACAGTAAGATACACACACACACAGTAAGACACACACACACAAACACAGTAAGACACACACACACAGTAAGACCTCCCTCCCTAACCCCCCTTCTCAGTATCTCCCCTCTAACTCCCTAACCCCCCCTTCTCAGTATCTCCCCTCTAACTCCCTAACCCCCCCTTCTCAGGATCTCCCCCCCCCGCCCCGGTCACTTACCTTAAACTCCTGTGTTGGAAGCGTGAGGCGTTTGTCTCGGGTGCCGGCGCTTCACTGCTGATCGCCGGCGTCTGACGTCATATGCCGGCGCCCAGCGTAAAGCGCCGGCACCCGAGACAAACGCTTCCAACACAGGAGTTTAAGGTAAGTGACCGGGGCGGGGGGGGACACCGGACTCATTGGTGAGTCACCAGGACACTCTTTGCGGGCCGGTCCGAGCTATTCAGCGGGCCGGATGTGGCCCGCGGGCCGTGCTTTGCCCAGGTCTGCTCTAGACCCTCCTGAGAACTGTGGGCCCTGAATTGAACCATGCAAGTCAATGGAATCCAGATTTGATTGGTAAATTATTAAATGTGATACATGAAAAAAATAGAAAAAATAAAAATAGTGAAAAAATAAAAATGTAGCAAGTGTGAATTCCGTAGTGTAGAAAATATACTGGAGTGGATTGGAGAAGCTGTACAAGTATAGTTCATTTTATTAATTTACTGGGAGTCTGGGACAGCAGCAGAAGTTTATTTTTTCAGTGTAGAAATACATTTAGAAAATAGCACCAAAAAGTGTCAAGCCAATTAACAAATGTTAACAAAATTTCTGCGATTTTGCCATTTGTTTTAGTTTGTTTCATCTGGGTCCATCCTCGTTATCAGAGATTCATACAAATGCATGAAATTGGCAAAGTTTGTAAATACAGCATTTGTATGAATCTAATAGTCTGCCAGGCACATGAGATATTGATCTTGGGAAATCTATAATATTAGTTGCATACTTCATCTGATATCTGCCATGCTCTAATAGGTTCTCACATGTGTAACAGCCATGCCAAAACCAAGTAAAAAGGAACCCATTCACATTTCTAAAAGAAAGGTTTGATCCCATTAACACTTATATTTTCTGAAAAGGGTCTGCGCAATGAACATACATCCGCAACCAGTGATAAGCTGCACATGAGACAGAGTTAATAAGAGCACGAGAGAGTGTGACAGAGCATGAGTTGGTTTTCCTTCACAAACCAGCAAAATCAGAGTGTATTCCAGCTGGAGATATAAATAACGATAATAAAACATTTGTTAAGTTAAGAAAAAACATACTAGATACTTGCCAAACACAAATATAGCAATAAAAGCTTTGATAACCCGCTAACTTGAACAAGCAAATACTTCCTCTATTTTTCTTACCAGGTTTATCAGTCTCCTGGGAGACTGTCAAAAATTGCCATTGCTGACTATATTTCAAGTCATCATGGCGGGGTATTGGGAAAAGTTTTCAATTAGCAATAATCACGCCTCGGATAAACCTCATTGGCTATGATACTGCCACTGCGCAAAGCTAACAATTGCATGGCCGAACGAGGATCAACCTCCAGTCAGCCTTGATTCTTATTGTGGAGAGACAGATGTGCTATGCATTGTGGGCATTGATATGCTACTTAGACTATGAATGGTTGGACCCGCCTCTAAGTGTTGCCATGGCAACAAATCCCAGACACCTTTTGTTCAACTGTCCAACTGTTGTCTGTTGTGGTGCCTCAGATATAAAGCACGGCCTAGAGCTGTTTCCTTTCTATTCCACACAGGTAATTCAATTAAAAACTCAAAGTAAATCAAGGTGATTTAATTAAGTTTATGTTTAAATGACAAGTTGTCATTTATGTTTAAATGACTTTAAATTAAAGTTGAGATTTTCATGAGACACATTTGGCGAATCGCTACATAGAATATTCTGAACAGGCTGTTAATGAGTTATTATTTCAATAATCTCAGGGTCACATGATATAATCAGCAATGCCGGCTGACAGATCAAAACCTGTCCACTTTTAATTCATAAAGATGAAACTGGTTTTGTCAGAGGACGCCAATCCAATGATAATAGGCGGAATAAAATATACATAGTTGAATACATATCCACCAATACGTATCCATTGTTCCTGGCCCTGGGCGCGGAAAAGGCATTTACCAGGGTTGGTTGGATTTCCCTTGAAGAAGCCCTACAATGTTATGGCTTTGGAGAGGGATTCAACGACTCTGTTATGTCATTATATACTACTCCAATTGCAAGACTAGTAGGTCAAGGGATCAGTTCCAATTGGTTTGGGATAGCCAATGGCACTAGACAGGGATGCCTATTGGCATCTCTGCTTTACGTATTAACTATAGAACCATTAGCGTCCAGGATCAGAAACAATGGGGATATAAAGGGTATTAAGATCGGCGAGAGAGAAAACAAGATCACAAACAAAGAAAAGGAATCCCAGCACTCCAGACAGCTTCCAGTCCCTAGGACACTTTATTAAGCGAGAGCAAACAAAAGCAACGTTTTCTGCCAAACAGGGCCTTTGTCAAGCTAACACTTCACTCCAAATCACACCCTTAAGTAATGAGTATAATTCTATACAAACCAATTAGGTTCAATAAAAAGTCACACCAAGTAATGCAAACAATTAGTGATAATTACTTATCTTATTTAAAAACGATCACCAAGTGATTTAAAAACATCAAAATAATTAAAATGTTTACATCTACATTATACAGTATATTACAAATAACCAGACATATTAATGGCACATACTAATCAAATCCTAAGTAAATACCTTGTATCTCCATAACTTAATCTCTTCCTGTTGCCCTTCTGCCAATGTCTGATCATGTGACCAGACCAAACCATATGATTGCATGATGACATCACGCCACAAAAAAAAAAAAAAGATTAGGTATTGCCAGGCAGTCTCTCATCCAGGATACTAACCAGGCCCAACCCTGCTTAGCTTCTGAGACCAGACAAGATCAGGCACATTCAGGATGGTATTGCCTAAGAACGAATGTCATCAAATCTCCCAAAAAGGGGAAGAAGGTGTATCGGCAGAACGGTCATCAGGACGACAAAGTACATATAATGTAGACACAATCATTTAATAACATTAAAGAGCCACAGCAATAAAGTAAAATGGGAAGAAAAAAAAGAAAAAGAAATACTACGAGCAAATATGCAATTAAAGTATTAAGCACATTCCATACTGCCCTACACCCAAATTAGTCCATTTTCTGAACAAAAGACAGATTTAAGTGTATTAAAATATTAAGCATATAATTTAAAAAGTTAAAAAAGTGCAGTTTATAAAAAAATACAATTAATAAAGGAGTATAATATTTTCTACAAATTTTTTTTTGGAAAATAATGATATTAAATTGCATATATATTAAAGTGTAAAAATCATGTCAAATAGACAAATATAAATAGCGAAACTTGTGTCCTCTTATACCTCTTAATATCCCTATATTACATCATACATATAAAGTGATAATGTGTACTATGTTACACATTTAAAGTGACAGGGTATTAAAGCGAACCAAATTTGGCAAGTGTATAAAATTAAAACTTATAAAATTGTTTCAATAAAAGTGTATAAGAAATCTTAATACTAAATGGAAAAGTAGAACACATGCATATTATTGCTCGAAGATGAGAGTGTGTGTGAAGTTCTAAAAGTGAACCAGCACCAATTTTCATCAAAGAATCTGTGAAAAACATAAAAAGGTTAAGTTAATTACTATCAAAAATATCAATAAAAGTTCACTAAAAAATATAAAACTCATCACTATTCAAATGAGAGATGCCACATCATAATCAAAATTTAACCCTTTTGGACTAAGAGTATTCAGCTCTCTAATCCAAAATGCTTCGCAAGGAGTTTTTTATGTTGATCTCCCCTTCTTAAATTTTCTGGAATCTGAAATTTCAGTTGTGCGATGTTGTGGCGGGACTCAGAGAAATGAGCCGGGACTGGTAATTCAAGTAACCCAGTCCTGATGGTAGACTTATGCTTTGAAAATCTCTCTCTCATTCTCTGAGTAGTCTGCCCAACATACAAAAGACCACAAGGACATTTCAGGAGATATACCACATAAGAAGAGTTACACGTCACATACTGATTAACCCCCTAAGGACAATGGGCGGTCCCTAAACCCATATGCAGATGATATTTTGCTATCCCTTTATGATCCTGAAAATTCTCTAATTTCGTTGATGGATGAAATCTCCATATTTAGTAAATCCTCGAATTATAAATTAAATATTAAAAAGACACAAGCCGCGATAATAGAAATTGCAGGCCCAGTTAGTCTTAACTTGGAGGAAAAATAGGACTTTACTTGGGAGACTAATAAGATTAACTATCTAGGAATTGATATCCCTTTTAAGATCTCTCAAACTGAAATCAATTACGTTAGACTACGAGACAAAATTTTGGAGTGGAAGGGTCGAGTTGGAGCTTAACCCCTTCGCGACCTTTGCCGGTTCAGGACCGTCATGACAAGAAGGTCACTAAATGACCTTTGACGGTCCTGAACCGTCAAAAAGTTAAATAAGCTTAGAAAGTGATCAAGGATCACTTTCTTCGCTTAAACGGCCTTGCTGCAATGCCTCGATGTCGAGGCATTCAGCAAGGCCGAGATCGGCATCGGGGGCCATGTGTGGCCCCTCCCCGGGGCGTCAACAGCCGCCATACATTGTATGGCGGCGGACGCCCGTTTTTAAAGCGTTTAGGAGGCGATCAACGATCGCCTCCTAAACTTAAATGGTGTCGCTGGAATGCCTCGATCAGGAGGCATCCAGCGACACCAAACACTTACCTTTAGGTGGGCTGTGACCGCTCCGGTGAGCGGTCACAGCCGCAGCTACCGGTGATCTTCGCCATCAAGTAAGATGGCCGCCGCTCTGTAAAAAAAACAAACAAGAAAAAGTTTGCTAGATGGTCTCCAGACCCTCTAGAGAACTGGCTCCACTTGCTGGTTGAATACAGGTACTGCATTCAACCATGCAAGTCAAATCACTATGTGATTAGTAAAATATTCAAAAAATAAAAAAAAAATAAAAAATGGAAAAAAAAAAAAATGTGCTAACATTTAAAAATAATTATGCAGTGATGTCACTAGATGAACCATCCAGTACCAGCAAAATGTGTAAAAAATATAAAAAAAGTATTAAAAAATAAAAAAATTAAAAAAATTAAGTTTATTATTTTGAGCAAGTGCTAAAATTTCTCAAAAATCTCAAAGAGTTAAAATAAAAGCACTTCAAATACCCAAGGGGTGTCTAATATATAAAAAAAATGGCTGATGGGGTAAATTGGAGTGGCCTAGCTCACAGATAGGGCATAGGTACAGACTGACCAAAATGGAGAAAAAAAGCGCACTTCCCAAATGTGGAATTTTAAATCTGAAACAACCCGACAAACCCATGCATGTCGGGTATCACTGCACTCAGGAGATGTTCCTGAATACATATTGGGGGGTTGTTTGACAGTGACATATACCAGAACCTGTATATCTATAACTAAAGTACAATTTGTGTGAAAAAAATTACTATTACAAAGTTTGACAAAGTGTAGTTCTATAATTGGTGCATGGAAAGGGTTAAAATAACAGCATTCGGAATACCCTGGGGTGTCTAGTTTTCCAAAATATATGGTTTGAATGGGTTAAATTGAGTTAACCGGCTTCAAAGATATTCCAAAGAGGAGATGGAGGCAGAATGACCAAATGACCACCTGAATTACGCATGCCCCAAAAGTAGCCTTTTACCAGCCAAACAATCTGACAAACCCATGCATGTGGGGTATCGCTGTACTCAGGAGATGTTCCTGAACACACATTGGGGTGTTGTTTGATAGTGACATATACCAGAACCTGTATATCTATAACTAAAGTACAATTTGTGTGGAAAAAAAAATAAAAAAAATTACTATTACAAAGTTTGACAAAGTGTAGTTGTATAATTGGTGCATGGAAAGGGTTAAAATAACAGCATTTGGAATACCCTGGGGTGTCTAGTTTTCAAAAATATATGGTTTGAATGGGTTAAATTGAGTTAACCGGCTTCAAAGATGTTCCAAATAAGAGATGTAGGCAGACTGACCAGATTTGTTAAAAAAGATTTGGAAATCATAAAACGCTGCTTGTACTTATTGCCCTATAACGTACAAAAAAACAGCAAAAAAACATAAAAACATTGGGTATCTCTAAACTCAGGACAAGTAGTAGAATCTATTTAGCTAGTTTTTTTACTTGCTTTTTTAGGTGAGTAAAAGATTTTTCAAATAAAAGTCATAAAATGTCTTTTTTTTCAATTTTTCACCATGTTTTTTTTATTTTTTTTATAATAAATAAGATGATACGATCAAAATAATGGTATCTGAAGAAAGCCCATCTTGTCCTGAAAAAAAAATATATAACTTATGTGGGTACACTAAATGGGTGAGGAGAAAATTACACCTGAACACAAGCACCACAAAATTGTCAAAACAGCCTCGGTCCCACAGGGTAGAAAACGAAAAATGAGCCCGGTCCTTAAGGGGTTAAAGGAACAAATCAACAAGGCAAGAAAGGGGAATATGTAACAAAGCACACAGGTAGAGGAAGGTCTTCGGTAGAGTTACCAAATTGAAAAAGGAAAAAACTGGCCTCAACACAGTATATTTGTAACAACGTGTCAATCCCACTCATCCCACGCATCAATGTGGCACATTGTTTTTATTATGACATCACACTCACAAAATGTGGCACTCCGGTATTGAAAAGGTTAACCACACACACAGTCTGAAGTTGTAAAAATTTTGCACTTCAGCACTTAAGAAATTAACTACACGCATACAGTTGCAGAAACAAGTATGTGAACCCCTTGGGATTACCTGAACTTCAATTATTGTCTCCACAATATAAATTATTTATAGACATTTTTTAGGATCGCCCCATTAAAAATGAAAGGGAAATAAATCAAGACATATTCTAGTATCAAGCTTCAACTAATCACATACAAAGTTCGCAATCATACGTATTGAACACACCGTGTAAACATTCACAGTGCAGGGTAGATAAAATATGTGGACCCCTAAGCTAATTACTTCTCCAAACGCTGATTGGAGTCAGGAGTCTCTCGTCATGGGTGTCATGTTCCCTTTTGTCAATAGCAGATTTTATAAAAGAGGTCATGAATTTGCTAATGTCTTTTTACATCTTACATAATTAGTTTTCTGCTTTTCTAAATAATGATCTGTTTAATAATTTAATATATATGTTTAATAACTCCCACTTTTTCGCATTTTGGCAAAGTTTGACAAACGTAACGTTAAAATGATATTTCTGATCATGCTTGCCAACTTTAGATTTCATCGGAACAGTCCCATGAACTTGCTTTTTTTCCTCCACCGACCACCAGCCCCACCTGTTACCATCTCTACTTTATGGATATAAGAATAAAAAAAAATCCAAACTCTGGTAAGCAGTTATTATGCTTGAAGAAACTTTAATATGCGAAAAAGGATGTAATTATTTTTTTGAGATTCAGCTTTAATAGACAATGTTAAACTTCATAAGCTAAACAAAAAATCGTATATTGTGAGCAGGTTCCTTGCACGGTTATCCTTTACAGATGATTTTAGCATCCTGCAGTATATGGACTCAAGTCTTTCCCCTTGCACTTCTTTCTCCAGGCAACCCTAAAACAAAAGGCAAAAAATGACATATCAATACGTTCTTTATTATTTCTATGAATTACTGATCACTATAGATGTATTTTAGCAGAATTATTACTCTGGATTCCTGAAGTTTTAAATGGCACTAGTTTTTAAGATGTGTTGTGAAGATGACATACAACATGCTACATGGTTCCCTAAATAACAAAATCAGTCTTATGAGCAGGACATCTGTGGAATGGTGGTGTAGCATGACAAAAATGGTTATGATATATCCAAAACTATTCGGAAAAAGCATCGGATTGGGCAAATCTGGAATTTATCTGTACTCAATGGCATTACGAACCAAACAATGGAAGTACATTCCTTGGACTACTCTACAATTTGCAAACCAGTGGACGTTTTATTGACACTCTTCAAGCACTTTTGGTGCACGAACTAAATAATCCACAAAGAATATTAAAGATACTTTGCATCCAACCTAGATGGGTCTGAATCATCCATTGGTTTTGTGAGTGCAACATTTAATTCGCACATACTATTGGTTTTACACTCTACACTATTGGTTTTTATTTGTTTTTTCCTTATATGCATCTGCGCCCCATTATTGTTTGGTTCGTTTGAATTTCTACACCCTGAGGAGGAGTGTTCGTTTTTGGGCCGCCGCAGTCGTATTAGGGAAGTATTATACTACTTGTTCATTTTATACACTACACGTGATTTTAGGTTTATCCACGTTTTTCATATACTCAATGGCATTACAAAATAAGTAAAGTAAAACATAATTGTCAGATTTTGTCAATGATCAAAAACAAAGATTAACAAAAACAAGGATTAAACAGTCAATTCTTGCAATAACATATTTTTAACCTCAAAACATGGTCTTACCAGGCTCCCATGCCATTGGGGTCACTTACAACCCTCTTAGCGCATTCTATGTCATCAAGAATGTTATCATCCAAAAGCCCTAAACCAAAGAATGAGAAGCGTGAGGTAAGATTACAGGAAATATACATAATGTTAGAATTATTTAAGATTCTCGCAAAAATTATGTTTGGTTATCAGGAATGCAAATGTCCATGGAAGTATGTTTTATACAGGAAAATGCAAGTTATTCATGAACCAGAGGCTCACTGGGCTAGGGCCATCATAATGTAAAGATGAAAGTATTACTCTGCTGAGACATTAATGACCATTTGTTACATAGTGGCTGATCTTTGGGGGAGGGAGGTAGAAACTTGCTTTCTATACAATGTGTTGTCATAAAGCAGTATGTTTTATTTTGCTCAATATACTTATTTTTTTTTTTTAAAGAGGATCAGTCTTCTCCATCTAAAAAGTACTTGTTGATAATTTATCCAAATGACCTCAAATATTACATAAACACTAAGACAGAGTATAGCTGCCAGCAGTCATGGTTTGATCAAGATGTCAAGAAGCAAAACGATTACATTACTTCCTATTTTGTTAAAATGTAACATTTGAAATGCTGCCTTTCAGGGTGAAAATAGTTTTAAAACTGCAAAAAATAACAACAAATCTACATGAACAAATGTTATGGTAAGTAAAAGCAGTAGCGTACCTAGCGGGGGGCGGGGGGGCGTTCCGCACCGGGTGCCGCTCATCAGGGGGGTGCCAACTTGCCGGCACCCGGCACCCCTCCAGAAACGGACAGCAATGTCCGCCGCTGGAGGAGAAGGCTCGCAAGGGCCTTCGATACCGCTCCCTCGCGATCTGCGCGGCAACTGCTGCTGTGCGCCGGGGTTTGTTGTCAGATCCCGGCGCACAACACTGAAGCCGCGCCCACCGCTGTCCGTGCCCTCTGAACCAGGAAGAAGACGGAAGAAGACAGAAGAAGAGGAGCGAAGAGAAAGAAAAGGAGCTGACTGCTGTAAGAAGAAAAGAGGAAAGGTAGGAAATCATTCAGTGAGAGTGACAGTGAGAGTGGATTGGTATGTGTGGATTGGTATGTGTGGATTGGTAAATGTGAAATCTGTGGATTGGTAAATGTGGATTGGTATGTGTGGATTGGTATGTGTGGAATCTGTGGATTGGTATGTGTGGATTGGTAAGTGTGAAATCTGTGGATTGGTAAATGTGGATTGGTATGTGTGGATTGGTATGTGTGGATTGGTATGTTTGGATTGGTATGTGTGGTATGTGTGGATTGGTATGTGTGGATTGGTATGTGTGGAATCTGTGGATTGGTAAGTGTGGATTGGTATGTGTGGATTCGTAAGTGTGGATTGGTATGTGTGGAATGTGTGGAATGTGTGGATTGGTATGTGTGGCATCTGGAATGGTAAGTGTGGATTGGTAAGTGTGGATTGGTAAATGTGTGAGAGTGATGAGTGTTATGCTGTACCATTTCCAATGTCTTTTTCATTTTATAATTATGCTCTAAAGTACATCATAACTCCCATCACTCTCACACATTTACCAATCCACACTTACCAATCCACACTTACCATGCTGTTCCATACAGTGGCAGAGCTGGGAGACTGAGGCCTTGCACCCCCCACCCCAGGATTCCTGAAAGGTAAGTGAACTTCAAAGGGGGGAGAGGGTAGACAGTTAGGGGGGGTAGATATGGAGAAGGGAGTGAGACGGAGGGGATAGGGGGTAGATAGGGAGAAGGGAGTGAGAAGGGCTAGATAGGGCAGAAGGGGGTGAGAATGGGTAGATAGGGAGAAAGGAGGGTAGCAAGAATATTGAAATAAAGAGTCAGAATGAGAGAGCGAAAATGAATGGATTAATGTGTGGATGAATTGTGTGAATGAGTGAGAGAATTAATGAATTTGTGAGAATGCATCAATGAATATGTGTAAATAATTTGTGTAAAAGAATAAATTATTGTGTGAATGAAAGTGAATTAGTGAGTGACTAAAAGTGTTTGTGTTAATCATAGGTGTATAGTTGATTTGTCAAAAAGGCAAAGATGGTATAAGCAGGGTGTTTATGGGACAAAGATGGCACAGGTAGCGTGTTTATGGGACAAAGATGGCGTACACTCGGGTGTTTGGGAACAATGCTGACTCATGCTGGGCTGTTTGGGGGCAAATATGGCAGGTCCTATGTGTGTGTAATTTGGGTGCTGGTCAGGTTCTATATGGGCAATGTGGACGCCGTTTTTTTGGAGGGTTATTAAAGAAAGCACTATTATATGTTCAGTAATTGTTATTTAAACGTGTTTATTTTACTTATAAGTTATTAATTTATTTTTTCAGATTTCTTGTTGTTTACAGTTGACATACAGTTTACAAATTGGTGCAATAAATATTCTTGCCAACAGAATTTTGTAGATGTCTTTACATTTGGAGGGGGGGGGTGCCACTTACAGGATCCGCCCCGGGTGCCAAATACTCTAGGTACGTCCCTGAGTAAAAGACAGTAAATAGGTAGAATCTACAGAAATGTTCAATAGGAGAGTTTACTCAAGCCTGATAAAATGGACCACTCCAGGGTTTATCTTGAAATACTTGGTCCTAGAACACTTACTATGACAGCTGATTCCGCATGCATTTTTACTTCCTGGTGTCTTCCCATCATCACACCACCATTTGCTGTTGATTTGAAATATTCCATAGTCCCGGCTAGGGCCATTGTCGTTGATGGCTGTGGTACTATAATCACTCTCGTGTTTGGCAAGGCATACCCCTGGTGAATATATGAATATACATATTTATATACACACATCATCAAAAAACAGGGTTGCACAGTGTATGTAAAGCATATCTGTATTGTATGTCTGGGATAAGTGAATAGTTAAGGTACTAAACGATTGACCATTGCTTCCATGCATCAGTTTCGGTCAATGTGGCTTTCCTCTTCTGCTTGTATAATGTTTTAATGTTTAACACATGGGTGGACTATCAAAGTCTGAAGTCAGATTTAAGCCTGTCATTTGACTCAGTCTGGCTCAAAAGGAAGGAATTTGAGTGGAGACAATAAAAACAGCATCTCCCATTTATGTGTTTAAGTCCCAAAACAGTGGTAACAGCCATGTAAATTAAGGTTATATAACGTCAGATTTTGATCCATACTTTGGCATTACGTTTGGGTTTAAATAATCAGGCTGTGCATGATAAAATTAATTTCCATCAAAAATAGAGACACAGCATAGTTTGAAATGTTTGAAACAGAAAGTGGTTAGCTAAGGTCCAAGTTGAGGAACTTTCTCAACTAACCAGAAGTTAATGTAGGAATCAAGAGAAAATAGGCTTTACATTAATAAAGTCCTCTATGTGTGAGATCTTATTTAGGCACTGTTGGCTAATAAATGTTGGTCTTCATTTAGATTTGAAACCCTGTTTAGATGAGAGAATCTCAGATTTTAGGATACGATGACCCAAGCTGTTGAAATTTTCACATGTCACTATTAGCAACTCAGCAAGGGAGCATTACTGTGTAAAAATATACGCACAATTAGCCGCGCTATGTTGACTATACACATCCAACTTAGTATCCTTTATCCTTTTGAGAAGTTCGCACTTAGCGTAGCGTTTTCCATGTGTCCCAATTATTACGCTGATAAGGATGGCCAAGTACAGAACCCCTTTCATGTTTGAACTCTTGTTAGAAAGATGTCCCGTAGTCTTTTGTTTTACATGTAGATCTATGCACAAAAAAAAAAAAAAGTTTAGACAGTTTCATGAGTAGTATTCACTAAGGGCTGAAGTGGCGCTAAGGGCTGAACTGGCCCAAACGTAACCACTTTGATGGAGACTTTTCATTTTCCCTAAACCAGTGTCCAAGAAACAATAAAACCCACAACATGCTCCAATTCTATTTAGATCTAAGCACATTCACATCTTTCTATGTGTCTAGAATTTGTCTACAATTTTCATAAATTAAGTATGCAAAGCCATGAATTAGGTATAATTCTTTTTAGAAAATCAAATGTGGAATGAAAGTTTATTCTATTTATACAAAAACATTTAATTAAAATATTCTTGATATTATTTACATTTAATCTATCTCTCTATCTATCTATCTATCTATCATAATGTCGGGTAAATTATTTAAAAATGTTTAATTTATATTGGAGTGCACTATAATATGAGATAGAAATTACTGATTTTAAATTATACCACCAACAGTCAGTTATAATTATTAAATATAAAAACTAAATAATATAGCATATCATCAATCAATTTGCCATGTCACATTTACTAAATAATTAAAAGCATAAAATACCTTTCATGGCTAACTGACCTACAATGGATTGCAAGCTTTCAAGACTAAGTCTCTTCTTCAGGCATATTTTATATTTGGCTTCATCTTTACCAAATTTGCTTTCTCTCTTCCTATGGTTAACACGGTACAACTCTATACCTTTATATAACGGAATACTCACATATATTCATGATAGAAAGAGAAATTGAATCACAATTGATGAATCTAGTGATATATTAATATTCCTAATAATAGCAGAACTAACTATATGTGTCATATACTGTATACTTTACCGTCTTCCAATAATTCTGAGGGAGTCTTACCGCCTTCTTTCTATCCAAAGGAATGGATGAATGATGTCCGATCTACAGAATATATATCTGAAATATTTAGGTGTGTCTGATTAAATCTGCGTGTGTCGTGTAAAATTGGGGTGTCTCTGTGAGGAAATCTGTTTAATTTATTTTCAGGTGATGAAAACAGAATCAATAAAATAAACAAAACTCTTACCCAATTGAGCAGTAGTGTAAATCCAGTTATCAGGCACAATCAAACTCATACTCCTTACTATACTATACTATTACAGGGAACAGACTGACTGAATTTATCGGATGAAGGTCAGTGCAATTAGGTGGTTGGAACATTCTTAGGTGGCGTTGGAGCACTGATTCACCCCTTCCTAAAAATGCTCCACCCCATGAACCCAAAGTATATTGATCAGAAGTGCTTAATTGATTATAATTATATATTGCATTACCCAAGAGCAAATTATGGTAGATTGCCTTCCAAAGCTGGCAGCCTTGTCACAATTCTGGGAACTCCATCACAATATATATGTCTGATGATGTACCATTTTAGTATATTTAAACACTAATTTGGTACACAGGTTCTTTATGTCCTACAACAAGGTCATTTAGCACCGTACTACCTTGTGTGAGCCAGTCTGGGTGGGAGCCTGTTGCTAGCATGTGGTTCATCTGTGGTGCAAAGCGGTGATGTACCGCTGTCAGATTCTTCAGCCAGTATATTACAATAACATACAGTAGAAAGGCAGAGAAAGAGATAGATAGATATAGACATAAACATACACACACACAAATATTTCTGGCGATAAAGTAATTTATCCTTGCACAAACAGTAACCCTGGGCAGTAATCCGACTCAGTCCATTGAAAATGGAGACACTAGGTCAATCTAACCCATGCTAATGCCTGGACCTACTGGTATGGAGCACTAATACGAGGAGGCCCTTGGTGTGTTTCATATGTTTGTATTGACAGAAGTAACACTGAAATAGCTCTACTGCCTAAAACTGTATTAGTGCCAAGTCTCTAATCTGTGTCCTTGATTAAAGAGTAACCTGGCATTGGTGGATCTCTATTGCTGTCATGCAGTCCAACAGGATCTCGTGCAAGAAGCATCAAGGGCAGGGCTTTATAGTAATAATAGTAATTATACTGGTAATTGTACCAGATTTAGTTTCTGTTTTCTCCTGGTGTTTGCCAGCCTGTCCTAAACTGAACTTTCTTTCGACTTGGTGTTTGGCTGCTAAGTCTTACCTATGGTGTCCGCAGGATTTTTTTTCCGGGGGAGGGGCGAAATACCCTCCACCTTCCCCCTTGCCCACCCCCTCGCCCACATCTTTGTTGGCTCAGGAGAGGGGTTTCCCTATGGAAGGCAAGTGTTAGTAACCCATTAATAGGAAATATTATATGACCTCTGTAGTAGCTACAGACCATTATGAACTTGCGCAACATGAGAACTTTAGTTTATGATAGCTGGGACGGTAGCCACAACTACCCTAGTCTCAACTGTAAGCTTGCAAGGCCAGGCCTCTCTTTTCCTTTTGCACCATTTTGTTATTGTGTGTGATATTAAATTATTTTACTGACTTTGTTGTACGAATCTGCTGGTGCTTAATAAATAAATGTAATATAGTGTAATGTAATGGCTGACTGTATATCATGGGAGCTGCAGTTAGTGTGTAGTGTCGGCCACCACAACCCCAGTCTATAACTACAATTCCCATTAAGTTCAGACAGCAATATGGCTGCTGAATAATATTGAAGACGGAGTCAACAAAATGTAGTGTTTGTACCGAAGACTAATTGTTAAACCCCACCCAAAACCCAATCTATAGTTACCAGCCACTATTGCTGGTTCATGGGAGTTGTCAAGAAAACTTAATGTTGTGTTGTGTAGTGAAGCATTCTAATGTATTACAAAAAAGAGGGGACTTAGAGGGTGGTAAAAAGGGACATAAAGGTTTGGAACCAAAATAGGACACAGTAGTTGTAATATTTGGCACTCTAGTTGCACTCACTTTCCCATGATGCTTAAGATATCAGACTGGCAGACTGGCTGAGAGTCACGAGAGCTGGAGTATTAACTAACCCTAGCTGAAATTCATTTTTTAATAAAACTACCTTGTGTCTGCAGCCTACAAACTGTGTCTCTTCCCAAGCACAGACTTTGTATCTATGAAGAATCAGTTACCAGGGTGAAGGGGAAGGGACCTGCTAAAGCAGGGGTGTTCAAGTTGTTTCTGCAGTGGGTCAGAATTGTATACGTGTGAGGGTCGCACTCATTTTTTCACTGTAAGAAAATATAAATAAGATATGCAGATGAAGATAAAGTAAATGACACAAAACCTTTACTTTTCCTCTCACTGATTTCTGGGCCTAGAAAGTTCAATTCGGATAGACCGGCTGCTTTATAAACCATTAGGCAGAGCGTCAAGTGCATGCACCAGATGAAGCGATAAGCGAAACGCGTAGTGCGTGTTGACGACATCGGGAGGAGAAGTAGCATTACGGAAGTGGATCAGAGGACTAAGACGGCGTTTCTTTGTGGTAGCGCTGCTACGAAGTTTGAAGCCTGGACTCTGTGACATCCGAAACGGAGGACAACAAGTTTGCCTTTCTTTTATACATTAAAATTATCGTTTTTACCTACTCCCCTCCGCTGCCTACCTTCTTTATCTACAAGTACCAGTGTGGGATAAAGAAGCTCCTAAGGAGATCATCACACTCTATGTATGGGCATATTTATGCCCTTTAAATTGTAAGGGTCCGATCTGCTTAATAGCGTTTTTTTAAAAACGTACTTTGATATACTACACCATAATTTTTTTTCTTTTCTCTTCCTTTTATATATGAACCTTTTGGATACTGTGTGTGGGAACTCTCGCTGGAAGGGTACTTTTGTACATATTATTTTTGTGTTGCACATATAATTTACTCACTTATTATTTGGGTGCGCAGACACTTGTGTGGTTTTGATTGTATTTAATTTGGAACATTTTGGGGAGTTTGTTCCTGTGTTTTTGCAGCACCACTTCACCAGAAGGTGTAACATTTATATTTAATTAGAATATTGCGCTTCACTTTTTTTGTATTTTGAGTACTAGAAAGTTTTGTGCCTACAAATTCAGGATTCTGGATAAGTAAAAATGAAATAGTTCTATTTATTCTAGGGATGCACCGAAATGAAAGTTCTGGACCAAAACCGAAAATTCAGGGTTCACTTAGCCGAAACCAAAAATGACCACCAACTTTAAGAATAATAAAAAATCTCACACTTTTAATTAAAAAAAAGAAATTATATATATGTGTGATTGTTAACAGCAATCTCAGGCATACCCAGATTCCAGCATGTACTGGTTGACTGGGCATGATAGGATTGTGATTGCTGTCAACAATCATATATAAATTAATATTCAACAATATGACTTGGCATGACAGTAGTGTGATTGCTAACAGCAATCACACTCCTATCATACCCAGGAAACCAGTAAAAGCTGGAACCTAGGCATGATGAGACTGTGAATGCTGTTAGCAATCACACTCCTATCATGCCAAGCCAACCAGTACATGCTGAAACCTGGCTAGCTGCCACCCTTGTGTATTGATGCTGCCAGCAGTATGGGGTCTGCACATCACTTACAGCCACCCTGTACCATGCCCCCCCCACTTACACATCCATGCTATCACACACACTCATTCATTCATATACTCATTCATTCACAGTTTCATTCCCTCAATCACGCATACTCAAACTTCAAACTACCCTCCCCCACCCCCTTACCTGCACTTCAGCTCTCTCGAAGCCGCTCACAGACAGAGGAGCCGCTTACAACGGTTATGGTTGTACATCCCTGCTGGCAGCCCCGCTTAGTGGTACCTAACATGTGAAAGAAAACGTAACCAAAACTGCAAAATAGTTAGCCTTGTTTCCCATTTTCAACATTGTTTTAATCTCAGTGCTTATAAATAATACAGTATATAAACTGGGTCCACTAAACAGAGCCCTGACTGAAGATGACAAGGCGTCCCTGGCGCTGTAAGACAAGCGGCCGCCTGAAGGCTTAAGCTTCTGTACAAACACTAACTTTTGCTGACTGCATCTGCAATAATGTTCAGCAGCCATATTGCTGGCTGAACTTCATGGGAATTTTAGTTATAGACTGTCATCCATTACTGGCTGAACAGCATTACTTTTATTTATGTAACCCTGGTATCTACCGTATTTGCTCGATTATAAGACGACCCTGATTATAAGACGACCCCCCAAAATCTGAATATTAATTTAGGAAAAAAAGAAAAAGCCTGAATATAAGACGACCCCAAAGGAAAAAAGTTTTACCAGTAAATGTTAATTCATGTAAACTATTTTTTTTAATAAAAGCTATGATTGAGAAAAATATTTTTTTGTTTTTATTTCCTTGTATTTTCCAACCTGCCCCCTAGTTACGCACATCTGCCCCCAGGCTTGCCACACCAATATGGCACTGTGGCCCATGATATGCCTTTTAACCCTCTATATGCCACTGTGCCCCATGGTATGCCTTTTGACCCCCTATGTGCCACTCTGCCTCCAGAGATGCCTTATACCCCTATATCCCATTCTGGCATTTAGGGGGTTAAAATGCATATTATGGGGCAGAGTGGCATATAGGGAGGTATAAGGCATTCCAGGAGGCAGAGTGGCATTAAGGGAGTTAAAAGGCATTGTATAAAGCACTCTGCCTCCAGAAATGCCTTATACCCCTATATGCCACTCTGGCATTTAGGGGGTTAAAAGGCATATTATGGGGCAGAGTGGCATATAGGGAGGTATAAGGCATTTCAGGAGGCAGAGTGCTCTATTAAATGCCCCCTTAACGCCACTCCAGAAATGCCCTATGCCCCCATTTAACACACACACACACCCTATACCCCCATTTAACTAACACACACACACACACTCTCTCTCTCTCCCCCCTCTCTCACCCCCTTCCCCCTCTCTCACCCCTCTCTCCCCTCTCAGCCCTCTCTTACCGGTGCTTCCAGCCGGGGCAGCGGGTTGACGTCGCCTTTCGCTGCTGCCTGGAGTTGGCAGCTGGGGTTTGTATGCGTCCGTCGCGTATGCTTTCCTCGGCTGTCAGAGATCAGAGTTCCTGATCTCTGACAATCGGGGAAGGTCTACGCGACGGACGCAGACAACCCCCGCTGCTAGCCACACCTCCTTCCGGCTGCAGCGGACGTTGTCTACGCGGATCGCGTAGACGTCAACCCGCTGCCCCGGCAATACAGCAGGAAGCACCGGTAAGTGTGTGTATGATGGGGGGGTGAGACAGGAGGATCCAGGTCCCCTGCAGCGGTGCGGGGGATCTGGATCTTAGTCTCCTAATCAGACCTCTATTTGAGGTCTGATTAGAAGATGACCCCGATTAGAAGACGAGGGGTATTTTTCAGAGCATTTGCTCTGAAAAAAACCTCGTCTTATAATCGAGCAAATACCTCCAGTTACCATAGATACAGACTTTCTGGGCAGAGAGAGTGATCACTGGAGCACTGGGCATGACTTGATGCCAATAGGAAGTGAGGTCCTTCCCCCAGACTGCCTGGGGAGTAGAGAGAGAGGGAGACTGGAGGTGGCTGAGCTGGGGAAAAGGAAGGGTGACTTGGTCTCTACAGAAAAGCACCCCAAGAGATCTCTGTACCTTCCCTGTTGCTGAGGATCCCACAAGTCTCTGCTATGAGGAGCTGATTGATTCCTGTGTCAGGCTGCTAGGTGTCTGAAGGCAGATGTGTTGCAGTGAGCTTGCCATGTGGTTCTAGTTGGAATACTGAATCCAGTATACAGCAGAAGGCCTACAGAAGCTAAAGCTGCCAGACTGCACAGATCCAGATATCAGAGGAAGGTACTCAGGATTAGTTACAGGCACTGAGACCATCACTACCCATTTCAAGGGAAGTATTACCTCCATCAAAGGCCCCAACTTCTATGTGCACCAACTTTACCCCAGGGGACTGATAACTATACAAGGTTGGGTTCCTAATTATTTGGGGAGGCAGGTGATTTGGACTGGGCTTGATTCAGCTATATTTTGTTTGCTGTATACCTGTTGATATTATTGAAATGCTGTTGGTTCCTGATCTAAACTAATACATGAGTTCATCTGTTTGACAACTTTACATTCTTTGTGTTTGAGTTATATATGTGTCCTAGTACACTACACTCTAATTCCCTGGAGTAATTACTAGGTGGAGGCACTGCCAAACGGTCATATTAACCCCTAACTCTCCACTATGCAGAGGCCAGGATCTCCTGTAGGCGCCAGCCAGGGTGTACACACTATGATGGATGTCAGGCCCAAAGTAAAAAGTGTTACATTTACCGTATTGGCTCGAATATAGGCCGCACTTTTTTCCCCCACTTTAAGTTTTTAAAGTGGGGGTGCGGCCTATATTCGGGGTCTAGCGCCCGACGCCCGGGACATGCAGTCCCGGGCGCCGGGCAGGCAGCGGGGTTAAGATACAGATCCCCCGCAGCGGTGCAGGGGACCTGTATCCTACTGTCTGATACGCTCAGACAGCCTCCCCTGCCAGCACTTCCCACGGGGGGGGGTGCCGGCACGGGAGGTTATCTAAGCGTTTTACCTCTGCCCACCCCCGACTTACCGGAGCAGACTCCCGGGTGTCTTGCGGGGCCGGCGGGAGACATTTACGCAATACGCAAATGCAACTTCCGGTAACGGTACCGGAAGTTGCATACGCGTATTGCGTAGATGTCCCTCGCCGGCCCTGAAGACACCCGGGAGTCTGCTCCGGTAAGTCGAGGAGGGGGGGCAGAGGAGGACAGCGGCAGCGTATCGCGGGGAGGGAGGACAGCGGCAGCGTATCGCGGGGAGGGAGGGCAGCGGATCTCGGGGAGGGAGGGCAGCGGATCTCGGGGAGGGAGGGCAGCGGATCTCGGGGAGGGAGGGCAGCGGATCTCGGGGAGGGAGCGCAGCGGATCTCGGGGAGGGAGGGCAGCGGATCTCGGGGAGGGAGCGCAGCGGATCGCGGGGAGGGAGGACAGCGGCAGCGGATCGCGGGGAGGGAGGACAGCGGCAGCGTATCGCGGGGAGGGAGGACAGCGGCAGCGTATCGCGGGGAGGGAGGACAGTGGCAGCATATCTCGGGGGGGAGGACAGTGGCAGCATGTTTTTTTTGGTGCTTTTTTAAAGAAAAAAAACTTTTTCTTTAAAAAAGCACCAAACTTTTAGGGTGCGGCCTATATACGGGGGCGGCCTATATCCGAGCCAATACGGTATATAGCGCCCCCAGCTTCCGTAGCTCTGTTACAGCCAAGTCAGTAAAATAACTATAAACCACACACAATAACGATCTGGTATAAAAGGAGAAGATGGCCCTGCTGTTGCGAGCTTACAATGTAGACTGTGGCAGTTGTAACAGAGCTGTTGAATCTGCTGGCACTATATACTCACAGCCGAGAAAAGAACTGCCGTGACCCGGATTCGAACCGGGGTTGCTGCGGCCACAACGCAGAGTACTAACCACTATACGATCACGGCGAGCCACATGACGTGATGCAGAAAGCTGTTCACACAGGGGATGAAAGGCTATGAATTTACATGAATCATTTGCTTCAAAACTCTGTTTTTGACTATACTGAGAAAATCCCAGCCATTTGGCTACCATGGTATATGGGTAATCTCATCTAACTTTGCTTTCAGTACTATTCTGCCCATTAGGTCTGTCAATTTCTCCTGATGTAGAGACATCAAACCTTACTCAGTCCTTGGTCTTGTCTTAGATTCAGGACAGCTATATGCCTATCCCATTACATTACATTTATTTATCCCATGCATGTTTACATTTCCTTACTAGATCTGCCTCTACCACTTCTGATGGGAGGCTGATCCATTATCTACCACCACTATGTCTTACTTATTATGGTCATTTGTTAACTCATATTATCGTTATTAATATTATTATTTAGTTATAAACAGGACATAACAAGTCGCGCATCAAGTTTGCAAGATCACAAATTTAGTTCAGGGCCATCTTGTCAAGCTAACTTTATTTATTTTTTTTTTTTTGGGTAAATCAATGTTTATTGAATTTTCAAATATACAGGGTACAGAAGGGAAAAAAGGGGGTTCATAAACAATGAAAAGGAAGGCGATAAGCCCGATCGAGGGCGTTAGTGGCTGAGTGTATCAATTCCTCCAGAATCCACCTCCGATCCACCCGCCAGACCCACACCCACAATGAATTAGGGGCAGGGTCGCTCCAATGCAAAGGAATCAATGCCTTTGTTGCGGTCACCAAGTGACGCACAATAGAAGACTTATACCATGTAAATGAACCCCTTAATGATCAATGACGTGCCAGGTACATCACAGAAAAACGGTCAGTTAACAACCACTAAAGTACCTTGCACGTCATGGCATAAAAGGGGTCTTTCTTCACTTAAAAGATGTTGATGTGTTGCCTTGATGCCGAGGCATTCAGCAAAATCAAAATCTGCTCCAGGAACCCTGTCTGATCCCTCCCCAGTGCATCAATGTCTGCCATATACAATATGGCGGTGGACAACTGCTTTAAAAGTTACACATCCCAATATATACCTATGGGAAACAAATACAAAAGAAACAAATCAAAGCCAATGTGGCTTACCTGTAAAACAGGAAATAAGGAATAAACAATTGGCATTTAAGCATTATAAAAGCGAGGGGTCGATAGTATCATTTATGGCAGGGCCGGCCGAAGGCTTAACGCCGCCTGGGGCGAAGTTTAAAACGCCGCATTTTAAACTTCGCCGACGCCATAATCTACGATCCCCCCCCGGTACTTACCTTTAAACAGTCTTGCGGCGAGACTCCCTGCTCTGCCACGGTGCCGGCTTGTAATGCTGAGCGCCGGAAATTGACGTCACTTCCGGCGCTCTGCATTACAAGCTGGCACCGGGACCGAACAGGGAGACTCGCCGCAGAGGAGAGAGAGAGAGGGGCGCCGATCGGGTAAGCGAAAACCACTCGGTGCCCCCCCCCTCTCCTCCGCTTCAAAAAAAAAAAAAAGCGCTTGGGGCAGCAAAGTGCCGCCCCTTCTAAAGTGCCGCCTGGGGCAATTGCCCCAGTCTGCCCCATTATAGGGCCGGCCCTGATTTATGGCATACAAAGATGCCAACAAAGCCTGCAAAAAGGAGATTAAAATGGCTAAACTAGAAAATGAGAAACTTATTGCCAAGGAAAGTAAAACCAATCCCAAGAAAAGTATGTAAATGGAAAAAGGTAAAGGTAGAGAATGTTGGTACGTTATTATCTGAAACTGGAAATTTGGTTAGTGAGCACAGAGAGAAAGCCGACATCTTAAATGATTTTTTTTCTTCTGTTTATACCAAGGAAGAACCAATGACGGAGCCCCTGCTGGCTAATTTTAAGGAACCGTTGCAGCAAACATGGGATTGGCTGACACAAGAAAAAGTGCTCAAGCAATTAAATACTGTTAAGGTAGACAAGGCCTCTGGACTGGAAGTTTAAAATGACGCTGTACCGCCCCCCCCCCCGTCGGCGGGGGGGGGCGGCGTTTTAAACTTCGCCCCAGGCGGCGTTAAGTCTTCGGCCGGCCCTGTCTGTACGGGGATCAGAAATTGGCTGAAGATTTAGACAGAGTTGGGGACTGGGCGTGCAAGTGGCAGATGAGGTTCAATGCAAAGTTATGCATTATGGTAAAAATAATAAAAATGCAACCTATTCTTTAAATGGAATATCCTTGGGGGAAACTACCAATAAGAAGGTCTTATGGAATAAGGAATAATGGGTGACAACAGACTTGATAACAGTGCGCAATGTCGGCAAGCAGCTGTGAGGGCCAATAAGGTTTTGGCATGCATAAAAAGAGGCATTGATTCAAGAGAGGAGGATATTTGAATATGCTTAAAAAGGGCATTATGGAATTAGAAAAAGTGCAAAGGAGGGCTACGAAATTAATAAGGGGATTGGGAGATACTAGTTATGAAGAGAGACTAAAAAAGTAAAAATGATATACGCTAGAAAAACAGCATCTCAGAGGGGATATGATTACATTATATAAATATATGCAGGGCCAATATAAAGAGCTCTTCAGTGACCTGTTCATTAACAGAAATATACAAAGAACAAGAGGTCACCCTCTGAGACGGGAAGAGCGCAGGTTTCATAAACGACAAAGGAAGGGATTCTTTACAGTGAGGACAATAAAGATATGGAATTCACTTCCAAGGGAGGTGGTGTTATCCAATACATTAGATACCTTCAAAAGGGACCTTGATATTTTCTTAGAAAGGCATGACATACAGGGCTATAAATAGAATAACATTACTATTTTAGAGCTTCTTGATCCAAGGAGAAATCCGATTGCCTCTTGGAGTCAAGAAGGAATTTTTTTTCCCCTGATGGCAGAATTCGAAGTAGCTTAATTAGGGTTTTTTGCCTTCTTTTAGGTAGAAGGGTTGAACTTGATGGACTTAGGTCTTTTTTCAACCTTATGAACTATGTAACTATGTAAAAGAGCTTAGGAGGTGATCAACGCATTGCAAGAGATGATGGAACCTAATAAAAAATGAACAAGTTTTCAAGAAGGTCTCTCTAGACCCTCCTGAGAACTGTGGGCCCTGAATTGAACCATGCAAGTCAATGGAATCCAGATTTGATTGGTAAATTATTAAATGTGATACATGAAAAAAATAGAAAAAATAAAAATAGTGAAAAAATAAAAATGTAGCAAGTGTGAATTCCGTAGTGTAGAAAATATACTGGAGTGGATTGGAGAAGCTGTACAAGTATAGTTCATTTTATTAATTTACTGGGAGTCTGGGACAGCAGCAGAAGTTTATTTTTTCAGTGTAGAAATACATTTAGAAAATAGCACCAAAAAGTGTCAAGCCAATTAACAAATATTAACAAAATTTCTGCGATTTTGCCATTTGTTTTAGTTTGTTTCATCTGGGTCCATCCTCGTTATCAGAGATTCATACAAATGCATGAAATTGGCAAAGTTTGTAAATACAGCATTTGTATGAATCTAATAGTCTGCCAGGCACATGACATATTGATCTTGGGAAATCTATAATATTAGTTGCATACTTCATCTGATATCTGCCATGCTCTAATAGGTTTTCACATGTGTAACAGCCATGCCAAAACCAAGTAAAAAGGAACCCATTCACATTTCTAAAAGAAAGGTTTGATCCCATTAACACTTATATTTTCTGAAAAGGGTCTGCACAATGAACATACATTCACAACCAGTGATAAGCTGCACATGAGACAGAGTTAATAAGAGCACGAGAGAGTATGACAGAGCATGAGTTGGTTTTCCTTCACAAACCAGCAAAATCAGAGTCTATTCCAGCTGAAGATATAAATAATGATGATAAAACATTTGTTAAGTTAAGAAAAAACACACTAGATACTTGCCAAACACAAATATAGCAATAAAAGCTTTGATAACCCGCTAACTTGAACAAGCAAATACTTCCTCTATTTTTCTTACCAGGTTTATCAGCCTCCCGGGAGACTGTCAAAAATTGCCATTGCTGACTATATTTCAAGTCATCATGGCGGGGTATTGGGAAAAGTTTTCAATTAGCAATAATCACGCCTCGGATAAACCTCATTGGCTATGATACTGCCACTGCGCAAAGCTAATGATGGTATGGCCGAACGAGGATCAACCTCCAGTCAGCCTTGATTCTTATTGTGGAGAGACAGATGTGCTATGCATTGTGGGCATTGACATGCTACTTAGACTATGAATGGTTGGACCCGCCTCTAAGTGTTGCCATGGCAACAAATCCCAGACACCTTTTGTTCAACTGTCCAACTGTTGTCTGTTGTGGTGCCTCAGATATAAAGCACGGCCTAGAGCTGTTTCCTTTCTATTCCACACAGGTAATTCAATTAAAAACTCAAAGTAAATCAAGGTGATTTAATTAAGTTTATGTTTAAATGACAAGTTGTTATTTATGTTTAAATGACTTTAAATTAAAGTTGAGATTTTCATGAGACACATTTGGCGAATCGCTACATAGAAAATTCTGAACAGGCTGTTAATGAGTTATTATTTCAATAATCTCAGGGTCACATGATATAATCAGCAATGCCGGCTGACAGATCAAAACCTGTCCACTTTTAATTCATAAAGATGAAACTGGTTTTGTCAGAGGACGCCAATCCAATGATAATAGGCGGAATAAAATATACATAGTTGAATACATATCCACCAATACGTATCCATTGTTCCTGGCCCTGGGCGCGGAAAAGGCATTTACCAGGGTTGGTTGGATTTCCCTTGAAGAAGCCCTACAATGTTATGGCTTTGGAGAGGGATTCAACGACTCTGTTATGTCATTATATACTACTCCAATTGCAAGACTAGTAGGTCAAGGGATCAGTTCCAATTGGTTTGGGATAGCCAATGGCACTAGACAGGGATGCCTATTGGCATCTCTGCTTTACATATTAACTATAGAACCATTAGCATCCAGGATCAGAAACAATGGGGATATAAAGGGTATTAAGATCGGCGAGAGAGAAAACAAGATCGCAAACAAAGAAAAGGAATCCCAGCACTCCAAACAGCTTCCAGTCCCTAGGACACTTTATTAAGCGAGAGCAAACAAAAGCAACGTTTCGGCCAAACAGGGCCTTTGTCAAGCTAACACTTCACTCCAAATCACACCAAGTAATGCAAACAATTAGTGATAATTACATATCTTATTTAAAAACGAACACCAAGTTATTTAAAAACATCAAAATAATTAAAATGTTTACATCTACATTATACAGTATATTACAAATAACCAGACATATTAATGGCACATACTAATCAAATCCTAAGTAAATACCTTGTATCTCCATTACTTAATCTCTTCCTGTTGCCCTTCTGCCAATGTCTGATCATGTGACCAGACCAAACCATATGATTGCATGATGACATCACGCCACAAAAAAAAAAAAAAGATTAGGTATTGCCAGGCAGTCTCTCATCCAGGATACTAACTAGGCCCAACCCTGCTTAGTTTCTGAGACCAGACAAGATCAGGCACATTCAGGATGGTATTGCCTAAGAATGAATGTCATCAAATCTCCCAAAAAGGGGAAGAAGGTGTATCGGCAGAACGGTCATCAGGACGACAAAGTACATATAATGTAGACACAATCATTTAATAACATTAAAGAGCCACAGCAATAAAGTAAAATGGGAAGAAAAAAAAGAAAAAGAAATACTACGAGCAAATATGCAATTAAAGTATTACGCACATTCCATACTGCCCTACACCCAAATTAGTCCATTTTCTGAACAAAGTGCAGATTTAAGTGTATTAAAATATTAAGCATATAATTTAAAAAGTTAAAAAAGTGCAGTTTATCAAAAAAATACAATTAATAAAGGAGTATAATATTTTCTACAAATTTTTTTTTGGAAAATAATGATATTAAATTGCATATATATTAAAGTGTAAAAATCATGTCAAATAGACAAATATAAATAGCGAAACTTGTGTCCTCTTATACCTCTTAATATCCCTATATTACATCATACATATAAAGTGATAATGTGTACTATGTTACACATTTAAAGTGACAGGGTATTAAAGCGAACCAAATTTGGCAAGTGTATAAAATTAAAACTTATAAAATTGTTTCAATAAAAGTGTATAAGAAATCTTAATACTAAATGGAAAAGTAGAACACATGCATAATATTGCTCGAAGATGAGAGTGTGTGTGAAGTTCTAAAAGTGAACCAGCACCAATTTTCATCAAAGAATCTGTGAAAAACATAAAAAGGTTAAGTTAATTACTATCAAAAATATCAATAAAAGTTCACTAAAAAATATAAAACTCATCACTATTCAAATGAGAGATGCCACATCATAATCAAAATTTAACCCTTTTGGACTAAGAGTATTCAGCTCTCTAATCCAAAATGCTTCGCAAGGAGTTTTTTATGTTGATCTCCCCTTCTTAAATTTTCTGGAATCTGAAATTTCAGTTGTGCGATGTTGTGGCGGGACTCAGAGAAATGAGCCGGGACTGGTAATTCAAGTAACCCAGTCCTGATGGTAGACTTATGCTTTGAAAATCTCTCTCTCATTCTCTGAGTAGTCTGCCCAACATACAAAAGACCACAAGGACATTTCAGGAGATATACCACATAAGAAGAGTTACACGTCACATACTGATTAACCCCCTAAGGACAATGGGCGGTCCCTAAACCCATATGCAGATGATGTTTTGCTATCCCTTTATGATCCTGAAAATTCTCTAATTTCGTTGATGGATGAAATCTCCATATTTAGTAAATCCTCGAATTATAAATTAAATATTAAAAAGACACAAGCCGCGATAATAGAAATTGCAGGCCCAGTTAGTCTTAAATTGGAGGAAAAATAGGACTTTATATGGGAGACTAATAAGATTAACTATCTAGGAATTGATATCCCTTTTAAGATCTCTCAAACTGAAATCAATTACGTTAGACTACGAGACAAAATTTTGGAGTGGAAGGGTCGAGTTGGAGCTTAAAGGAACAAATCAACAAGGCAAGAAAGGGGAATATGTAACAAAGCACACAGGTAGAGGAAGGTCTTCGGTAGAGTTACCAAATTGAAAAAGGAAAAAACTGGCCTCAACACAGTATATTTGTAACAACGTGTCAATCCCACTCATCCCACGCATCAATGTGGCACATTGTTTTTATTATGACATCACACTCACAAAATGTGGCACTCCGGTATTGAAAAGGTTAACCACACACACAGTCCGAAGTTGTAAAAGTTTTGCACTTCAGCACTTAAGAAATTTACTACACGCATACAGTTGCAGAAACAAGTATGTGAACCCCTTAGGATTACCTGAACTTCAATTATTGTCTCCACAATATATATTATTTACAGACATTTCTTAGGATCGCCCCATTAAAAATGAAAGGGAAATAAATCAGGACGTATTCTAGTATCAAGCTTCAACTGATCACATACAAAGTTCACAATCATACGTATTGAACACACCGTGTAAACATTCACAGCGCAGGGTAGATAAAATATGTGGACCCCTAAGGCTAGGTTTCCACTTGGGTTTTTGTCTGGCGTTTTTTTCTTGATGAAAAACGCCAGGAAAAACGCCAAGAAAACTGCCACTGCATTTACCTGCGTTTTGGTGTTTTTTCTGGACTTTTTTCTGGCGTTTTAGCCTTTCTGTGGAAATTGCTTTTTTTGACCTTAGGCAGTTTTTCCAGCCTTTACAAGTTAGAAGTTTTCATTATTATTTACACATAGCTATCATAATGTTGGGTACATTATTTAAAAATGTTTAGTTTATATTGGAGTCAAGAGTCTCTCGTCATGGGTGTCATGTTCCCTTTTGTCAATAGCAGATTTTATAAAAGAGGTCATGAATTTGCTAATGTCTTAAAAATATCATGAAAATTAAACCAGGAAATATGTCTTTTTACATCTTACATAATTAGTTTTCTGCTTTTCTAAATAATGATCTGTTTAGTAACTTAATATGTTTAATAACTCCCACTTTTTCGCATTTTGGCAAAGTTTGACAAACGTAACGTTAAAATGATATTTCTGATCATGCTTGCCAACTTTAGATTTCATCGGAACAGTCCCATGAACTTGCTTTTTTTCCTCCACCGACCACCAGCCCCACCTGTTACCATCTCTACTTTATGGATATAAGAATAAAAAAAAATCCAAACTCTGGTAAGCAGTTATTATGCTTGAAGAAACTTTAATATGCGAAAAAGGATGTAATTATTTTTTGCAGATTCAGCTTTAATAGACAATGTTAAACTTCATAAGCTAAACAAAAAATTGTATATTGTGAGCAGGTTCCTTGCACGGTTATACTTTACAGATGATTTTAGCATCCTGCAGTATATTGACTCAAGTTTCTCCCCTTGCACTTGTTTCTCCAGGCAACCCTAAAACAAAAGGCAAAAAATGACATATCAATATGTTCTTTATTATGTCTATGAATTACTGATCACTATAGATGCATTTTAGCAGAATTATTACTCTGGATTCCTGAAGTTTTAAATGGCACTAGTTTTTAAGATGTGTTGTGAAGATGACATACAACATGCTACATGGTTCCCTAAATAGAGAAACCAGTCTTATGAGCAGGACATCTGTGGAATGGTGGTGTAGCATGACAAAAATGGTCATGATATTGTTACTCACCTGTCCTTGGCTCCCACATTGCCGCAACAGCCGCCGCGAAGGAGAGGGAGACTCCCCTCCAACGCACGGCCACCTCCACTGCAGCCGCCACGGAGGAGAGGGAGACCCCCCTCCAACGCACGGCCACCCCCACGAGGGAGACCCCCCTCCAACGCACGGCCACCTCCACTACAGCCACCATGGAGGAGAGGGAGACCCCCCTCCAACGCCCGGCCACCTCCGCAGCAGCTGTCACGAAGGAGAGGGAGACCCCCTTCCGCTCCTGTCCTCGGAAGTGCCGCGCAGGAGAGGCAGACCTCCTGGTACACGGCGTTCTGCTTCTGCGCTCTGGTGGCGAACTCCCAAATTGCAGGGCTATATGAAGGGAGGTTACGCCACACTCATGATGGCCGCGAATCCCGGACACCGGAAGTGTCGTCATGAGGTTTTGGCGGGAGATTCGAACTTCCCCTGCGGTTCACTATTGAAACCTGCTCAGTTCAGTTATGCCTTGCCTTCTGATGGTTGTCTATGCCTAGTGCTAGCTCCCAGATAGCGTTTGATTACTGTTTACCGTGTTTGATCCTGGCTCGTCTGACTTCGTTGTTTTCCTGAATCCTGACCTCGGCTACGTTATACGACTATCCTGCTCTCCAGAATCCTGACCTCGGCTTATATGAACTGTTCTGTCCTGGAGTCCTACCTGACCACGGTGTCTCCAATTACTTGTACGTGACAGATATATCCAAAACTATTCAGAAAAAAGATGGGGTTGGGCAAATCTGGAACTTATCTGTACTCAATGGCATTGCAAAATAAGTAAAGTAAAACATAATTGTCAGATTTTGGCAATGCTCAAAAACAAGGATTAAGAAAAACAAGGATTAAACAATAACATATTTTTTATCCTCAAAACATGGTCTTACCAGGCTCCTAGGCCATTGGGGTCACGTACAATCCTCTTAGCGCATTCTATGTCATCAAGAATGTTATCATTCAAAAGACCTAAACCAAAGAATGAGAAGCGTGAGGTAAGATTACAGGAAATGTAAATAATGTTTGAATTATTATAATGTTTGGTTATCAGGAATGCAAATGTCCATGGAAGTATGTTTTATACAAGAAAATGCAAGTTATTCATGAACCAGAGGCTCACTGGGCTAGGGCCATCATAATGTAAAGATGAAAGTATTACTCTGCTGAGACGTTAATGACCATTTGTTACATAGTGGCTGATCGTTGGGGGAGGGAGGTAGAAACTTGCTTTCTATACAATGTGTTGTCATAAAGCAGTATGTTTTATTTTGTTCAATATACTTTTTTATTTTTATTTTTTTTACAGAGGATCAGTCTTCTCCGTCTAAAAAGTACTTGTTGATAATTTATCCAAATGACCTTAAATATTACATAAAGACTGAGAGAGAGTTTAGCTGCCGGCAGTCATGATTTGACGTCAAGAAGCAAACTATTATTTCGTATTTTGTTAAAATGGAACATTTGGAATGCTGTCTTTCATGGTGAAAAAGGTTTTTAAACTACAAAAAATAACAACAAATCTCTATGAACAAATGTTATGGTAAGTAAAAGACAGTAAAAAGATTAAATAGATAGAATCTGCAGAAACGTTTTTTTTTTTGGAGAGTTTCCTTAGGCCTGATAAAATGGACCACTCCAGGGTTTATCTTGAAATACTTGGTCCTAGAACACTTACTTTGACAGCTGATTCCGCATGCATTTTTACTTCTTGATGTCTTCCCATCATTACACCACCATTTGCTGTTGATTTGAAATATTCCATAGTCCCGGCTAGGGCCATTGTTGTTGATGGCTGTGGTACTATAATCACTCTCGTGTTTGGCAAGGCATACCCCTGGTGAATATATGAATACATATTAATATACACACATCATCAAAAAACAGGGTTGCACAGTGTATGCAAAGCATATCTGTATTGTATGTCTGGGATAAGTGAATAGTTAAGGTACTAAACGATTGACCATTGCTTCCATGCATCAGTTTCGGTCAATGTGGCTTTCCTCTTCAGCTTGTATAATGTTTTAATGTTTAACACATGGGTGGACTATCAAAGGCTGAAGTCAGACTTAAGCCTGTCACTTGACTCAGTCTGGCCCAGTAATGTGTTTAAGTCCCAAACAGTGGTAACACCGATGTACGTTAAGGTTATCTACCTTCACATTTTGATCCATACTTTGGTATTACTTTTGGGTTTAAATGATCAGGTTGTGCATGATAAAACTAATGTTATGTTTGGTTCCTAGAGTTTATGACCATGTACGAATAATAGAATAAAAAAATAGAGACACAGCATAGTTTGAAATGTTTGAAACAGAAAGTGGTTAGCTAAGGTCCAAGTTGAGGAACTTTCTCAACTAACCAGAAGAAATAGGTTTTACGTTAGTTTGCATGTCCTCTATGTGTGAGATCTTATTTAGGCACTGTTGGCTAATAAATGTTGGTCTTCATTTAGATTTGAAACCCTGTTTAGATGAGAGAATCTCAGATTTTAGGATACGATGACCCAAGCTGTTGAAATTCTCACAAGTAACTATTAGCAACTCAGCAAGGGCAAGGGAGCATTACTGTATACAAATATACGCACAATTAGCCGCGCTATATCCATGATATCCAGCCAGCCCAGTTTCCTTGAAAATTTTGAGAAGTTCGCACTTAGTGTAGCGTTTTCCATGAGTTCCAATTATTATGCTGATAAAGATGGCCAAGTACAGAACCCCCTTCATGTTTGCACTCTTCAAAGAAAGCTGTCGAGTAGTTTTTTGTTTTATATGCAGATCTATACACACAAGAAAAAAATACAAAACAGTTTAGACAGTCTCATGAGTAGTATTCACTAAGGGCTGGACTGGCGCTCATGGCTGAACTGGCACAAAAGTAACCACTTTGATGGAGACTTTTTATTGCCCTAGACCAGTGTCCAAGAAACAATAAAACCCACAACATGTTTTATCCCACTGCTTTCTATTTAGATCCAAATGTGGAATGAAAAAAAAGCATTTAATTAAAATATTCTTAACATTATTTACACATAGCTATCATAATGTTGGGTACATTATTTAAAAATGTTTAGTTTATATTGGAGTGCAATATAATAGGAGATAGAAATTACCGATTTTAAATTCACATAATTCTTTATATTTGTAACAACTACTTATCTGCAGCCAGGTGTTTCAAGAATATAAATGTGTTTTTTTATCAGTTATGATTATTAAATATAAAAACTAAATAATATAGCAAGCATGCCATCAATCAATTTGCCATGTCATCTGACCTACAATGGCTTGCAAGTCTCTTCTTCAGGCATATTATATATTTGGTTTCACCAAATTAGCTTTTTTTCTATGGACTGAATATATAACTGAAGATATATTCATCATAATAGAAAGAGAAATTGAATCACAATTGATGAATCTAGTGATATATTAATATTCCTAATAATAGCAGAACTAACTATATGTGTCATATACTGTATACTTTACCGTCTTCAAATAATTCTGAGGGAGTCTTACCACCTTCTTTCTATCCAAAGGAATGGATGAATGATGTCCGATCTACAGAATATATATCTGAAATATTTAGGTGTGTCTGATTAAATCTGGGTGTGTCGTGTAAAATTGGGGGTGTCTCTGTGAGGAAATCTGTTTAATTTATTTTCAGTTTTTGAAAACGGAATTAGTAAAATAAACAAAACTCTTACTCGATTGAACAGTAGTGTAAATCCAGTTATCAGGCACAATCAAACGCACACTCTTTACAAAGTATACTATTACAAGTGTAGCTCCCTCCTCTCAGGGAACAGAATGACTCAGAATTCATCGGATGCAGGTCAGTGCTATTAGGTGGTGTTGGAACACTGATTCACCCCTTCGTTAAAATGCTTCACCTCATGGACCCAAAGTATATTGATCAAACGTGCTTAATTGATTATAATTATATATTGCATTACCCAAGAGCAAATTATGGTAGATTGCCATGAAAAGCTAGTAGCCTTGTCACAATTCTGGGAACTCCATCACAATAAACACTCACGGGCCACTTTATTAGGTAGACCTTGCTAGTACCGTGTTGGCATATTGGCAGATTGAGATCTGGTGACTGTGGGAGCCAGTGGAGTTCAGTGAACTCATTGTCATGTTCAAGAAACCAGTTTGAGATGCTGTGAGCTTTTTGCATTATCCTGCTGGAAGTAGCCATCAGAAAATGGGTACACTGTGAATCAAGACGCATCAGACCAGGCAACGTTCTTCCAGTCTTCCATTGTCCAATTTTGGTGAGCCTGTGCGAATTGTAGCCTCAGTTTCCTGTTCTAAGCTGACAGGAGTGGCACCCGGTGTGGTGGTCTTCTACTGCTGTAGCACAGCTGCTACATATGATATCCCCTTTTGCGGAAGAACTCCAAGAAGGAAGAATATTGCAGATGGATTCATGTGGTTCATCTGTGCTGCCAAGCGGTGATGTACCGCTGTCAGTTTCTTCAGACAGTATATTACAATACTATACAGTAGATAGATAGATAGACTTAACAATAAATATACACACACAAATATTTCTGGCCCTACTAGATAAGCATACCTGGGAACTTCTGGGCTTCGGCTACCCGGAGCCTTCCCTTGCCGGACGTGGCCACGACTGCACACAGACGTTCCCGCCTTTTCTTTTGCACCATTTTGTTATTATGTGTGATATTAACCCCTTAATAACAACGCCCCTACATGTACGGGCTCAAAATACATTGTTTTCAATCTAGTGCTACTAGTGCTATATAAATAAATGTAATGTACTGGTGTTCAGCCAGTAACGGCTCACTGTATATCATGGGAGCTGCAGTTAGTGTGTAGTGTAGGCCACGACAACCCCAGTCTGTAACTACAATTCCCATGAAGTTCATCAATATGGCTGCTGAATGTTATTGTAGATGCAATCCACAAATATTTGTGTTTGTACTGAAGACTATTTGTAGACCCAGCCACCCAAAATCCAATCTAGAGTTACCAGCTACTATCGGTGGCTTAACATCATGAGAGTTGCAGTCAAGAAAAGTAATGTTGTATTGTGTAGTGCAGAATTATTAGTTACGGCAAGGTAAATAGGACACAGTAGTTGTAATATTTGGCACTCCAGTTGCCCTCACTTTCTCATGATGCATAACATACCAGACTGGCTAATAGCCATGGGAGCTATCTATGAAGAAGCAGCTACCAGTGTGAAGAGGAGGGGACCAGCTAAAGGGAAAAAAAGAGAGCAGAACAAACCACTTTGATAGCCAAGGGGTGTACAGTTTAACAATAAGCTTTTTTTGTCAACTACCATGTATTTTTTCTGCCTCTATGTCTGGTTAACTTAGTTTAAACAAAAGAATAAAGTAATCCTGTGCAAAAAAACACTAGAAACACTAAAACCCAAAAGTACAGCACTTCCAAAAAAAGAGTATGTTAATACTTAAACTAATAGTGTAAAACTGTAAATGAAAAAAATTAATACTAGAGGGGTTTAATTGTTCAACTCTGCCCCCCAGACTTGTCTCCTGTGCTTCAGACTCCCTGGTGTCTTGTGGGGGCAACCGGTCTGCTTGATGCGGGTAGGACACCTCCGCTGCTCCCCCGCACTTCCACTGGGGCTTCTATGACTGAGCACCGGTCATGTCATACAAGCCCCAGCGGAAATGCCGGGTAGCAGCGGAGGTTGCCTGGCAAACGTTCACCGGCTGCGAGAGAGTTGGATCAGGTCCTCTATTTAAGGTCGGATTATAAGACGACCTCAAATATAAGACAAGTGTTATTTTTCACAAAAAAAACTTACTTATATTAGAGCAAATACGGTAATCTCTCAGCTGTTAGTGAGTTTGGCTGCTCCTTGTCCAGTTTTATTCCTACAAAGCTGTTTCAGGATGGTATCCTAGATAATGGAGAATTTGATTTTCTCCAAGTTAAACATCCTAGTGGTTGTTACTTTTATTTTCTACCAGAAATCCACAAGAATCTCAAAATGTCCCCCTGGAACACCAATTACTGCAGGGACTGGTCCCCTTAATTCTAATTTGTCTCATTATTTAGATATTTTTTGCAACCCTTTGTAGTCGCGTTAGCCTCTTACATTAAAGACACCATTGACATTATAAACACTATGGAACAAATCAAGTGGTTGCCTGGTTATAGATGGGCTTACCTGGGAACTCTCCGGGTTTGACCCTGAGATTGCCAGGTGAGCGGGACCTGGGTATTGACACGCCCTGTTCCCCGCCCTTTTTTCCATTAAATGGGAGTGTTACCCTCTGCCGTCCCCAACGTCAGCGGGAACTCCCTCAACGTCATTGGGAACGTCAGTGTGCAGTCCGGGCCCGCGTCCCGCAAGGGTAACAGCAGATGTTACCTGCTTGTACACCTGCATCATGGCCAGGGAATTACTGCTATGAGAAATATACTTCTTTCATCTAATATGTGCTTAAAACAAATTGATTTTGTTAGTGAAGCAGCAGGTTTTATTTTAAAACACATTTACTTTTATTTCGATAAACAGATGTGTGGCACCGCTGTGGGAACCAGCTTTGTGAAATTTGGTGTGAACACCCTTTGGCTTCAAAACAGGATCAATTCTTATAGGTACACTTGCAGACACTTTAAGGAACTGGGCAGGCTGGCTGTTTCAAATATCGTGAATAATTAGCCACAGTTCTTCTGCGGATTTAGGAAGCCTCAGTTGCGTAATCCCAGGCAGACTTTATGATGTTTAGATCAGAGCTGTGTGGGGGCCCTACAATCATTTTCAGGACTCATTGTTTTTCTTCACATTTGGGGCCAATAAAATGCCTTCCTGATAGTACTACCTACACCTCTAAGTATTAAGGTGTAGGTCATTCTAACCAAATCCCCAACTCCATTTGCAGAAATGTATCCACGAACTTGCAAGGAACCTCAACCTTGTACCGCTCTGCAGCTGAAAAAACTGTAATATTTTTACTCATCAGTCCAGTCTCCATGTTGTAGGTATGGCTTTCTGGCCTCAAGTCTTCCATGAAGACCACTTCTGACCAGATTTCTAGACAGTAAATGAGCGTACCAAGGTCCCACTGTTCTCTGCTAATGCTGAGCTGATGGCACTGGTGGACATCTTCCAATGGCAAAGGCAAGTAAGCATGATGTGTTACCTTGGCTGACCACTGCATCTACGTTCCTCAACAAGAAACATTGGTTCTTCATAGTTTTTCAAAAGAGCTTGGGCAGAACATCTGGAAACCCTCGTGTGCCTTGAAATTTCTGCCTGGCGGAGACCTTGCTGATTCAGTATAACTACCTTGTGTCTTGTTGGTGTGCTCAGTCTTAATGATTGTGTTTCCACCTACATATTAAATTGATAATTATTAGCTCCTGTTTAGTATAATTGTTTAATCATACACCTAATTGTATGCCTACAAAATTCCTTGCTTCGTGTGAATGTACCTAGAAGAATTGATGCTGTTTTGAAGGCAAATGGGTGGTCACACCAAATATTGATTAAATACATATTTGTGGTAGGGGAAAAAAATGTGTGAAAAGCCCAGTGGGTCTGAATAGGTGTAAAACATATGTGAGACGCCTAGTGGGTCTGAATAGGTGCCAAGACCCTGAAAACGACCCCGTAGGTAGGAAAGAAACCTACCTCACAGGAAGGAGAAGGAAGAGGGATAGGAAAGGAAGAATATAGAAACTGAGGGGAGTACGGAGAGTAAACTGAGGGTTGGTGTGGACAGGAAGAATGGAAACGTAATGCCTTGAAGGGAAGGATGCTGAAAAGGGGGGTTATAAATACTCCTTAAGACCCCTCCCACAAATACAGGCTGTAATACAGTCTTTATGTTTGTGGTAGGGGTAAAACATGCGTAAAACGACCAGTGGTCTGAATAGGTGTAAACATGCGCAAGGAACCCAGTGGGTCTGAATATGTATAAAACAGTCTGAATAGGAGTAAAACATGCGCAAGAATTGGTGGTTAGACCCTGAAAAAGCTCCCTTAGGTAGGAAAGTTGCCAAAGAAACAACCGCCGCTGAGTGTAGGAGCAGAGTAGGGTTTGTAGGTAAGCCTGTGAACAACTGTAGAATCAAGCAGGGGTAAATAGGGGTTAATAGAGGGCAAAGTATATCAGTGGAGAGAGAAACTGCCTAAGCGTCCTTAAACCCCCCTTTCCCAGCACATAAACAGGTTGAGCTAATAAGCAGCTCTGAGGAAATAAAAACAAGCTCCCCCTCTCATGAAAACTAGCAGAACTGCGCAGAAGTGAAGTATACAGATGTGTGTATATATATATATATATATATATTTATATATTTATATACTGTTAATGTTGTAGGAAGGTAGGAGCACCATTTCTACATATATATTATAACATTATTGACTATATTATATAATAACATTGGAATATATTAAATAAAAAATATCATTGAAATTATATTTGGTTTAGTAAATTGTCTGCTTTTTGGAGGGAAACTTAACCGGTCATTATTCTACGGTATGGCTTTCTGGCCTCAAGTCTTCCATGAAGACCACTTCTGACCAGATTTCTAGACAGTAAATGAGCGTACCAAGGTCCCACTGTTCTCTGCTAATGCTGAGCTGATGGCACTGGTGGACATCTTCCAATGGCAAAGGCAAGTAAGCATGATGTGTTACCTTGGCTGACCACTGCATCTACGTTCCTCAACAAGAAACATTGGTTCTTCATAGTTTTTCAAAAGAGCTTGGGCAGAACATCTGGAAACCCTCGTGTGCCTTGAAATTTCTGCCTGGCGGAGACCTTGCTGATTCAGTATAACTACCTTGTGTCTTGTTGGTGTGCTCAGTCTTGCCATGGTGTATGACTTTTGCCATTACAACTGTCTTGTGAGTTTGGGTGTTCCCCATCCAGCTGTCTCTGTTACAGTTAATGATTGTGTTTCCACCTACATATTAAATTGATAATTATTAGCTCCTGTTTAGTATAATTGTTTAATCATACACCTAATTGTATGCCTACAAAATTCCTTGCTTCGTGTGAATGTACCTAGAAGAATTGATGCTGTTTTGAAGGCAAATGGGTGGTCACACCAAATATTGATTAAATACATATTTGTGGTAGGGGAAAAACATGCGTGAAAAGCCCAGTGGGTCTGAATAGGTGTAAAACATATGTGAGACGCCTAGTGGGTCTGAATAGGTGCCAAGACCCTGAAAACGACCCCGTAGGTAGGAAAGAAACCTACCTCACAGGAAGGAGAAGGAAGAGGGATAGGAAAGGAAGAATATAGAAACTGAGGGGAGTACGGAGAGTAAACTGAGGGTTGGTGTGGACAGGAAGAATGGAAACGTAATGCCTTGAAGGGAAGGATGCTGAAAAGGGGGGTTATAAATACTCCTTAAGACCCCTCCCACAAATACAGGCTGTAATACAGTCTTTATGTTTGTGGTAGGGGTAAAACATGCGTAAAACGACCAGTGGTCTGAATAGGTGTAAACATGCGCAAGGAACCCAGTGGGTCTGAATATGTATAAAACAGTCTGAATAGGAGTAAAACATGCGCAAGAATTGGTGGTTAGACCCTGAAAAAGCTCCCTTAGGTAGGAAAGTTGCCAAAGAAACAACCGCCGCTGAGTGTAGGAGCAGAGTAGGGTTTGTAGGTAAGCCTGTGAACAACTGTAGAATCAAGCAGGGGTAAATAGGGGTTAATAGAGGGCAAAGTATATCAGTGGAGAGAGAAACGGCCTAAGCGTCCTTAAACCCCCTTTCCCAGCACATAAACAGGTTGAGCTAATAAGCAGCTCTGAGGAAATAAAAACGAGCTCCCCCTCTCATGAAAACTAGCAGAACTGCGCAGAAGTGAAGTATACAGATGTGTATATATATATATATATTTATATATTTATATACTGTTAATGTTGTAGGAAGGTAGGAACACCATTTCTACATATATATTATAACATTATTGACTATATTATATAATAACATTGGAATATATTAAATAAAAAATATCATTGAAATTATATTTGGTTTAGTAAATTGTCTGCTTTTTGGAGGGAAACTTAACCGGTCATTATTCTACAATGCAACTCAGGTATCCTTTCATTAATAAAATTATGACTAGTGTACTTTTATAATAAGCCCCCCCTGAATTATGGTTCAGCAACGATTCTAATTGTACCTTTCCCAACTCCTATATCCAGTGGCGTCGCTACAGGGGGGCAATTGCCCCCCCTAGGTTATTCCTTGCCCCCCCTGTTGCCCCCCCGCCGAATTTGTAACCACCCAGGACAGTCCTTGACTGCTAACGACGGCATGGTGCCGTCGCTAGCAGTCCCAGTCAGGTGCTAACGACGGCACCATGCCGTCACTAGCACTATGTTACCTTGATGGAGGTCTCTGGACCTCTAACACCACCTACCACGGCGATCTGCCCCTCACACTGAAGGGCATCACCGGGTCCACCCGATCTGCCCGGTGACGTCTCGCGCAATGACGCGATGACGTCACCGCGCAACTTTATTAACAACTGACAATTGTCAGTTAAAGAGGTATGGGGGCATGCTGCTTAGATGCCTGTATCTCAGGCATCTAAGCAGATACATACCCCCAACATATACCGTTGGAAAGGTAATCGCCTCACCTTTCCAACGGTATATAGATTGTAAAAAATAATAAAAATATTAAGTTAAAAAAAATAAAAATGTAAAAAAAATGATTTGGGGGTCTCTAACGGCAGACAAAAAAAAGATCAAAATTGCTGAGAGACCCCCAAATTAAATTATTTAAACATAAAGTAGTTTAACTTTAAAAAAAAAAAAATTTAAGTATTCTAGCTAAATGATCACTGTGGTAGCCAATGTTACCACAGCGATCATATAGCTATAAAAAGTCACATTCCCTTTTTAAAAATGGCCGATACTAATTTTTAATCCTATGATCCCTTTGATCATGGGGTTAAATTTAGCCAACGGTAGAGGGAGGCAATTTTTGAAATCCTGATGAATTGCAAATATTATTAAAATCAGCCATTTAGCCTGTGCCATACGTGAGTAACCATATCATCCCTGGAGCGCCTTGCATTTTTACTGCAAAACTTATTTTTTTCTCCCTTTCCCATCATTTCTTTGGGATTGTAAGGGGAAAGAATGGTGTGTGCTACTGTGAGTAAATGTATGGAAAGAATGGCGTGTGCTTCTGTGAGTGAATGGAGATATGAAAGGCGTGTGAATGGTCAGTAATTAGGGTTGAAGCCTTGACGTGGCATTACTGCTCACGTAGGAAGTTAAATTATGGCACAAAAAGTACACATTTGCAAAAACGACATCCCTTGGCGCATCAAATGAGGGGCTGCATGTGTTTCTAGTACAAACCTGGAGTGCGCAAGACGCAAATGAACATGTCATTATGGTTAGAAAAAACATATTTTCAAGCCAAAGCGACATATTCCATCATTATTTGTGCACTCAACTTTTGTCCTAGAAATACACGTAGCCCCTCATTTGAAGCTCCAAGGGGTGTAGTTTCTTAAAATGGATGAATTGTCTGAATGAGGAATAGCATGACTTAATATGTGGATGAATTGTTTGAATGAGGGAGAGCATGAGTTAATATGTGGATGAATTGTCTGAATGAGGGAGAGCATGAGTTAATATGTGGATGATTTGTCTGAATGAGGGAGAGCATGAGTTAATGTGATTGTGTGTATCATAGATGTATAATTGTGGAAGGGCAAAGATGGCACTAGTAGGATGTTTGAGCCTTGGGGACCAAGATGGCACAGGCAGGGTGTGTATGGGACAAAGATGGCAAATCTTATGTGTGTTATCTGGGTGCTGGCCAGGTTCTATGTGGGCAGTGTGGTTGGGGTGTGCAACCTGTGATCTATCCCTGTAATTTAGGAGGTTTTAAATATACCTTTAATGCCGTGAATTCCAATTGATCTGTACCTGCAAAGCTGGGTTTTTGTGTTATTCTGTAGATCCATATCTGCTATGCTATGTTTCCATACATTATTTATGTATACCTGCAAACACAGGGTTTGTATGTCTTGTTCAGTTGATTAATACCTGCAATGCTGTTTCCATGTATTGATTTTATCTATACCTGCAATGCTACATTTCATATATTATTATTGTATACCTGCAAATACAGGATTTGTTTGATTCTGTTTATTTGATATATACCTTCAGTGCTGAGATCACAAGTGAATTTCAATTGATCTATACATGCAAAGCTGGGTTTGTGTGTTAATGTGTTGATCTATACCTGCTATCGGCAGCAGGTTCTAATATTTATATATATATTTATATATATATCGGCAGCAGGGACTAATATTAGGCCCTGAAATCATTTAGTGGAAAAGTTAAGGTATTGTGTTGTTTAAAGGATTTCAAGGATTAGTCGTACTAAATTGTGTCTTCAGGCTTCCCATGTTGAATGATCAAGTATTGTATTGTCCAATAACAAAAGTATCATTCCATAGCACATTACTTTTGGCAATATATATATATATATATATATATATATATATATATATATATATATATATATATGTGTGTGTGTGTGTAGTCATCATATATGTGTGTGTCATACCACTGAAAAAACAGTGGTGTGATTTAATGGTGGAAATTATTAATGCCCCCCCAGTTTGACTGTGGTATCTTGTGTGCCCCCCCTATATATTGTTTCTAGAGTCGCCACTGCCTATATCACAAGGATGTTCCCTAAAACTAGGTTTAAAAAGGCCAACTGTCTTAAATTACAAGAGATGTATTACTCTCTTTCTTGTTCCGGTGGCATGTGTGGTGCGTGCGTCATGTCAGCAGCACTGGAGCTGAACATGATGACTAAAAACAACCAAGATAACATGTATCTCGTGTCCGACAGAACCCTCCTTACTATCAGTATCTGACCAGCTTCCACTGTAGACATTATGAAGACTCGCTCCACTGTGACTAGCAAACCGGTTACCAAGAAACTATGGTCTAACTAGAAGGTAGTAGATCCCTATAACCACATAAACTAAACCTATAAAAAAAAGGCCGACGCACATTTGGCCAAGGCTTAGCTCTGCTCCTCTCGCGGGACCACCAAATAATAATGCATCCCCTGGCAGTATAGTACTATAGGGGTATAGAGATTTGAATTCACTGATCAAGGGTAACAATTATTGCTATGTGGATTTCAAAGTTACTTGAGCCCAACACAGCTGTTGCTTTCTTTTTTTAAATTAAATTCCATATTTACCAACTTTCTGATTTCCCAGGTTGAGCAGAGATGAAGGGGTCATGCACCACCCTACCCACATTCAATGTGAAGTCATGGGACAATCTGAAGATAAAATGTCCTACGCCTTCCTCTTCTGCATGTACAGTGCGTGATTTGTCCACAACAATGGCCCAAATGGGCCAAAATTTGTTGGGCCAAAAGAAACTCTGATAACATTGACAAGTTACAGCATTTAGCAATACGGTTTAGCAATCATATGTAAATGATAATCATATCAGTAGGACACAAAAAAGGAGATTATACAGTAAGCTTGGTATAATAAGACAAATAATTCATTTGATCTGGCTTATACAGCGCCTGTTAACAGACATATTATGCAGTATGGGTGTAGCTAACGATAACATTTACACAACTGGCATAGAGATCTTAGTGAAACTTAAATCTCTTTAAAACTTCATACTCCGTAAATATATTCTTGAGATACTTATAAGATCATGGAGGAAGCCAAGCTGATTGGAGTTAGCGTAGGTGACTTGCGATTGTGAATACCTAGACTTTCAAAATAAAATAAATTAAAATAGATGGATTTACTTAATAATTGTGTGCATTTTAGCTTTCAATGTAGCAAACTTTAACACGTCTCTCTTTGTGATGGTTTAGTGTGAAGCAGTAGAGAGAATTGTCCCTTTGACTAGTAGTCGGTGCCACCATGACTACAGATGAAGGGAAAGATAACATTCAGACAGTGGCCACAACATTTATCTGTGTACAAGCACCTTCAACTTGTAGTTACATTACAGACCATACTGATTCTTCTTTGCATAGCCATCAATGGGTTTTGTACATGTTCACAAAGGCAAAAGAGTAAAAATGTGTACAACGCCATAAAAAACAACACACAGTACTGATCTTCAAAGTAGAAACGATTATGCCAAGGTCTTGGATTTGCATTTTTTTTGTAAATAACTATATGGTTGACTGACATGACCTGGGCTCTCATCACTTTTTCACATTTTGTTTTTCTGAAGCAATGAGGACTAGGGTGGAATACACAAAGTGTTTTGGAATTGGAAAGGCAGTCCCTATTCAGGACTTGTGTCCAGATGTCTCAGAATTCCCCTCTGTAGCCCCACTTCATCTTCAGTGGAAGACTTTGGACAAGCGCAGCATTATTGACCAATGTAATGTACAGTTGGTTAATCACAGATGTGTTGCAGCAGGTGTAGCATTTCAGGTACGATTGCTGCTATGCCCCTCAAAAGACATTTAGTAGGTTTACTAAAGCAGGTAATTCTAGTAGATTTTCAGTAAGCATGATGAAGTTCCAAGCCTAGGTTCTCCTGCATGATTGATTAGTGGATGAGGAGGCTTTCAAGAAATCTCTCTGACCGCATTACACAGGGCCAACCACATCTTTCAGGTTGACATTGCAATTTTCGTGCAATAAACACCAAAGCTCCAATGATCTTGTCAGTCATCCTCGATATTGTGAGTAGACCCAGGGCAATTCCATGAGAATTCCCTTACTGGCAGGTAGTTTTCCAACCACTGTCAGTGTCAGCTCATCATGAATGTTCAGAGGCTGATCTTTGGCTTCTGCTTCACAGAAACATGCCATTTAATCTTTATTTTATCTGCTAAAATGCTGTAGAAAGGGTTGCATCCACATGCACAGAAAAGTTGTATGGTGAGGAGTATTGCATTATAGCTACGCAACTTTCTATGGCCACAATGCAACAAGAGAACTCAATGACTTTTAAAAATGATTAAGTAAGATATTTATTGACAAACCATACAATGTTCTCAAAACATAACATACAAACTGATAAATAAACATGAACAGAATTAAAATTAGATACACAAAATAAAATTAGATACAAAAAACACTAAGTATTCTATCATATTTTTAACAATATAGTTGGAGAGTAGATTCATATTTAAAAGGAGAACTCCCACCATTATTTCTACATTTACATGTTTGGCTACCTAGCAATACACTTTTCGTTGGGGAGAATACCAGTAAGTATGTTTTTGTTACTTGAAGAAGATGAGCAAGAAACCTACAAAGTTTAACATGGGTGTTCCTTAGTTCCTGTTGTTCCTTGTATTGTTCACAAAGTTGATGTGTTAGAAGCAGGAAAAATGGGTAAGTGTAAGGATGTGAGCGACTTTGACAAGGGCCAAATTGTGATGGCTAAACGACTGGATCAGAACAACTCCAAAACTGCGGCTCTTGTGGGGTGTTCCCAATCTGCAGTGGTCAGTACCTATCAAAAGTGGTCCAAGGAAGGAAAGTGGTCATGGGCGGCCAAGGAGAAGGCTGGCCCCACTGAAATCCAACAGATGAGCTACTGTAGCTCAAATTACTGAAAAAGTCAATGCGGTTCTGATAGAAAGGTGTCAGAACACACAGGGCATCGCAGTTTGTTGCATATGGGGCTGCTTAGGCACAGACCAGTCGGGGTGCCCACATGGACCCCTGTCCACTGCTGAAAGCACCTACAATTCGTACGATCTGTGCCGTGTTCTGATCTGCAAGACGCTTCCAGGTAGTGAGAACGCAGAGGATAGATAAGTAATAAGTAAAACATCCCTTACAACCATAGGTCAAGGTCAACCACGCAAAATCATGAACTACCCTAAATCAGGGCAGCTCCCCCAGGAGGAGGAGGGTTCTTTCTTTGTGCTTTGAGTCATTTGTGCTATACAACAGGACATCATATCCCAGTGCTCTGTCTCAGAATGTTCTATTACACATTTTACTTTCTCCCACTACAGGTCCAGGATAGCTCAGGGACACTGTTGTATCAGCCACAGTGTTAATTATTGAAGGACAGAGCTCAACATTTGAGGCCTATTTCTACCAACTCACCGCTTAGTGAACATACACCTCAGCTGTGTTGCTATGTACTATGTTATCTATATCACCAGACAAGCAGGCTTTGTGTAAAGTAATCTGTTTTATTTCATCGCACGCAGGAAGCTATTAGCTACCACAGGGAATTGTTTGGAAGTATCAACAATCAACAATTGTTCTTGATGCCAATCAGAAAGTGTGCCAGCTGCAAATCTTGTATCTTATCACCTGTTGCTGTTCATTGTGCAGACACTTTTAAGAAAATATAGCTGTTAATAGGATCAAACATTTATTTTAGGAATGTGAACAGGTTCCTTTGTACTTGATTTTGGCATGGCTGTTACACGTGTATTAGAGGGTGGCAGATACCAGAAGTGTGGCATTCATATTATATATTTATCAAGAACAATACGTCAGGTGCCTGGGAGGTGATGAAATATTGGACCCAGGCGCTAATTACCCTTGGCTTATACCTGGATCATTGCAATCTTACCGTATGTGTTAGCATATGTGTAAGTATGTTACTGTGTATTCCTATGTGTGTATGTTATTGTGTTACTGAGTGTGTGTATGTTATTATGTGTATGTTACTGTGTGTTAGTATGTTAATATGCGTGTGTGTATGTTAGTATGTGTGTTAATTAGTATAGCTGGAAAAAACTGACAGGCTCCTAAATCCAAACCAAATTTGTCAACCCCTGTGATATAGGTTAAACACAAGGGACTTATGTCTCTTTTCAAGCTTACTAATAGTAACAGTTTAAAAGTAATGTAAAAAAGGTATATTACACAAAAGGTGGAAAATGTGTTATGGAATGGATCATGTTAAAAAACCAGTAGATTTTGGGGGACTAGAATATCGCTGACCTAGCACATTCTGAATGCAGGCTTACACATGCAACTCTTGCAACAGTCTTTTTATATTCTATAAGAAAGCAAACCATTGGTTTGTGATAACTTTTGTTATGTGCATTTCTTGTGTTTTCAGAAGCCTCAATTACTATGCCAGTATCACAACCTCATGCTGACGAGTCCCACTAGAGACAAAACAGCTGTCCATGACTAGTGATCTGGCTACTGCACCTCTTTCCCGAGCGTTGGCTAAATGCTCAACATAACATTAATTTTCACTAATATATATAAAAAATGGGCCAAAATTGAAAAAAAAGACCAACAACATATGCTTCATTATGAGGTGATCCTGAATATAGGCTGACTCTTCAAACCCTGGATCTTAACCCATTCAGGACAAAGGCATTTTTACACTTCCAGAGCAGTTCAATTTTTTATTTTTTTTATTTTTGCATGTCCTTGTTTAACTTTAATTAATTTTCCACATTTAATGTACCTCCACATTTTTTGTAGTGTAATTTTGTTTTCTAACGTAGACTAAAACCTTAAATCTGTAGTCGAGTTGAATGTAAAAAAAAGTCAAAGTCTTTGAAAAAGTAAACACAATAAAAATACACCTTTGCTGCCCACTGACTCTTTTTTTCTAATTAAGATATATATATATATATCTATCTATAACAGCTTAAAAAAGCAGACGCTATCTTGCCCCCACCCCTGGGGCCTTTGCTGTAGGTTCCTAATCTCTCTGTGTCGAGGGGTTTTGCTCCATGCTGTGTATCCATTGTATGCTGTTGAACTATATATTATCTTCCTGTATGTTCTTGTATCATTGCCTATGTATGCTATGTAACTTGGATATATGGATGTGTCTTCCTTTTAATAAACGCTGAATTAACAAAAAAAAAAAAAAAGCAGATGCTATGAATTTAAAAATAAAAGCTGCCGTGACCCGGATTCGAACCGGGGTTGCTGCGGCCACAACGCAGAGTACTAACCACTATACGATCACGGCACGCCACTTGAAGAGATGGATCATTGTGGATACAAGGCAGTGTCACTTACTTAAGTATCACTTAACCTGGCTGAGTTCTGAAATGGAATGCAGTGTCATTTCTGAAGATGTCACAAACCATCAATAAAAACAAAACAAAAAACTCACCAGGCCATTGTACTTGAAACTTCTTGTATAGCAAATGGTTATTTATGCTAAAATAAGGGTGATTAGGTATTTCCTCATATAATGTGGGACAGCAATGTTGCTAATAAAATCCAAAGTATATTTTAAACGGTAACTTCAGCATCACTGATTACCTCTGCATTAACAAGAGTTGTCCTAACTTTTTTTCCCAAAGAGGACACAACTTGAGGAAGCTTTAGTTGGGACTGAGTGCAACATTGTTTAAGCAGGGCATTCCTCAATTTTAGTATCTGTAGGCAGGGCCGGCCCGACAATGGAGCCGAGTGGGGCAACTGCTCCAGGCGGCACTTTTGAAGGGGCGGCACTTTGCCACCTTTTGTTTTTTAAAGCGGAAGAAAGAGAGAGAGAGAGAGAGAGGGGGCGCCGAGTGGTTTTATCTTACCAAGTTGTCAGTACCTGCTCGGCGTCCCTCTCTCCTCTGCGAGCCCTCTAGCTCAGCCTCGGTGCCGGCTTGTAATGCTGAGCGCCGGAAGATGACATCGGTATTTTAAACTTCGCCCCAGGCAGCATTTTGTCTTGGGCTGGCCCTGTCTGTAGGTGCAAATTGTTATGAGACGCACTACTGGTTATGTCCTGTTTATCCATTGTAAAGTGCTGTGGAATATAAGTGCAACATATAAATCAATAAATAATAATTATATGAGGTACTGAAATGGCCTTGGTAAGAAAAGCTGACAAAGTGGACACAGAAGATCCTTTATATGCAAATCACAGTTGATTGAGATTAAAAAAATATATTATGGTAGCCAAATAACTTGGATTTTTGTATGAAAAAAATAATTTTGAAGAAAGTGACACGTCTGTTTTATCTTCATCTCAATCCACAGCGATCAGCTTTACCATACTGTTGAGTGGCTCGCCGTGATCGTATAGTGGTTAGTACTCTGCGTTGTGGCCGCAGCAACCCCGGTTCGAATCCGGGTCACGGCAGTTAATTTTTCTTAAAAATGGTTGAGCAGTAAATGATTGTCATTATTGTACATTTCTTTCATTATTTAGTCTTTAGGTACACTTGTCACTGTTCTGAGTAGATGGAAACTGTCATGAGATGCGCTATTGGTTATTGGTTATTTATCCATTGTAAAGTGCTGTGGAATATGAGTGCAACATATAAATTAATAAATAATAATAAGATGAAGTACTGAAATGACCTTGATTAAAAAAAAAAGCTGACAAAGTGGACACAGAGGAAGCACATATACCGTATTGGCCCGAATATAGGCCGCACTTTTTTCCCCCACTTTAAGTCTTTAAAGTGGGGGTGCGGCCTATATTCGGGGTCTAGCGCCCGACGCCCGGGACATGCAGTCCCGGGCGCCGGGCAGGCAGCGGGGTTAGGATACAGATCCCCCGCAGCGGTGCAGGGGACCTGTATCCTACTGTCTGATACGCTCAGACAGCCTCCCCTGCCGGCACTTTCCACGGGGGGAGTACCGGCACGGGAGGTTGTCTAAGCGCATCGCACGGACGTTCACCAGCAGTGGCGATGCGCCGTTGCCGGTGAACATCCACACGATGCATTTTAACCCCCCGACTTACCAGAGCAGACTCCCGGGTGTCTTGCAGGGCCGGCGGAAGACATCTACGCAATACGCGTATACAACTTCCGGTTCCGGCACTTCCGCTGAGTGCCGGCACCGGGAGTTGTATACACGATGTGCATAGATGTCCCCCTCTGGCCCCGTAAGACACCCGGGAGTCTACTCTGGTAAATCGGGGGGGGGGCAGAGTGGCAGCATATCGAGGGGGAGGACAGAGTGGCAGCATATCGAGGGGGGGGGAGAGGACAGAGTGGCTGCATATCTCGGGGGGGGAGAGGACAGAGTGGCAGCATATCTCGGGGGGGTAGGACAGAGTGGCAGCATATCTCGGGGGGGTAGGACAGAGTGGCAGCATATCTCGTGGGGGAGAGGACAGAGTGGCAGCATGTTTTTTGGTGCTTTTTTAAAGAAAAAAACTTTTTCTTTAAAAAAGCACCAAACTTTTAGGGTGCGGCCTATATACGGGGGCGGCCTATATCCGAGCCAATACGTTATATATATATATATATATATATATAGAGGGAGAAGCCAAATGGCATAAAAACCCAAGGACAGAGTATAGAACATTTGATACTGTCCTAACCTCAACGTGCGAGGAAAGGGATTTAGGGGTAGGCAGACAATGCAGTAGAGCAGCAGGTAATGCTAGCAGAATGCTTGGTTGTATAGCGAAAAGTATTAGCAGTAGAAAGAGCCGTTGTACAGATCACTGGTGAGACCTCACTTGGAGTATTGTGTACAGTACTGGAGACCGGATCTCCAGAAGGATATAGATATGTTGGAGAAAGTTCAGAGAAGGGATACTAAAATGGTTCATGGATTACAGGATAAACCTTACCAGGACAGGTTAAAGGATCGTAACATATACAGCCTGGAAGAAAGACGTGACGGGGGGATACGATAGAAACACTTAAATACTTAAAGGGAATCAACAAGATAAAGGAAGAGAGTTTATTTGAAAGGAGAAATACTACCACAACAAGAGGACATATTCATAAGCTATAGGGGCAAAGGATTAATGATAACAGGAAATATTACTTTACAGAAAGGGTAGTGGACGCATGGAATAGCCTTCCAACAGAAGTGGTAGATGATAATACAGTATTATTTATTATTATTATTTATTGTTTTATATAGCGCCATCAAATTCCGTAGCGCTGTACAATGGGGTACAGTAAAGACATTTAGGCAAGCATGGGATAGGCATAATGCCAAGCTAGATATAGGATAAGGGTGGGTACTAAGGAAAGTACTCAGAGGTTGGGCAGACTGGATGGGCCTAATGGTTCTTATCTGCCGTCACTTTCTATGTATTTATGATTCTATATTTCTAACTTTATGTACTTGTATGTTAATATAGTTACTGCTCTCACATTTCAAAACATCAAACTCATCAAAAGTTAAACCATGGTTTAAAATTTAAAATGGTAAACGTTTACAAATTATCCAGAAACAATACGGATATGTATATTCTGGAGGAGAGGGAAGAGAAGGGAGATGTGATTCAAACATTTACATACAATTCTGAAAATGTGTGATCTAGACAGCAGCCTGCTTTTCATCACTTAGTGTGGCTCGCCGTGATCGTATAGTGGTTAGTACTCTGCGTTGTGGCCGCAGCAACCCCGGTTCGAATCCGGGTCACGGCAGTTATTTTGTTAGCAGGCAATCTTTGTAAAAAAAATAAGAATTAGCAAGGACAATTTACAATAACTTTAATAACAATGGTAAAAAAAAGAGGGAGACGAGGACCCTCATATATACTTGTATATGAAGATATTACATATTACATATGGAGATATTATATAAACAGGTTTTAACTTGTTTGTCTTTGATTGGTTCCACTTGTCTTCATCCTGAATAAAGACTTTCTTGCAATTTTAACCACAATCTTCCTTTTCATTTTAAATTGGAGATCAGGACCAACCATCTGTCTCACAGGAAAAATGATCAGTGGGTTGGATATGACCAACTGCACACTACATGAGCATGAAAATTCCGTTGTTGGCCACGCTTAACGTCATCAGGCTGCCGCTGGCCTTAAAGTGCCAGGACCAACCTGTCATCGCCAGTCAGGTCCTGTTTAGTTGACGCACAAAATGTATATACATAGAGCTTTTGTTTTAAACCATATTAATATAAAAATATCGTATTTATCACCACAGCAGCCTAAAATGTCCAAAATGTAAAACAAGGCCCACTGTTTCACACTTTAGCTTAGGATTTCTTCAACATGTTAAGTATCACGACTGGAAAAAAAAAAACGATTTATCCATTGTCATCGTGTGTTAATACACCACATACATAGATCCTTTATTTTTTTCGAGGGTCCAAAATGCTTAATACTAAACTCACTATTAGTTTAATATTTTTTGGGTTGGTGGACAGGGGACGTATTCTTAGGGAGACACTCCAGCCATCATAGACACTTTAATGAATATGATTGCATATGGTTCCTTTAAATGTTTGTGATGCCCCCCTTGCAGAACCTATCAGCAGCAATTTGCTGTGCAGGAGGTGACTTCAGATAAACACATCTCTGGTCACATGGTTTATTCACTGCTAGTCAGCTCAAGCCCAGTGCACATGTGCAGAAAGAGGTCTGCTCGATTTCAATCATCACAGTATGGAGGAGGCATTCTGTTGCAGCTCTGCAGCTGCAGCTTCTACTAAAGATAAGTACTTTATTTTTCACAGGTGTAAAGCATGCATAAGGTACTCATAAAGTTACTTTAATATGTCTTATTTGTTTAAAAGGCTGCCTAAGACACTGGAGTGTCCCTTTAAGATGACCAGATGTAATTTATGCAACTTTCCATGACAAAATAACACAGGGAGGATCTTTTGCTAAGCCTTTTTTTTTTTCAAAATTCACTGGCAACAGCTGAAAGGGCACTACTAGGTTTATAGAAGCGTAAATGCATTTAGAGTGTATGAACGTGCACTCCCAATGTCTATGCACCTGTAAATGGCACATACAAAGCAGTGCTGTGCGCTAAATAAAGGAAGCTGCTGGATCGGTGTGCATAAAACAAAAGATTAGTGTAGCAGTTTTAAAATGTCTCTGTCCCTTTAAAACAATTAGTGGAGGAGGAAAAAAAAAAAAGCGTCGCCCAACGTGGGGCTCGAACCCACGACCCTGAGATTAAGAGTCTCATGCTCTACCGACTGAGCTAGCCGGGCTCTGCGTGGTAATGCAGTCAAATCCGAGGGAGGGATTGTATAAGAGATCACAAATGAAATATAGTCTTTTGCTCAGGACCATAGATATACATAGAAGATAATACTTATTAGTGTTAATATAGGAAGAAGGAAAAAACATATTTGGGGATCTGTCTTTTATGTTACAGATGACGATCTTATATTTTAAAAAATAAAAATTATTTAAAAAATAAATATATATTTAACACCATATAAGCAACAGTATTTAGTGTTTGGAACCACCTTTATTGGAGTACTTAGGCTTAGTGGTGGGCTAAGCCTTATATGGCCATACAGCATGACTAAATCTCAATAAATTTGTTTTCTTGAAAACTATAGTTGTGAAGGTTTGTAACCTGTTTGGTGTGCTAGACACTAACACAACTACACATTTAACACTAACATACAATAACAGACTCACATGCAGAACCTCACACTATCACACATCAAAACACTAGCACAACCAGATATTCACTAAGCTGAATCCACCCCACCCCCTGCTGTAGCAAGGTTTCCCTGGATTTTTCATTTGTCTTGTGTGATTGATAGAACGGATGTCAGAGGTACACTAATCACCCCTGATCTCGGGTGCTTTAACTATGTTGAACTAGCTCACTTTGGCTTATTAATAATGAAACTACCACAAGGGGGCAGCATTGGCTGAGTAATTGATGTTTGGTAAAAGTAAACTAAAAGGAAGTGACTTCTGAGGTCTGAATAAAAGGTGAAAATAAATGGAAAAAACTCCATGTTATTCTTAAGCAAATACAGTATGTAGAGCTACAGCCCTAGGCCAGAACTACTCGTTTAAATCAGATCTTGTTCTACAAGTTTCCATTAGTAGTCTTTACTCTCAATGCACTGGGGTCATGAGTAGTATCAGTATCCTCAAAGCAGGGGCATGTAAGAAAAGATTTATCTCAGACCCAATTTTACTCTACTACTCCTTTATACGTGCCTGTTAATTAATCATATATATTTTGTTAATGTAAAATTAATGTACTCTTTATAGATAATGGTTAATAATAAAAAATGAAACTTCCCATACCGGGAGTCGAACCCGGGCCGCCTGGGTGAAAACCAGGAATCCTAACCGCTAGACCATATGGGAGTTTACTGTGAAATTTTGAAGTATTAATTCTTTAGTTTCAGATTCTCCAGCCATGGTGCCACAACCTAGCACTCCGTATTGTCAATCTTCCACCGCTATAATGTGCACTGCACTGTATGACTGCATTTAGCACTGTTAGCATAATATCAAACATGACGTAACAATTGATACTAAATCCATGGAACTGCTAAATTAAACTGTAACTTTTACTGAAATGCACAAAGAGTACTCTACTAATAACCAGATGAGAACGGTCAAAAATAAGGATAGGGTTAAAAATACATATCTCCATTACCTCTAGTGTTGATTATTGCTAGAAATCGCCGAAACACATTGTTCTTGTGGAACCTAGTTCTTTTTGGCAGTAGTACCAGTAGTTACATGTGTATTTTTTTTTACATTTGATTTCAGTCTTTAACCCCTTAAGGCTCTTGCTGTTTATTATAAACTGTATTTTGCATATTGTTGGAACTAGATGGACTAGATTTTTGTTTTCTTATTTTTTCTTTATTTTACTAATCACATTGTGATTAGTGACCTGGTCTCCATTGACCTTCATGGTTGAATTCAGTACCTTATTTAACCTGCTGGGTTCTCAGGAGAGTCTAGAAGACCTTCTTGGGAACTTATTTATTTTTTGGTGGGCACCAGCATCTTCAAGAGGCAAAATGCCTCGCTAAGGCGCATGTGCCAGCTCTCCGAGGCAGTCATAGTGCTTCCTGGGATGGAAGTGTTGCTGTTTGAGCTAATCGAAGGTGATTGTTGATCATCTACTAACTTCTTGTAAAGCAGGCAGCTGGCATCATACTTAATAGGTGGAGCGACCAGACGTTGATGCTGCTACAGTTTATGCTGTTGCTGCAGTATTTATAATGTTATAATGATTTACTGATAGGGAGACTAAATACTGAATTGTCCATTTAGAAAGACACTCTTCCCTCATGTGAAGAGAAAGGGTGAGATCCATGGATTAATGTCAGGACCCGGGCGAGCAGGTCGGGTAGGAGCCCATGTGCAGGGGACACTGGGGAGTTTGTCTGTACACCTCATGTGCAGGGGACACTGGGGAGTTTGTCTGTACCCCTTTATGCATATTGATGGGTAGGTAGGTACAGACAGGTTACCAGACGAATTAGCAGGACTGGAAAACAGAATAGTGGGGAGCTGAGGCAGAGACAGGGGAGCTGAGGCAGAGACAGGGGAGCTGAGGCAGTGGTGGATGGCAGGTAAGCCCGCTGGCAGAGGCTGACGGCAGGTAAGCCCGCTGGCAGAGGCGGACGGCAGGTAAGCATGCTGGCAGAGGCGGACGGCAGGTAAGCCCGCTGGCAGAGGCGGACGGCAGGTAAGCCCGCTGGCAGGGCTGAAGGCAGGAACAATACAGGATCAGGTACAGGTCCAGAGCAAAGCGGTCCTCCAACGTTAATGCCAAGGCCCTGACTGAAGGTCTTTAACCCCTTAAGGACCGGGCTCGTTTTTTTGTTTTTGTACCCTGTGGGACCGAGGCTGTTTTAATACTTTTGTGGTGCTTGTGTTCAGCTGTAATTTTCTCCTCACCCATTTAGTGTACCCACATAAGTTATATATTGTTTTTTTCACGACAAGATGGGCTTTCTTCAGATACCATTATTTTGATCGTATCATCTTATTTACTATAAAAAAAATAAAAAAAACATGGTGAAAGATTTTATGACTTTTATTTGAAAAATCTTTTACTCGCCTAAAAAAGCAAGTAAAAAAACTAGCTAAATAGATTCTACTACTTGTCCTGAGTTTAGAAATACCCAATGTTTTTATGTTTTTTTTGCTGTTTTTTGTAAGTTATAGGGCAATAAGTAAAAGCAGCGTTTTATGATTTCCAAACCTTTTTTAACAAATCTGGTCAGTCTGCCTCCATCTCCTCTTTGGAACATCTTTGAAGCCGGTTAACTCAATTTAACCCATTCAAACCATATATTTTTGAAAACTAGACACCCCAGGGTATTTCAAATGCTGTTATTTTAACCCTTTCCATGCCACAGTTATACAACCACACTTTGTCAAACTGTAATAGTAATTTTGTTTATTTTTTTTTCACACAAATTGTACTTTAGTTATAGATATACAGGTTCTGGTATATGTTCCTGTCAAACAACACCCCAATGTGTGTTCAGGAACATCTCCTGAGTACAGCGATACCCAACATGCATGGGTTTGTCAGATTGTTTGGCTGGTAAAAGGCTACTTTTGGGGCATGTGTAATTCAGGTGGTCATTTGGTCATTCGGCCTCCATCTCCTCTTTGGAATATCTTTGAAGCCGGTTAACTCAATTTAACCCCGTCAAACCATAAATTTTTGAAAACTAGACACCCCAGGGTATTCCAAATGCTGTTATTTTAACCCTTTTCATGCACCAATTATACAACTACACTTTGTCAAACTTTGTAATAGTATTTTTTTTTTATTTTTTTTTCACACAAATTGTACTTTAGTTATAGATATACAGGTTCTGGTATATGTCACTGTCAAACAACACCCCAATGTGTGTTCAGGAACATCTCCTGAGTGCAGTGATACCCGACATACATGGGTTTGTCGTGTTATTTGAGATTTAAAATGCCACATTTGGGACGTGCGCTTTTTTTCTCCATTTTGGTCAGTCTGTACCTATGCCCTATCTTTGAGCTCGGCCACTCCAATTTACCCCATCAACAATTTTTTTTTATATTAGACACCCCTTGGGTATTTGAAGTGCTTTTATTTTAACTCTTTGTTGAGATTTTTGAGAAATTTTAGCACTTGCTCAAAATAATAAACTTTATTTTTTTATTTTATTTTTTTAATACTTTTTTAATATTTTTTTACACATTTTGCTGGTACTGGATGGTTCATCTAGTGACATCACTGCATAATTATTTTTAAATTTTAGCACATTTTTTTTTATATTTTTTTCCATTTTTTTATTATTTTTTGAATATTTTACTAATCACATTGTGATTAGAAAGCTGGGCTCCATTGACTTGCATGGTTGAATGCAGTACCTGTATTCAACCTGCAAGTGGAGCCAGAGTTCTCTAGAGGTTCTGGAGACCATCTAGCGAACTCTTTGATCTTTATTGTTTTTTTTCCCGGGCCGCCGCCATCTTGCTCATGGCGAAGATCACAGGCAGCTAGAGGTAAGTGTTTGGTGTCGCTGGATGCCTCCTGACACGCTTTTAAAACGGGCGTCCGCCGCCATACAATGTATGGCGGCTGTTGACGCCCCGGGGAGGGGCCAGACATGGCCCCCGATGCCGATCTCGGCCTTGCTGAACGCCTCGACATCGGGGCATTACAGTAACGCCGTTTAAGCGAAGAAAGTTATCGTTGATCACTTTCTAAGCTTATTTAATTTTTTGACGGTTCAGGACCGTCAAAGGTCATTAAGCGACCGTTTTTCCATGACGGTCCTGAACCGGCAAAGGTCGTTAAGGAGTTAAAAGCAGGGTTCCACTCAGGTAATAAGGCTCAGCTTTACCTGGTAATTGGATTCTGAGCACTCCAGATGGAGGAGGGTGGCCACTAGTGGTAGCAGATGGATATACCACATGTATGATTAAGCCATGGTTCAGGCAGCAAAAAGTGGACCCCGACAATTAAACTACATGAAAATGTCACAAGGATTATAAACAAGACAAGGAGTACATTTTAACTTTAAGATGATATCATTTATTAGAAATAAATCTGTAGTAGAAGTTCACAAGGTAATACTAAATAGCATCATGTGGATTTTGATATTGTCTAAAAAATCCTGGACTTGAGTTTACTAGGACTCAAGTGTACAGGCTCCCTCTGGACTCACAAAGAATCATCCTTTAGCACTCAGGAGAGGAAAACCCCCTTGTGGGGGAAACCTCTGGGGATCCATGGCTAAAAAGACTGCCCATCCCTCTGGGCATTAAGAGGTTAGTGCTTAAGATGTAGTTTAAAGCACAATCGTACTGACAGTAGAATGGATGTGGTGAAGATGGCTCTGTGGATCTTATTATGCTATTGTTCAGGTAATGTTGAAGAAAGGATGCATCATTCCCACTTCTAAGAAAAAGAAGCACAAACAATGAGAAACTAAGTGATAAGACACGGTTGTTCAATATATTAAAAAACCTTATTACCTTCATCCAGGAAGAGAGTTAGCTAGATTAGCAGCTCTGTGTATCACCTAGGTGTCTAGGTGTGTGTTAGTGTGAGTGAAAAAAGAGAAGCGTCCATCAAGCTCAGCCTTTCCCAGAAATCAGATGAAAAAAAAACAAAAAAAAAAACGTGTTGGTGAGTCCACAGGAGTGGGGGATCCAGGTAACTCCATCCTTTCAACGAAAGGGGAACTCGATCACCAACACTTACTGGGGCTGACTTGTTTGTATGCATGTTGCTGACTTGTGTGTATATATGTTGGTGACTTGTGTGTATGTGTATGTTGCTGGTTTATGTGTGTTCGCTGCTGTTACATACGCTGTTGCTGCACGCTGTCTTTTGGGATGTGTGAGAGAAAGACTAATGTTACTGCACTCTTATTGACCATCTGCATTGTGACATCACATGACTATGACATCACATGATTATGACATCACTGCTTAGCATCAGAATTCTAGCAGGGAGGGGAAGTTAATGTTGAAGCTGATTAATGTGTAAAAAGGGCCACATTTTGTATACAATATTTTATGTAAAACTTCTGAATCAATAAATGTATTTTGGACATATTAAGCCTTTTTTGAACACCAATCAGGTTTTTCTTATGGAATTTGGAGGCCCTAAACGACAAAAATAGAACATCAGCAAATACCTTGAAAGAGATTACTATCGCTTAATCGACCAAAATAACTCCAAACAACAGAACAGGCAGAAAAAGTGTAAAATAGAGATAAAGTTTGAATAAAACAATAGAGAAAAGAAAGATTATCTTCCTACCAGACTTTCATCAAACGTCAAGAAACGCATCCAATCCAGACGGCTCCCAAAAATGAATCAATCATGTGTACTTTGTATGGAGTGTATGTATCAGAAATATATATGCATGTATGTATGTAGCTGATTTGTGTGTATGTATGTTGTGTTTTGCTTGTATGTATGTTGCTGATTGGCGTGTGTGTTGGCTGCTGTTTGTTACGTATGCTGTAGCTGTATGTTATCTTCCTCTAATGTGTGAGAAATTAATGTTGGCGCACTGTTATTGAGAGTGAAAAAAGAGAAGCGTCCATCAAGCTCAGCCTTTCCCAGAAATCCGATTGAAATGCCATTAACGGAGCAACACTAGCAAGCTGTATTGCCTTAACCGGACCGTGTTGGTGAGTCCACAGGAGTGGGGGGTCCAGGTAACTCCATCCTTTCCACGAAAGGGGAACTTGATCACCAACACTAACTGGTGCTGACTTGTTTGTATGCATGTTGCTGACTTGTGTGTATATATGTTGGTGACTTGTGTGTATGTGTATGTTGCTGGTTTGTGTGTGTTCGCTGCTGTTACATACACTGTTGCTGCACGCTGTCTTTTGGGATGTGTGAGAGAAAGACTAATGTTACTGCACTCTTATTGACCATCTGCATTGTGACATCACATGACTATGACATCACATGATTATGACATCACTGCTTAGCATCAGAATTCTAGCAGGGAGGGGAAGTTAATGTTGAAGCTGATTAATGTGTAAAAAGGGCCACATTTTGTATACAATATTTTATGTAAACTTCTGAATCAATAAATGTATTTTGGACATATAAAGCCTTTTTTGAACACCAATCAGGTTTTTCTTATGGAATTTGGAGGCCCTAAAGTACAAAAATAGAACATCAGCAAATACCTTGAAAGAGATTACTATCGCTTAATCGACCAAAATAACTCCAAACAACAGAACAGGCAGAAAAAGTGTAAAAGAGAGATAAAGTTTGAATAAAACAATAGAGAAAAGAAAGATTATCTTCCTGCCAGACTTTCATCAAACGTCAAGAAACGCATCCAATCCAGACGGCTACCAAAAATGAATCAATCATGTGTACTTTGTATGGAGTGTATGTATCAGAAATATATATGCATGTATGTATGTAGCTGATTTGTGTGTATGTATGTTGTGTTTTGCTTGTATGTATGTTGCTGATTGGCGTGTGTGTTGGCTGCTGTTTGTTACGTATGCTGTAGCTGTATGTTATCTTCCTCTAATGTGTGAGAAATTAATGTTGGCGCACTGTTATTGAGAGTGAAAAAAGAGAAGCGTCCATCAAGCTCAGCCTTTCCCAGAAATCCGATTGAAATGCCATTAACGGAGCAACACTAGCAAGCTGTATTGCCTTAACCGGACCGTGTTGGTGAGTCCACAGGAGTGGGGGGTCCAGGTAACTCCATCCTTTCCACGAAAGGGGAACTTGATCACCAACACTAACTGGTGCTGACTTGTTTGTATGCATGTTGCTGACTTGTGTGTATATATGTTGGTGACTTGTGTGTATGTGTATGTTGCTGGTTTGTGTGTGTTCGCTGCTGTTACATACACTGTTGCTGCACGCTGTCTTTTGGGATGTGTGAGAGAAAGACTAATGTTACTGCACTCTTATTGACCATCTGCATTGTGACATCACATGACTATGACATCACATGATTATGACATCACTGCTTAGCATCAGAATTCTAGCAGGGAGGGGAAGTTAATGTTGAAGCTGATTAATGTGTAAAAAGGGCCACATTTTGTATACAATATTTTATGTAAACTTCTGAATCAATAAATGTATTTTGGACATATAAAGCCTTTTTTGAACACCAATCAGGTTTTTCTTATGGAATTTGGAGGCCCTAAAGTACAAAAATAGAACATCAGCAAATACCTTGAAAGAGATTACTATCGCTTAATCGACCAAAATAACTCCAAACAACAGAACAGGCAGAAAAAGTGTAAAAGAGAGATAAAGTTTGAATAAAACAATAGAGAAAAGAAAGATTATCTTCCTGCCAGACTTTCATCAAACGTCAAGAAACGCATCCAATCCAGACGGCTCCCAAAAATGAATCAATCATGTGTACTTTGTATGGAGTGTATGTATCAGAAATATATATGCATGTATGTATGTAGCTGATTTGTGTGTATGTATGTTGTGTTTTGCTTGTATGTATGTTGCTGATTGGCGTGTGTGTTGGCTGCTGTTTGTTACGTATGCTGTAGCTGTATGTTATCTTCCTCTAATGTGTGAGAAATTAATGTTGGCGCACTGTTATTGAGAGTGAAAAAAGAGAAGCGTCCATCAAGCTCAGCCTTTCCCAGAAATCCGATTGAAATGCCATTAACGGAGCAACACTAGCAAGCTGTATTGCCTTAACCGGACCGTGTTGGTGAGTCCACAGGAGTGGGGGGTCCAGGTAACTCCATCCTTTCCACGAAAGGGGAACTTGATCACCAACACTAACTGGTGCTGACTTGTTTGTATGCATGTTGCTGACTTGTGTGTATATATGTTGGTGACTTGTGTGTATGTGTATGTTGCTGGTTTGTGTGTGTTCGCTGCTGTTACATACACTGTTGCTGCACGCTGTCTTCTGGGATGTGTGAGAGAAAGACTAATGTTACTGCACTCTTATTGACCGTCTGCATTGTGACATCACGTGACTATGACATCACATGATTATGACATCACTGCTTAGCATCAGAATTCTAGCAGGGAGGGGAAGTTAATGTTGAAGCTGATTAATGTGTAAAAAGGGCCACATTTTGTATACAATATTTTATGTAAACTTCTGAATCAATAAATGTATTTTGGACATATAAAGCCTTTTTTGAACACTAATCAGGTTTTTCTTATGGAATTTGGTGTCCTTAAACTACAAAAATAGAACATCAGCATATACCTTGAAAGAGATTACTATCGCTTAATCGACCAAAATAACTCCAAACAACAGAACAGGCAGAAAAAGTGTAAAAGAGACATACAGTTTGAATAAAACAATAGAGAAAAGAAAGATTATCTTCCTGCCAGACTTTCACCAAACGTCAAGAAACGCATCCAATCCAGACGGCTCCCAAAAATGAATCAATCATGTGTACTTTGTATGGAGTGTATGTGTCAGAAATATATATGAATGTATGTATGTAGCTGATCTGTGTGTATGTATGTTGTGTTTTGCTTGTATGTATGTTGCTGATTGGCGTGTGTGTTGGCTGCTGTTCGTTACATATGCTGTAGCTGTATGTTATCTTCCTCTGATGTGTGAAAGATGAATGTTGGCTCACTGTTATTGAGAGTCTGCATTATGACATCACCTGGCAGTCATCATTATGACATCACTGCCTAGCAACACAATTCTATCAGGGAGGGGAAGTTAAAAAAAAGGCTACATTTTGTGTACAATATTTTATGTAACGTTCTGAGTCAATAAATGTATATTAAGCCTTTTTGAACACTAATCAGGTTTTTTATGGAACTTGGACTTCTTGTCTCTGACTGTCCTGAGGTACTAAGGGTATTTAGTACTGAGCGCTAATGGCAGGTACCACGACAGACTAAATCCACCTGTCTGGGACATTAGTGCCTAACAGGTTCCGGCAACACTGGTGCTCCAAATCTTACACTATAAATATGTGTCTAGGTGTGTGTTAGTGTGAGTGAAAAAAGAGAAGCGTCCATCAAGCTCAGCCTTTCCCAGAAATCCGATTGAAATGCCAGTAACGGGGCAACACTAGCAAGCTGTATTGCCTTAACCGGACCGTGTTGGTGAGTCCACAGGAGTGGGGGGTCCAGGTAACTCCATCCTTTCCACGAAAGGGGAACTCGATCACCAACACTAACTGGGGCTGACTTGTTTGTATGCATGTTGCTGACTTGTGTGTATATATGTTGGTGACTTGTGTGTATGTGTATGTTGCTGGTTTGTGTGTGTTCGCTGCTGTTACATACGCTGTTGCTGCACGCTGTCTTCTGGGATGTGTGAGAGAAAGACTAATGTTACTGCACTCTTATTGACCGTCTGCATTGTGACATCACATGACTATGACATCACATGATTATGACATCACTGCTTAGCATCAGAATTCTAGCAGGGAGGGGAAGTTAATGTTGCATTGGACCGGGCTCGTTTTTTCTTTTTGTACCCTGTGGGACCGAGGCTGTTTTAATACTTTTGTGGTGCTTGTGTTCAGCTGTAATTTTCTCCTCACCCATTTGGTGTACCCACATAAGTTATATATTGTTTTTTTCACGACAAGATGGGCTTTCTTCAGATACCATTATTTTGATCGTATCATCTTATTTACTATAAAAAAAAAAATAAAAAAAACATGGTGAAAAATTTTATGACTTTTATTTAAAAAATCTTTTACTCGCCTAAAAAAGCAAGTAAAAAAACCAGCTAAATACCGTATTTGCTCGATTATAAGACGACCCTGATTATAAGACGACCCCCCAAAATCTGAATATTAACTTAGGAAAAAAAGAAAAAGCCTGAATATAAGACGACCCTAAAGGAAAAAAGTTTTACCAGTAAATGTTAATTCATGTAAACTATTTTTTTTAATAAAAGCTATGATTGAGAAAAATATTTTTTTTTTGTTTTTATTTCTTGTATTTTCCAACCTGTCCCCCAGTTACGCACATCTGCCCCCAGGCTTGCCACACCAATATGGCACTGTGGCCCATGATATGCCTTTTAACCCTCTATATGCCACTGTGCCCCATGGTATGCCTTTTGACCCCCTATGTGCCACTCTGCCTCCAGAAATGCCTTATACCCCTATATCCCATTCTGGCATTTAGGGGGTTAAAATGCATATTATGGGGCAGAGTGGCATATAGGGAGGTATAAGGCATTCCAGGAGGCAGAGTGGCATTAAGGGAGTTAAAAGGCATTATATAGAGCACTCTGCCTCCAGAAATGCCTTATACCCCTATATGCCACTCTGGCATTTAGGGGGTTATAAGGCATATTATGGGGCAGAGTGGCATATAGGGAGGTATAAGGCATTTCAGGAGGCAGAGTGCACTATTAAATGCCCCCTTAACGCCACTCTGCCTCCTGAAATGCCTTATACCTCCCTATATGCCACTCTGCCCCATAATATGCCTTTTAACCCCCTAAGTGCCAGAGTGGCATATAGGGGTGTAAGGCATTCCAGAAATGCCCTACACACACACACACACACACACACACACACACACTTACTTACTTACCGGTGCTTCCAATTTCCTGCTGTATTGCCGGGGCAGCGGGTTGACCTCTCATTCCGCGGCAGCCGGAAGGAGGTGGAGTTGGCAGCGGGGGTTTGTATGCGTCCGTCGCAAATACCTTCCCCGGCTGTCAGAGATCAGGAACTCTGGAACTCTGATCTCTGACAGTCGGGGAAGGTATTTGCGACGGACGCATACAAACCCCCGCTGCCAACTTCACCTCCGGAAGCACCGGTAAGTGTGTGTGGGGGGGGGGCGACGACAGGAGGATCCAGGTCCCCTGCAGCGGTGCGGGGGATCTGGATCTTAGTCTCCTAATCAGACCTCTATTTGAGGTCTGATTAGAAGACGACCCCGATTATAAGACGAGGGGTATTTTTCAGAGCATTTGCTCTGAAAAAAACCTCGTCTTATAATCGAGCAAATACGGTAGATTCTACTACTTGTCCTGAGTTTAGAAATACCCAATGTTTTTATGTTTTTTTGCTGTTTTTTGTAAGTTATAGGGCAATAAGTAAAAGCAGCGTTTTATGATTTCCAAACCTTTTTTAACAAATCTGGTCAGTCTGCCTCCATCTCCTCTTTGGAACATCTTTGAAGCCGGTTAACTCAATTTAACCCATTCAAACCATATATTTTTGAAAACTAGACACCCCAGGGTATTTCAAATGCTGTTATTTTAACCCTTTCCATGCCACAGTTATACAACCACACTTTGTCAAACTTTGTAATAGTAATTTTTTTTATTTTTTTTTCACACAAATTGTACTTTAGTTATAGATATACAGGTTCTGGTATATGTTCCTGTCAAACAACACCCCAATGTGTGTTCAGGAACATCTCCTGAGTACAGCGATACCCCACATGCATGGGTTTGTCAGATTGTTTGGCTGGTAAAAGGCTACTTTTGGGGCATGTGTAATTCAGGTGGTCATTTGGTCATTCGGCCTCCATCTCCTCTTTGGAATATCTTTGAAGCCGGTTAACTCAATTTAACCCCGTCATACCATAAATTTTTGAAAACTAGACACCCCAGGGTATTCCAAATGCTGTTATTTTAACCCTTTTCATGCACCAATTATACAACTACACTTTGTCAAACTTTGTAATAGTATTTTTTTTTTTTTTTCACACAAATTGTACTTTAGTTATAGATATACAGGTTCTGGTATATGTCACTGTCAAACAACACCCCAATGTGTGGTAAGTGTTTGGTGTCGCTGGATGCCTCCTGACACGCTTTTAAAACGGGCGTCCGCCGCCATACAATGCCCCGGGGAGGGGCCAGACATGGCCCCCGATGCCGATCTCGGCCTTGCTGAACGCCTCGACATCGGGGCATTACAGTAACGCCGTTTAAGCGAACAAAGTGATCGTTGATCACTTTCTAAGCTTTTTTAATTTTTTGACGGTTCAGGACCGTCAAAGGTCATTAAGCGACCGTTTTTCCATGACGGTCCTGAACCGGCAAAGGTCGTTAAGGGGTTAAAAGCAGGGTTCCACTCAGGTAATAAGGCTCAGCTTTACCTGGTAATTGGATTCTGAGCACTCCAGATGGAGGAGGGTGGCCACTAGTGGTAGCAGATGGATATACCACATGTATGATTAAGCCATGGTTCAGGCAGCAAAAAGTGGACCCCGACAATTAAACTACATGAAAATGTCACAAGGATTATAAACAAGACAAGGAGTACATTTTAACTTTAAGATGATATCATTTATTAGAAATAAATCTGTAGTAGAAGTTCACAAGGTAATACTAAATAGCATCATGTGGATTTTGATATTGTCTAAAAAATCCTGGACTTGAGTTTACTAGGACTCAAAAGTGTACAGGCTCCCTCTGGACTCACAAAGAATCATCCTTTAGCACTCAGGAGAGGAAAACCCCCTTGTGGGGGAAACCTCTGGGGATCCATGGCTAAAAAGACTGCCCATCCCTCTGGGCACTAAGAGGTTAGTGCTTAAGATGTAGTTTAAAGCACAATTGTACTGACAGTAGAATGGATGTGGTGAAGATGGCTCTGTGGATCTTATTATGCTATTGTTCAGGTAATGTTGAAGAAAGGATGCATCATTCCCACTTCTAAGAAAAAGAAGCACAAACAATGAGAAACTAAGTGATAAGACACGGTTGTTCAATATATTAAAAAACCTTATTACCTTCATCCAGGAAGAGAGTTAGCTAGATTAACAGCTCTGTGTATCACCTAGGTGTCTAGGTGTGTGTTAGTGTGAGTGAAAAAAGAGAAGCGTCCATCAAGCTCAGCCTTTCCCAGAAATCAGATGAAAAAAAAAAAAAAAAAAAAAAACGTGTTGGTGAGTCCACAGGAGTGGGGGGTCCAGGTAACTCCATCCTTTCAACGAAAGGGGAACTCGATCACCAACACTAACTGGGGCTGACTTGTTTGTATGCATGTTGCTGACTTGTGTGTATATATGTTGGTGACTTGTGTGTATGTGTATGTTGCTGGTTTGTGTGTGTTCGCTGCTGTTACATACACTGTTGCTGCACGCTGTCTTTTGGGATGTGTGAGAGAAAGACTAATGTTACTGCACTCTTATTGACCATCTGCATTGTGACATCACATGACTATGACATCACATGATTATGACATCACTGCTTAGCATCAGAATTCTAGCAGGGAGGGGAAGTTAATGTTGAAGCTGATTAATGTGTAAAAAGGGCCACATTTTGTATACAATATTTTATGTAAAACTTCTGAATCAATAAATGTATTTTGGACATATTAAGCCTTTTTTGAACACCAATCAGGTTTTTCTTATGGAATTTGGAGGCCCTAAACGACAAAAATAGAACATCAGCAAATACCTTGAAAGAGATTACTATCGCTTAATCGACCAAAATAACTCCAAACAACAGAACAGGCAGAAAAAGTGTAAAAGAGAGATAAAGTTTGAATAAAACAATAGAGAAAAGAAAGATTATCTTCCTACCAGACTTTCATCAAACGTCAAGAAACTCATCCAATCCAGACGGCTCCCAAAAATGAATCAATCATGTGTACTTTGTATGGAGTGTATGTATCAGAAATATATATGCATGTATATATGTAGCTGATTTGTGTGTATGTATGTTGTGTTTTGCTTGTATGTATGTTGCTGATTGGCGTGTGTGTTGGCTGCTGTTTCTTACGTATGCTGTAGCTGTATGTTATCTTCCTCTAATGTGTGAGAAATTAATGTTGGCGCACTGTTATTGAGAGTGAAAAAAGAGAAGCGTCCATCAAGCTCAGCCTTTCCCAGAAATCCGATTGAAATGCCAGTAACGGGGCAACACTAGCAAGCTGTATTGCCTTAACCGGACCGTGTTGGTGAGTCCACAGGAGTGGGGGGTCAGGTAACTCCATCCTTTCCACGAAAGGGGAACTCGATCACCAACACTAACTGGGGCTGACTTGTTTGTATGCATGTTGCTGACTTGTGTGTATATATGTTGGTGACTTGTGTGTATATATGTTGGTGACTTGTGTGTATGTGTATGTTGCTGGTTTGTGTGTGTTCGCTGCTGTTACATATGCTGTTGCTGCACGCTGTCTTCTGGGATGTGTGAGAGAAAGACTAATGTTACTGCACTCTTATTGACCGTCTGCATTGTGACATCACGTGACTATGACATCACATGATTATGACATCACTGCTTAGCATCAGAATTCTAGCAGGGAGGGGAAGTTAATGTTGAAGCTGATTAATGTGTCAAAAGGGCCACATTTTGTATACAATATTTTATGTAAACTTCTGAATCAATAAATGTATTTTGGACATATAAAGCCTTTTTTGAACACTAATCAGGTTTTTCTTATGGAATTTGGTGTCCCTAAACTACAAAAATAGAACATCAGCATATACCTTGAAAGAGATTACTATCGCTTAATCGACCAAAATAACTCCAAACAACAGAACAGGCAGAAAAAGTGTAAAAGAGAGATAAAGTTTGAATAAAACAATAGAGAAAAGAAAGATTATCTTCCTGCCAGACTTTCACCAAACGTCAAGAAATGCATCCAATCCAGACGGCTCCCAAAAATGAACCAATCATGTGTACTTTGTATGGAGTGTATGTATCAGAAATATATATGCATGTATGTATGTAGCTGATCTGTGTGTATGTATGTTGTGTTTTGCTTGTATGTATGTTGCTGATTGGCGTGTGTGTTGGCTGCTGTTCGTTACATATGCTGTAGCTGTATGTTATCTTCCTCTGATGTGTGAAAGATGAATGTTGGCTCACTGTTATTGAGAGTCTGCATTATGACATCACCTGGCAGTCATCATTATGACATCACTGCCTAGCAACACAATTCTATCAGGGAGGGGAAGTTAAAAAAAAAGGCTACATTTTGTGTACAATATTTTATGTAAAGTTCTGAGTCAATAAATGTATATTAAGCCTTTTTGAACACTAATCAGGTTTTTTATGGAACTTGGACTTCTTGTCTCTGACTGTCCTGAGGTACTAAGGGTATTTAGTACTGAGCGCTAATGGCAGGTACCACGACAGACTAAATCCACCTGTCTGGGACATTAGTGCCTAACAGGTTCCGGCAACACTGGTGCTCCAAATCTTACACTATAAATATGTGTCTAGGTGTGTGTTAGTGTGAGTGAAAAAAGAGAAGCGTCCATCAAGCTCAGCCTTTCCCAGAAATCCGATTGAAATGCCAGTAACGGGGCAACACTAGCAAGCTGTATTGCCTTAACCGGACCGTGTTGGTGAGTCCACAGGAGTGGGGGGGTCCAGGTAACTCCATCCTTTCCACGAAAGGGGAACTCGATCACCAACACTAACTGGGGCTGACTTGTTTGTATGCATGTTGCTGACTTGTGTGTATATATGTTGGTGACTTGTGTGTATGTGTATGTTGCTGGTTTGTGTGTGTTCGCTGCTGTTACATATGCTGTTGCTGCACGCTGTCTTCTGGGATGTGTGAGAGAAAGACTAATGTTACTGCACTCTTATTGACCGTCTGCATTGTGACATCACATGACTATGACATCACATGATTATGACATCACTGCTTAGCATCAGAATTCTAGCAGGGAGGGGAAGTTAATGTTGAAGCTGATTAATGTGTAAAAAGGGCCACATTTTGTATACTGTATTTTATGTAAAACTTCTGAATCAATAAATGTATTTTGGACATATAAAGCCTTTTTTGAACACCAATCAGGTTTTTCTTATGGAATTTGGAGGCCCTAAACGACAAAAATAGAACATCAGCAAATACCTTGAAAGAGATTACTATCGCTTAATCGACCAAAATAACTCCAAACAACAGAACAGGCAGAAAAAGTGTAAAAGAGAGATAAAGTTTGAATAAAACAATAGAGAAAAGAAAGATTATCTTCCTACCAGACTTTCACCAAACGTCAAGAAACGCATCCAATCCAGACGGCTCCAAAAAATGAATCAATCATGTGTACTTTGTATGGAGTGTATGTATCAGAAATATATATGCATGCATGTATGTATGTAGCTGATTTGTGTGTATGTATGTTGTGTTTTGCTTGTATGTATGTTGCTGATTGGTGTGTGTGTTGGCTGCTGTTTGTTACGTATGCTGTAGCTGTATGTTATCTTCCTCTGATGTGTGAGAAATTAATGTTGGCGCACTGTTATTGAGAGTGAAAAAAGAGAAGCGTCCATCAAGCTCAGCCTTTCCCAGAAATCCGATTGAAATGCCAGTAACGGGGCAACACTAGCAAGCTGTATTGCCTTAACCGGACCGTGTTGGTGAGTCCACAGGAGTGGGGGGTCCAGGTAACTCCATCCTTTCCACGAAAGGGGAACTCGATCACCAACACTAACTGGGGCTGACTTGTTTGTATGCATGTTGCTGACTTGTGTGTATATATGTTGCTGACTTGTGTGTATATATGTTGGTGACTTGTGTGTATGTGTATGTTGCTGGTTTGTGTGTGTTCGCTGCTGTTACATATGCTGTTGCTGCACGCTGTCTTCTGGGATGTGTGAGAGAAAGACTAATGTTACTGCACTCTTATTGACCGTCTGCATTGTGACATCACGTGACTATGACATCACATGATTATGACATCACTGCTTAGCATCAGAATTCTAGCAGGGAGGGGAAGTTAATGTTGAAGCTGATTAATGTGTAAAAAGGGCCACATTTTGTATACAATATTTTATGTAAACTTCTGAATCAATAAATGTATTTTGGACATATAAAGCCTTTTTTGAACACTAATCAGGTTTTTCTTATGGAATTTGGAGGCCCTAAACGACAAAAATAGAACATCAGCAAATACCTTGAAAGAGATTACTATCGCTTAATCGACCAAAATAACTCCAAACAACAGAACAGGCAGAAAAAGTGTAAAAGAGAGATAAAGTTTGAATAAAACAATAGAGAAAAGAAAGATTATCTTCCTACCAGACTTTCACCAAACGTCAAGAAACGCATCCAATCCAGACGGCTCCAAAAAATGAATCAATCATGTGTACTTTGTATGGAGTGTATGTATCAGAAATATATATATGCATGCATGTATGTATGTAGCTGATTTGTGTGTATGTATGTTGTGTTTTGCTTGTATGTATGTTGCTGATTGGTGTGTGTGTTGGCTGCTGTTCGTTACGTATGCTGTAGCTGTATGTTATCTTCCTCTGATGTGTGAGAAATTAATGTTGGCGCACTGTTATTGAGAGTCGTCATTATGACATCACTGCCTAGCAACACAATTCTAGCAGGGGGGGAAGGGTGTTGTTGCAGAGGCTTTGCATGTACATCTTGTGATTATTTCTTCACATTATTAAACCACGGGGTTCAGGGTCTATGAATCAGAAATTTTAAAGAAGAGAGACTGAGCCGTAGATAATTCATAAGACTTAAGATAACAAATGAATGTCTTGGTTTAAAAACGAATATAAACTTAAATGAGCCCCTACTCCTGATGTTACTACGGAAGGTTATGTATCAAGTTCTATCCTGGTGCAAAGAAGGATGCAATTACCATAGCAACCAGTAGGTGTTCCTGATAATTTGATCAGACTAGAACAGATTGTATAAATGTCAGGGGTCAGTGGCCAAGCGCCAGGAGGGATCTCAGCAGACTGAGATCTGGTGGTCTGGTGTTCAGGGGCAAAAAAACCGCGGACCCCAATACGATGTGAATACAATGTGAATAAAAATCGGTATTCCTTGAATAAAAACATTTTGATATTGGTCTATATCTGGTATCTATTTATTAATAAGGTTTTTGACTATTTTGAATTTGATGAACTTGGTTTAAAGCCATATTCCTAGCTTTGATGAATATTTCTTGGAAAGCCCATCTTGTCCTGAAAAAAACAATATATAACATGTGTGGGTACACTAAATGGGTGAGGAGAAAATTACAGCTGAATACAAGCACCGGAAAAGTGTTAAAACAGCCTCGGTCCCACAGGGTACAAAAAGAAAAAATGAGCCCGGTCCTTAAGGGGTTAAGTTAACAGGGGAATCAAAAAGAAACCAAACATTTCTGTATTTCCAGGTTTAAAGTGGATAGGAAAATGCAATTCCCTGACCGGGAATCGAACCCGGGCCGCGGCGGTGAGAGCGCCGAATCCTAACCACTAGACCACCAGGGAAGGATGTAAATCGCTAAGCGCACTGCATTCAAATGCCTCTAGCTTTCTTTATGGTTAAACATTCCAGAAATAACGCATGCGTGGTTGGAAAACAATTTGCCGATCTTCCGCTATCTGGTCAGTGCAATCTGTAACTCCCGCCCTTTCAGTGAGCAGTGTCACAGCGGGAGAAATTGCTACACATTATGTTCTGTTTGGCGTAGGCCTTTCTGGAGGAGTCAACCAATAGGCGGCGCCGGCTGAACGCATACGGTTTTTGGAGGGGAGGGGGCGGTTCACGACTTGACGCAGGAGGGAAGATGGCGGACGAGGAAAAGCTTCCACCCGGGTGGGAAAAACGAATGAGTCGCAGCTCAGGTAATACAGCAGCGAGGGGCTCGGTAAAACGGCATTTATCTCTGTGAAGAAACCGAAACGTTTTGTGCAATTATTTATCTGTTTGGTTTATGAGGGTCCTGCAATGGAAATCTGCTGCAAAATACCGTCACAGCCAGTAAACCTCCTAGGCCCAGCAGGGATTCGTTTCTTATTGTGGGTATACCTGACATGTTATGTTTAGATGGCGCGAATGCATGGCCTGGTTTGTATGTGCGTTAATATGTTTAATCTGCATGAGTAAATAAAATAGTGGGCTGCATGTTATGTTGGCACAAATAATGACTGGAGGTTCGTTACAAGTATCGGCATTTACAGCTTTTCTGAAGCTGCCACAAAAATATTTAAGATTACATAAGCATTTAGGACCCCAAGAACCTCTCTTTCATATACCAACATGATATAAAGACTTAGACCGTAATCACTCATTGGTCTCGCCTTAGAGTCAGGAGCCGTGTGCCTATCCCATGTATGTTTAAATTCCCTCACCCCTTACTGCAGCTGCCGTGTTGCTGTTTCATTGAACTACCACCCTCTCAGTGGGTCACATATCGACTAAAGCCTTTTCTTGATGGCTATTAAGGCAATACGTATATTTCTTACAAAGTTGGCACACGTGTGTTTCTTACAAAGTTGGCACGCGTGTAGAGCTAATTCCTAAAACAAACTTTGAGGTTGCAAAGCTGCCTGTATTTATCATAACATGCAAATAACAATGAATACAGTGTGACAAAAGCCCAACTGTAAGACTCCAGATAAGTATGACATACATATACATTGTGCTAGTGAAATCGCTTGTAAACGTGTGTGTGTGTGTATATATATATATATATATATATATATATATATATATAATACTTCCCTGCATGGCTCCGGTTCCTGGGGCATTCCAGTATGGCTGGTGAGTAAGTGCCAATTGGGGCGTCAAACACGTTAAGCTTTTGCGCAAGTTGTCCTTTTTAAGCTTTAATAAATATCCCCGCTTGCATCCAATTCCTGCGTGCGAGATCTTTGCTTTGTTGCTGTCAGGAGTCGATGTTCAGGGCTCTCAGCACCTGGTTTTCCCTTTTGTGGAGGCACAAGCGTGGATCGGTTGGACACGGATTACTATGGCTTACCTATGTTTTAGATTTTCCATCATTTTCTGCCTTTATATCACCCGGTCAACAGGATAGCACAATGTATGGGTGACAAGCTGCCTCCTTTATATTGACACCTTGTCACTGTTCAATGGAAAATGCACCATTAATGCTACTATAGGCCTTTCAGTCATGTGTGTGCCACTTTCACCAAAAACACAATTTTTTTGTGTAATATTTTCATGTATTAAAAAAAGTGATGTCTGTATTAAACCCCAAATTATATGATCAGAGTCACCATCTTAAATTCATTTTCTCAGCATCTGCATAATCCGTTGTACAACGCTGAAGAGTATGGCGGCACGTTAAGTTAATCATTAATTGATCCTGGTGCAAAGTCTTAAAGTGTGGTGGTCTCTGGTCCAGCTTTATCGACCATTCTATTGGTTGCTATGTGAGAATGACCACTTACAAACATTGCACCAGGGCGACATTTTATACAGAACCCCCCAATATGATTCTATTTTAATCTAAGTTACTTTGTGAACTGTGAAAATGGAAATAGAAAATTAACGCATTGCATTTTTTCCCCCCCTCCCTGCAGGGCGTGTGTATTATTTTAACCATATGACTAATGCTAGTCAGTGGGAACGACCAACCTGCAGTGGGAAAAACGGACAGGGGCAAGGGGAACCACAAAAGGTGCGATGTTCTCATCTGCTGGTGAAGCACAGCCAGTCGAGGCGTCCCTCCTCATGGAGGCAGGAGAAGATCACCCGCAGCAAAGATGAGGCGTTAGAACTCATTAATAGTGAGTGCATTGATATCGGCTTGAGGGTTGGGTAATCTTTAAATGGCTTTAATGTCCCGGGTTCTGTTTTTTTTTTTTTTTTTTTTTTTTTTTTTTAAGTAATCACTGTGAGCGTGAATATTTTGCTTGGTTATTCAGCTGGTACTTACGGTTTCATTTTAAAAACAGGAGCACATTATGCATGCACTCAGTCCCAATCTACTAGTCCATAGCAATGACAGAAAGTTTAGCCATCATAAATACACAAAGAGGAAATGCAATTGAAGTCTATGGAGAGAGAAGTGAATTGCTAATTGGGGAAATATCTAAATATATTTGGCTACTGGGGCAACTTTATAGTATATGAAATGTTTATCATATGTAAGAACATGTAAACACTTAATCATCACAGTTATACATATATTAAACTACTTGTCATTAGCAGGCGTACACAGAATTCATGGCCACTTTGCGTCCCTCAGTAATTTGAGCTGTGCAGCCCTGCTGTAGTTTTTGCTTTATTGTTTAATAAGGTTTAAAAGCAAGACATTATTTAATCTCAGTAAAACATCGGAAAATGTAGTATTTGATAATAGTGTGTGTGGTCTAAAAGCTGAAATGCTTTTCTTATGATGTAGTTTTGGCAAAATAAAATTATGATGCTGCTTATATTGTGTCACCGCCAGTGTCCCTTTCATTAATGGAATAGTATCTTCAGGAGCAGAGGCTGGTGGATGGCAGGAATCTATGGTTATTAATCCTTTTCAATGACATTAATAGTGTTAATGGAACATAACTGTTTTGAAGTATTTTGCACTGATTAAACTCCTCTTGTTAACCATTGGATTTCCATAACTTTGCAAATTAGACAAGACACAGAGGTTGTTCACTTTTGAGCTCTATGACACACATCTTTCCCAATTCGCAGGTTATATTCAGAAGATAAAATCTGGAGATGAAGACTTTGAGGCACTTGCATCTCAGTTCAGTGACTGCAGCTCTGCTAAGGCTGGAGGTGATCTGGGCTCCTTTGGGAGAGGTATGAGTTCATCTTTCTTTAGCTACTAGAAACGTAGTGTATTTAAAAAAAAAAAAAAAAAAAAAAAAAAAAGTCACTTCTAGCAAAGCACCGTGTCGCTCCTCCGGGGCAGCGGGAGACTTTCTATGCGGCTCTAGCAGTGTACAGCTCATGGTGCTAAGGTTTCCTAACTGCTGTTCCGGGTCACGTACTTGCCACAGATGGTCGTACAGCATGACTCCCATCACTATATACTGAGCCCGACGTTAATGACAGTACAGCATAACTCCCATCACTATATACTGAGCCAGACATTAGGGTGTTAAATACCCAGGACTTAAAGGGGTTAAAAGTATTATATGACATACATTGGATATGGTTTTTATTGAAATTAGTATAAAAATCCTGACACTGTAAGTGATAAAAAATATATTTAAAGGAATCTAAAACTAAATCTGCACATTCTTTTCTAAAATAATCCCAAATAAGAATACAAGGACAGGCTGCAGTTTTGTGATTGTTTTTTTTTTTTTCCCAGCAATGCCTACGTTAGTAACGGTTAACTTTATTTTTGTATTTTATAATTCTGTGACAGTACAAAATACAAACATATTTCTTAGTCACGGTTCCTCCCTCTCTCACAACTCTGTCTCCCTACCTACTATACCGTCCGCTTCTGTGTCCAGTCGTAATTCTCTTCCAGGTCATGGGGTTATTGTTAAAACTAAAGAGCAAACCAAATTTCAGAATTCGCAAAGTTTAATTTTTGATCTTTTACAGCTGCACTAATCTACTAATAGTTATGCCAGTAATAAAAAGTCTGGTCAGTTAATTACAGCCTCTTGCTTTCGTACAGGTGACATGCAAAAACCCTTTGAGGATGCATCCTTCGCTCTGCGGCCTGGAGAAATGAGCGGTCCTGTCTTCACAGATTCCGGCATCCACATTATTCTGCGCACTGAGTGAATCACCTGTTTTAGAAATATTTCCCCGTACACCCTTTCGTAGCGGTGATAAGGGTTCTGGAATAGAGCTAAGGAAGGGGAAGAGCCTGGTAGATTAGGCAGTACTATACATTTGGTGATCTCGTCAAACATTATGGAAGTTTGCAGTGTGTCCTCATAGTTCTATGTTTATTGGGACTACCCTGACAATAATGGTGAGAATTTCCAAGTGTTAAGGGGATCTGCATGAAGAGATGGGACTTTTTCTAAATTCTGGAGTTTCTCAAGCTCCTTCATTATCTGATGGCACCTAAAAGAGTAGAAAGAACTTTACTCCACTTAAACTATGTATACCTTATTGTTAATTATCTTTCTAATATAGCATGAAAGCCTTTGTGGCAGGGGCTGTGGCATGTTTTAATTCTTAAAAAGTAACGTAATCAACACCAGCGACTGCAGCATAGCCTGTTTTGACAAGTCACATCCATGGTTTGTGGGGCTGCAATATGAATTTAGCATGCTAGAGGCATCATTTATTAGGGCAGACTGACAAAGCAGGATCCCTGTTTGCTTCTACTGACACCTTGGGATGGTTCTTTTGTATATAGTTCAAGTGATAACCACTGTATTCTCAATCAACAGTGTCACTTGTTCTATAGCATGGCTGCCATCAGGAGTTTTTGTTAGCACTGGGGTTTCAACTTTGGTTTTAAACCGACTGAGGCGATAATGAGCTGGGCAGCTTCAAGAATTTTTTTTACATCTTTTTTCAAACGTGTTCTATTGGGAAGGGTGATGTACAAAGAATGGGTTCAATAATACTGTTTTCACACAATAGTTATCCTAGTGTTTTCACATTCAGGATCCAGTTAACGTTATAGGGATTACTATTACCATAGTGATTGATGTTCTTGCCATGTTGAGCAGTGTAACGGCTTTGTTTTTTTTTTTTCATTATTGTTTTGTATTTTTTTGTTATTTTAAGATATTCCTAGTTCATAAGAACATTGCAAAGTTTTGTTTCTCCCTACCCAAACACAAGGTGCAAACTTAAATACTGAAAGCACTTCTTAGGTTTTATTTCTTTGGTGATATGTTCATGGAAATGAAAACTTGCCTTATTTCCTTGAGTTGTATCGCCAGCGTCTGTTTAAAATTGTTTTATGATCTGTTGCGGTTGAACATGGGAAACTGAATACCTTAAATACTGAATTTGTGTTTTTTTTTTTTATTACTATGATGCAAGTTTGGGGTGCAGTCCCTGGCTGATCTGTGCCTCCTACTAACGAACAACATATACAAAAATCTCCATTTTAATACCCTAATTGAAAAATAACTGGTTTGGAGGAATAAGGATTTCAATTTTTTACTAAGGGCCAGTCTACTAGAGACTTCTGCAAAATCCTTCCAAAACAAAGCCAGGGATGAGTTACAAGAGTTGCGCATGACTGTGTAACTATGGTTGTAATCCTGATTATAGGTTTTCTTTGCAGATTTGAATTTGTCTGAATGCTGTGTTCTTCATCTCTACTTTTCAAGGGCTACTCAACAAAGTTTAGAGCAACATGAACGGTTTGGCTCTGTAGTAATTAGATAACTCTCTGTCAGGATGATGGCCACCAAGATCCTGAAGTTGAACACCTTTGTACGTAACTTAACCTTTTCCCTTTCTTTACCGGAAAGATTTGTGAGAGCTTGGCCCTTCATAATGTCTAGTGAAGACCGTAAAGCAAAACTTCCAGGTCCCCGATAAACTCATGGTTTAGTAAACACAAAACCACAAACCAAAACTATGTAACGCCCAACTCAACCTTTTCTTTCTGAAAAACACAAAGGGTTGTCCTCTGTAATAGCCAATGTTAGATGTCTTAGTTGTGTGGGAATAGTCTTCACCTCACTGTTTAACATGGCACTTGGTTCATTACAGCCCAGTTTCCTGCAACACATCAACGATGTGCGATTACACTCCATCAAATTTCTAACAGTATCTGAAAGATCCCTGGCGGTTGCATGAATAAGTTATTTTTAAAAAAAAATGGCTAAAGTGTATCACTTCCATTTGGGGGGTCCCAGTCCGTGTAGATCTGCATAGCCAAGGATATTGACTTTACCTTGCATGTCGCGGTTCCCTGCTTATTGTAACTGCATTAAGTGAACGTACAGCCGGAGAGGTTTACTTCCGCAGTAATGTTACTTGCAGGAGTTAATGCCAACGCCTATCAAGTTCTTCCATGTGACTTGTACTCAACAAAATGTTTATTATGCTAACTTAGTGGTTTGGCTATACATGTTTAATTGTGGTGTTAAACTTTTTTATTTTTAAGAAAGGAAAAAAAATACACAATGGTTCTGTACAAACAACTTGTGTCACAATAAAAAAAAAAAAGTGTGTGTGTACAAGTGAACAATTAGTGGAATTCTTATGTGCAACACCTACACCTTTTGCGCGGTGGATTTCATCCTGAATGTGCCTAGCCGCTGAAAGTGGGTAAGAGACCCCAGTGACATGAATTTGAAGGAGAACAGTTCATCGCAGTATCGCGTTCTATATTTGTTTAAGCTAACTTTTAAACTAGTGTCTACAAAAAGATGACGCCAACATACAACAAGTTTGTCATGATTGGGTATGGAGCGTAAGAGCAGAGGATTGTCCAAAACGATGTCATGAACAGTCCCAATAGGTCAGGGGCAGGCGGCGATCAGGGAAAACGGTAATCCAATAGGAAAGTTACGGAGAATCCAATAGAGGGTCTCCAGAGAGGAGTGATTCCACAGCACCTGGTTCACTGTTTCTGTGTGTGGACATCATTGGTGGATAGCTGATGGTGGAGTCAGGCTTTACCTCCCCTCGACAGGTGTGCAACATTATGCTGAGCTCAGGGCAACACCTGGAAGTCTTCCCTGGAGTCTGTTGTAACTTTAGGCTGCGGTTTTGGGCCGCTATTAGTCCTTCGCTTCGCCCTACTTCGCAATTGCCGAGCTTTTGCGAGGCCTGCCGTGAAGCAGGACGGCTGGGGAGAACAGGTAAGGCTGCGAGGGGCATGACAAAGCTCAAGATATATAGGTAGCTTAAATTAATGAATTGCGCTATACATAGTTAACTGCAACGGTTCTTTAAGTTCCGTGAGAAAAGCTGGTCAAGTTCTTACCGGTCACCCCATCTCATGGTGCAAGTTTGCTGAGTGAAACCTGTTAGCAGAATGCAGTAAGTGAACCAGTGATTACTACAGAAAACCATACTGTTTGTACCACCTGCACAGTGAAAACTGTCCAACTTATTACCCTTGTCATAACTGCTCATACAAACACTGATGTATAATCATGTCTGTGTCTTTTAAACCAGTGTTGCAATTCAAGGCATCGCATACACATTCATACTCGTTCTCTCAACCTAATGTATCGGTTTGTCTTAGTCTGTCAATTCTAGATATGCTTCCAACTTGACCCTCCAGCATGACTGTGCACATAGCAGGGTCCATAAATATATGGTTGTATGGAACTTGACTGTCCCATATAGAGCCCTGGCCTCAACCCTCTCCAACACCTTTACAATGGTGATTGTGAGCCAGGCCTTCTCGTCCAACATCAGTGCAGAAGGAATCATTGGAAGCCCTCTATGAATGTTCTCGCTTCCTGACCCCCAGTTATTTGCCTTGCAAGATTTTTTCTCTTTGGATTGAACTTGCAAAGTATGCTAATATGCATTAGCTATTAGAGAGGCTGTTGGATTGAAAAAAGTGGGAGAGCCAAGCTGGACAAGATACTCCACAAGACTCTATACACCAAAAAGCTTAACAAGCAGCAGGTTTGCCTCCGTCTTGATCTCAATTCTTGGTGAGTGGGGTGCTGGGCTCAAGTCCAGCTCTAGCCAATACTGGTTATTCCAGCTATATTGAAATTGTCATCTTGGAGCTGTTATTTTTGTGACGAATATGTGAAGAACCTGTTTATTTGCAAGAGTGACAATTGAGAAGCTTGGTTAGGTGTCTCCGGTACCACTAGGGGTCAGTATTTTCTGTTGTATTTTCTTTTCGAAAAATGCTAATTTAATTCTGGGGGAACAAGACAACAGATCACTTATTTGGTCTGTGAGTTATATGTAGTTGTAATTGATATTCACAATATTGTAATAAACACAATTTGTATGCTCTTAAATGGTGTTAACTTTGCACTGGTCAGACTCGATAGTATACCTTTTTTAATTAGAACATGCAGTATGTTGTTTTTTCAGAGATCAGGTACTGATTACCCCTGGCCCTGCCAGATGTACCCCCAGGAATACACAAAAAACAGACGCACTGTGTAATGCATAGGTGCAGGAACATGCAAAATGCAGCTGATTTAGTTAATTGCAGGATGGTGTGGTTGTCTTTGAGTTTGGATGGATGTGCAGGCTGTAGTGGAGCACGTCAGCCACCAAGCTTAAATGAACTGAACTTGCCCTTTGGATGCACAAGTCCTTCAGTAAATGCTTAATGAGCTAAGGGCAGACGCGCTTCAAATGCTTGCGGCTTCTGGCTCATGCTCCTTCCCTCCTTTATGAGCTGAATTGTACTCATACACACAGCATTACATGCTAGATATGTGGTCCCAGGGAGTTTGAAGGGGGTAGAATCAAGCTGTGGGAGGGTAGAAAAAAAGGCAAAACTTGGCAAAGTGAGGGCAAAGATAAATGTCTCACAGAGGTTTGACGTTGAGATGTCATACTTGGCGCTCCACGGTCAATTGTCATTACATTGTCCGGTTTAGCTATGTGCAAGTTAGAGGTGTAAATCCTTTGAAATATACAGTGGCTGGCTTGGACTTTTGCCTAAGGTTCCTTGAAGCCTAGTATGGCCTCTTGCATAAATTAATAGTTGTGCACCTAACGTTGAGGGGAAACTCCATGACATCATGTACCTCCACTGCTGACTCCCAGAAGGAAGCGATAAATACTTTAAAAGAAGTACCAGCTTAAATGATGCCACACGACACGTTGATAAGAATATGTGTGACTTTTGTCTCGCGTAGCTTTGTTTAAAATTGGTTATTAAATAAAATGTTTCCATTAACCCAAAAAACAAGTAATTGACATTAGCAATCAAATATGGAGGTGACCATTTAAGCGCTAAACCAGCCCTGCCCTTAACCACATAGAATAGCAGGATAATGAAGTACCCAGCAATAAGTGCATGGAAACGATCTAATTTATCTCTATTACAAGTGTCGGAGCGCAGACAAAGCACCCACAGTGGATCAATCAGTAAAAACTCTGCCCTCTAATATTCATTCTAACTGGTGAAATTGCTTTTAGATCAGATAAGGCCGTTCTCAGCCTTGGTATTTGTAAGACAATTAGACAGCAAGAAAATCTCTTCTTTGCCGGGAAATGTATTTTATTTTAATTGCACTGCTATTGTGAGGCATAAATAATTTGTTTAATGTCTACACAGTTTATTTATTCGCTATGAAGAAGAAAAAAAAAAAGCTGACCCAATTGATGAGAAATTATTAGAGGCTATTTGCATATTATCGGAACATCTAAAGCCCTTGACTACCCCCTTTCATAAACTCCTCATAGGGTTATACTTGGTAACCACCAATATTACTTTTAAACAAATGAGAAAAAGTATTTGAAGAAAAAAAATGTCACGCATACGTTCATAGTTGTAGCTAATGTTTGTTTTTTTTTTTAAAGATGGAGGATTTAACTCATACTCATTTTGCTAGATTGCACTACCCCCCCAATCTAGCACATATGGTGTGGGGTAAAGGGGGCAATTGTCAGCCCTCCTAAGGTTAATGGGCTGTAGGGTTTTTTTTTTTTCTCATTTGTTTGATGTAGGTAGGGGAGTTGACAGGCACATTGCATCAGGATGCAAAGTTAATTTTTCAAATTGGAACTGGTATTTGGGATTTATCAGCAACACATAGGTTACTGAATCTGATGTTTTCAACCTGTTTTAAATTTGCATACCCTTGCATTCTATACTATGCGTATATTCTATCACATTCTAAATACATAAACAGTAATATGTAGTTGGTCCCCCCTCCCTCTTTGCAGACATTGTGCTAAGATGAAACCAAGGACTGATTAAGTTTTTACATTGGGAAAATGGGCAGATTAGTTGGGCCGAACAGTTCTCTTCTGCCGTCAAAGTCTATGTTTTCATGTTACCATGAATAACAATTCCAACATGGTTTGCGGCTACAGGTGGTAAGTGATGACCTATTGTGGGATACAAACCCCCACGAGAATGGGACGTGGGTTGGGGAATTGTTTGCAGCAATAGAGGGGTTGGAGACCACTGCAGAGACCAGTTGGAGACCACTGCAAAGTTAACTTTTATTTCAAGCAATTGTCTTATTGGCTCACTTATTCCCTTAATGGCCTAAACCTTACCCTGGGCAAAACTCTTCTTGTAGGAGTCATTAAAGCACCTCAATCTACCTTTTTTTGCCTTGCCCCGTCCCACCACCTAAATACCCTTGCATTAACATGTTCCTTCCCTTTCCTCCTTTCATCCCACCTCTTTGCTTTTTCTAGCATCCTCCTTCGTTGGTTTCCAGGGTCACTTTCTGAAGGCTTTGGGCTCTGGGCAGCTGCTGCTTTTACCCTGCCTTAAAAATAGTCTTGGCCAGAAGCCTTGGCCAACATCAAGTCAGCTACAGATAACGCTGAGATATCCATCAAATAAGACATTCCTTCACTTACAACTATTTTCTTATCTTTCAAGAAAAAATGTATCCCTTCTTCTTGCCTGCAGAGACACGTCTAAAGCCTCTTACTCTTATTAGTTGGCCTTCTTCCCAAAACCATTCACCAAGTTACCAAAGAACATTAAAGCCTGCTGCAGACTGGAGGTGCACCACATTCTTATGTAAAGTAAAATATTCTGATGATTTTTTTTATATTTTTTATTATGTAATAGAGGAAGTTATGCTTCCATTTTTTAGTGGTTTTATCTCTTGCGGTGGGTTTAAATATGTTTAGTAATAAACAGAACCAAATAGGGCTATTGACTTACTGTACTTTTGGTTGTAACAACACGAATGTCCTATAGAGGGCAGTATGATGTTGCTAGTAGACTCGTTTGATGTCTGGCTTAGATGTCTTTAGAACATCAGCTCACGTCTTCTGCCTTAGAAACAAATCTCCCTATAAATCCAACAGATTTGCTCTCGGTGCTGAGATTTTATTTTGAAAGAAAACCAAGCGCTTTGGAAAAAACCCAAGATTTAACAGTTCAGACTCTGCAGGTTTCATCTTCTCAATCCTGGATGTCTTATCATAGAGGCTAACAACATATAAGGAACATTTGGCCCATGTAATCGGCTCATCCTTCCAACTAACCAGAAAATCCAACACGGAAAATAGTGCAAAAACGGCATTCCTGCCACCTGTCTCCTTTATTATTGCCCTTGGCCTTAGGCTTTAAAAGGTAGCAGTAATCTAATAAAATATATTTTAGATACCTGCGTTTCTCAGGCTGGTGATACGCTACAACTCCCATGAACCTCTGCACAGAAGCATGGGAGTCATTTTTCTCACCAGCTGTAGAGCTGCAGGCTACTTACTCGTGTCTTCATAGATTAAGTGTGTAGTAATAGTGGGAAGGCTACAGAACTATAATTATATATATTAATATAGTGCCAACAGATTATGAAACACAGTACACGTTTATGACACCACGAAACAGAGAGGAAACATAGTTTAGAGGCCCTGCTTGCTAGAGGTGTGGTGTATTTATGATGATCAGCTATGAGAAAATATATGAATACTTTTCAGCATTTGGGAATAGAGATAAAAAAAATAAATGTGGCCATCAATCGGTTGAATGATCCTACAACCCTATCTGTAGTGTCACAGAATTCTATGAGCACAGCTGGCAAGTCATACAATCCAACAGCCTTAAATTTATTTGGACAGTCCAAATATCCAAGCTGGTTTCTGACCAGGGGCTCAATTCAATGGGAGCTTTGGATGTGCGGGCCCCAAATTGGGTGTTGCACATCCTTAAAAGAGAGAACATGATACATGTTCATTTGTGGCTTAATTAGGGTTTTTTTTTGCGTTCTTTTGGATCAAGAGTAGGAAGGTTAGGTAGAAGGGTTGAACTTGATGGACTTTATAACTATATGATAGTACCACCTATGGTACCACCTACGGATACTATAAGCATTCCTAGGAACTCTCCAGGTTTTGTGTCGAGACTCTGGGAGAAGCACTTCTTTCCTGGCCGACACCCGAATCCTCCGGGTCGCGGGGGAGGGGTCCTGATACGCCCCCACTCTCTGCCTATTCTCCACTTAAAAGGGAGCGTGCCCCGTGACATCGGCGTGACCACCCACTGACATCAGCGAGTAGTCCTGGCCACATCCCGCGAGGAGCTTGCTCCAGGTATCTATAGCCAAAAAGCTCCCTGATATGACTATAAGGAAAGTATCAGAGCGTAAGCTATTATTTTTTAATTATTATTTTCAAGGAGAAAGGAAATGTCTACCTTTCAAAACAGCAACAAATTGCCCTTTATCAAATTGCCCTTGCCGAGGACCAACTCATAAATCCCTTTGGCCAGGCTTTAATCATAAAACATTTCAGACATGAAGAGCTATGAGGTTAGGTGTGTTTGTTTTCAGAGATTGGAGGACAAATCTTGTTCCAGGATAATTCTCCTTTGATACGTGCCTGTCGATTGTATCACATGTACTAATATATATATATTCTTGCGGATGATCATCAATCATGCATCAAAAGAGATATGGAACGGTGGAAAAATCCATTTCTCAATCCGGGCAATAACATCAATGGAGGGAGAACAGTAACACGCTGAATATTATAGTAAACTATGAGTGAATCAGAGATCGGTGAACCGCTTTGCGCATGTCCAAAATTCAGATGCTTTTACGTTTATATAAATACACTTTTGTGTCAGGTTGTTGCAAAATAAATACTATTTGCCTGTCCCACTATCCATAAAGAATGACTACCCCAGCAGGTTTACCTGTGAAAATAGTTTTTTTTTTATTGAAGCCCAAGATGCATTGCTTCATGTGATTGGAAGGTGAAGTCTACAGTGCCAAAGGGGCCACATTGGATATCTAAGTCCCCAGGCTTTTCTTCTGGAGAAAGGCCTTACTCCTTCCATGGGAGATACGACCCCTTCCTTCCCACTCCAGACTAAAGGCCAGCAGCAAGGCTGGACATTCTTTGTCCTCCCCTGAAGAGGAGAACCACAAGAGTCTTTGGCGACCCGGTTCCACAGTGGTGTGAGTGCACACTCCATTCCACGTGCTAGTATTCTGGAAAATGTCTTCCACCAGTCAGTCAGAGACCAGGGCTTGTGAAAAGGGGGGATAGGAAGTATGGTTTAAGGGGCCTAGGTGCCTCTTTCCTCTTACCAGTGTCATATACAGTGAATGGAGTAACACTGCACCAACGTAAAAAACATGGAGCATGCCCAGGCTGACCTCCATGGATGCCCTTCAGACTACAAGCTACATCGACCTTAAAGTCCCCCGGGACTCCTTGAGCTAGATACGGTATTAGTTTTATCTTTTATATTATGTAGTGGCAATAATTTGTATATTTTTATTGACACAAACCTAATTTTATCTCATTTTGTTGCAATAAACGAATAGGAAGCAGCCATTGTTGTGAGTCACGTGATATTTTGGGTGACTTCCCCTGGTTATACGCCACACTGAGCTGATTCTTTATGGCAATGCTAATGGTCTGCTACTCCATTGACTTTCATTAGTCAGAAGTGTCTGGCTGGGTGATTAACACAGAGCCATTCTATCGGTCACTCTATGACTAATATGCAGCTTCCTGAAAACATTGTATTATGCAAAAACTAAAAAAGAAATTAGTTGCATTTTAAGGTCAGAGGGGCAAGAATTTCCCTGTCTCACAGAAGCCAAATGGCCTTGTCCTTTACTATGTGTAGTTAACTCAACCAGATATAATATTTAATCTCACCTGCAGTTTATGGTTTAGTGAATAAACCTTGTTGTTGGGTTAATTCATTTCCTTAAATATCCTTTTGTGATAACAGTTTGTTTTGTATTTAATACGGCTCCATTGAAGATGCCCCCCCCACTCCAGAAGTTTGAAAGAAAGAAATTAATCCACTCTAACATAATACTTGTCTGTGTAATCCACCTCTTCAAACTGAATGCATATTGACTGTAATATATGTAACTCTATGCATGTATTGCTACTTTTTAAACCTCCTAAAATTCTGTTCCAAAAATGTGTGCCTAGATTTTAAAGTGTTTTACCCATGCCTGGAAACTCTCCGGGTGAAGTAAGAACGCCACATTGGGTGCAGTTGACTCCAAAATTGATTGCTACTTAGTCTTGTGACTAGACCTGTGCACCTGTTTTGTGTCTCACCTTTCCAGTTGTTTGCTTCTCCATGCACTTTTATGTTCCAGTTGGTCACTGGTCTTGTCCTGTCATGTCTACTTTATCACCTGGATCTTTCTACAGCACCTGTGTCTAGGGTGACAGTCGCCGGGGGACCAGATCCTTTTGGGACACACAAATCTGGTTGTGTGGTATATGGTTGTCCTTCTCTAAACCGTGTGAGCCCATCTCTACAAACGGACTCCCTAATAGTGGTGCCCAATGGCGTACCTAGAGTATTTGGCACCTGGGGCGGATCCTGTATGTGGCACCCCCCCAAGACATTGACGGGGTACATCATTACACCTATCATTATATACTGAGGCAGACATTGACAAGGGTACAGCATAACTCCTATCACTATATACTGAGGCAGATATTGACGGGTACAACATTACACCTATCACTATATACTGAGGCAGACATTCACGGGGTAGAGCATATCACATTCACGGGGTAGAGCATAACACCTATCACAATATACTGAGGCAGACAATGACAGTGGTACAGCATAACACCTATCACTATATACTGAGGCAGACATTGACAGTAGTACAGCGTAATCCCTATCACTAAACACTGAGCCAGACATTGACAATAGTGCAGCATAACCCCTATCACTATATACTAAGCCAAACATTGATGTGGTATAGGCCTACCACTTCAGTGTCTGGCTTAGTAGGGATGCACCAAAATGAAAATTCTGGACTCAAACCAAAAATTCAGCATTTACTTGGCCAAAACCTAAAATGACCCCCCCCCACACCATAAAAAAATCTCACACTTTTATTAAAAGTAAGTAACACATTAAAATTGGACAAAAAAAATAAAATAGCAATATATATATATGTATATATATATATATATATATATATATATATATATATATATATATATATACATAAAAACTCAGCAGTAAAGGTATAGATAAAACCCCCTAAATTACAGGCATATATCAGATTGCACACCCCAAAGCCAGCGAACCTGACCAGCACCCAAATTACACACACACATAGGACGTGCCATCTTTGCCCCCAAACAGCCCAGCATGAGTCAGCATTGTTCCCAAACAGCCGAGTGTATGCAATCTTTGTCCCATAAACATGCTACCTGTGCCATCTTTGTCCCATAAACACCCTGCCTGTGCCATTTTTATCCCATAAACACCCTGCTTATACCATCTTTGCCTTTTTGACAAATCAATTATACACCTATGATTAACACAAACACTTTTACAGTCACTCACTAATTCACTTTCATTCACACAATCATTTATTCTTTCACACAATTGATGCATTCTCACAAATTCATTAATTCTTTCACTCATTCACACAATTCATCCACACATTAATCCATTCATTTTCTCTCTCTCATTCTGACTCTTTATTTCAATATTCTTGCTTCCCTCCTTCCTCCCTTCTCTCGATCTACCCATTCTCACTCCTTTCTGCCCTATCTACCCCCTTCTGCCCTATCTACCCCCTTCTCACCCCCTTCTGCCCTATCTACCCCTTCTCACTCCCTTCTCCCTATCTACCCCCTCCTAACTATCTACCCTCTCCCCCTTTGAAGTTCACTTACGTTTCAGGACTCCTGCGGTGGGGGTGCAAGGCCTCTTTCTACCAGCTCTGCCACTGTATGGAACAGCATAGAGTGATGGGAGTTATGATGTACTTTTTGAGCATAATTATATAATGAAAAAGACATTGGAAATGGTACAGCATAACACCCATCACTCTCACACACTTACCAATCCACACCTACCAATCCACACATATACTAATCCACACATATACTAATCCACATATATACTAATCCACACATATACTAATCCACATATATACTAATCCACACATACCAATCCACACATATACTAATCCACATATATACCAATCCACACATATACCAATCCACTCTTTTCTCCTTATAGCATTCAGCTCCTTTTCCTGCTCTTCGCTCCTCTTCTTCTGTCTTCTTCCGGGTCAGAGGGCACGGACAGCGGTGGGCACGGCTTCAGTGTTGTGTCCCGGGATCTGACAACAAACCCCGGCACACAGCAGCAGTTGCCTCGCGGATCCCAAGGGAGCGGTATCGGAGGTCTGTTAAAGCCTGGTCCTCCAGCGGCGGACATTACTACACACCCCTGATGAGCGGCATCCGGTGCGGACCGCCCCCCGCTAGGTACGCTACTGGTGGCGCCTCAATGGTCCTGACAAGTTGTGACATCACAAAGGCATCAAAATTGGCAATTGCATCTCAGCAATTGGAATGAGAAGTTAGTAAGTGTACATTAATTGAACTATCACCATCAGGGAGGAACACTTGGGTCGGCCCTTCACCAAAACGAGCCAGGATTGTGCCCCTTTCTGCTATTGCTTCATAACCTAAGTGTAATATTTGTTTTGGTTCATGCAACTACTTTTATACGTTCTTACAGAAAATAAATATATTCTATCCCACAGCTATTGGTCTGCTTTTTCTGCTTTTCTTTCCACTCAATCATCCCTCCAAACATTTGCAGTTTTTCCATTTTTGACAAATACCTTGCTTTTTCAAATATATTTTCCCGCAGCTCCGTTCATATTTTCTCGATATCATTCCACACTAGACATGAAGATTATTTGTTTGGTTCCAATTTTTCTTATGTTCAGCTGCAAAGAAAGCAAAAAATATACTTTTGCAAAACTTACTGATTCATTATTACACCTGGGTCATATTTTTTAAGGTTTAAAAGTAGGAAGCCCCATAAAGAATTTCTTTACTTTTCGGGGCGGTTTAATTGTCGAATAGACTGCCACGTGAAGTCATTGACGCCAATTCAATCAATTTATTCAAAAAAAGGTTTGGATGGTTTTTTCTAGATATGAAATGCAAACAGGGTTATCACGATTAAAATTAAAAGTAGATAAGGTAATGTTGATCGAACGTGAGTCGGACTGTCTCAAAGTCAAGAAGGGTTTTTTGCCTTCTTTTGGATCAGTTAATATGGGTTTGTAGAATGGTTGAACTTGAAGGGCTGTCAGATATTTTTGGGCTGGAAAACATGTATATTATACACATACAAACACAAAATGAAGGATTTTTATTAATATATGAAGAAGTTTATTCTCAATGGAGGATTCCAATCCATAGATGGAGATTATGGTAAAGAGAAAACGGAGAGATGGCTATATAAGTAATTTTGGGTTCCCAAGAGTTTTATTATTATTTTAACTCAGATTACTTTTATTACTTAATAATCTTCGTGTTTACTATCTTCTCCTGGCAAATTTCGTATATAGAAAAATATATTTTATTATTCTGAATAGAGGTGAATCTTGTCTTCTTCAACATAGAAGAATCATATGCCTTCTTTGGGGAAAATAGTATATTTCATTATTACATACGATGGTTTATGAGACTGCATCTTATAACCTCAAAATGTATCAAGGATGTAAAATGTTAATGCAATGTGCTGTTTTACCTGTTTTAGATTGTGTTTTCACAGTAAATGATATCGTGATTAACTATCTTGGTGGTATAATATCTCATTTTGAATTATACATTTTGGTGTGATCAGAGAGGATTTAGGAACAGAGATAAAATATAGGGTATCTCTTTATATTAATAATGTTGGTATGGTCCTACGATAATTAATAGCGGCAGAATTTTGTTTGTTTGATAATTTATTGGTTTTGCATATTTTATCTCGTAAATATTGCAGGATATGTTCTTTTTTCCAGCCTAATTTACTATGTTACTATACATAGCTATGAATATGAAATGTGACTATAGTAACACAGAGGTTGGGTATAAGAACTGGGAACTTTCTCAGAAAATTCACGGCACTTGCCATGTGCTGTTGAAATTCCCAGAAGAACATCCCAATTTTTCCTACAGGTATCTGTGAAATGAGTGCATTTGTGAATCATTTTCTACTTTTTTCCATTTTTGTGCATGTTTTAGAAGCGGATCAGCGAGCCCTGGTATGGCACAGGCAGATCTTAGGCCACATACGTTTATAGGGAGCAAGTAGAACTAAAGCCGGCAGAGCCAAAAGCCACTACCTGGAGATCAAATGCTGACTCGGATGTCCATCAATCTGCTCTGATTCTTGCAGCCTCCAGCGAACCCAAAGATTCAGTTATGGTCATCGATCTCGAGCCCTAGCCAGCTTGTTAAGCTATAAAGGGCACCACTAAGCGTAGGGATGAGAAATAAATGCAAGGTCTAGTCATAGTCACTACAGCTTTCCCAACATAACTCAACTGTGGAAACGGCAATCTGACATGGAGACCTTTCCTTCTCACACGCAGGTCTCCATGTCAGATTGCAGGGGTGGTGGCAAATGTGTGCTTCTTTCTTTCTTTCTTTCTTTCTTTCTTTCTTTCTTTCTTTCTTTCTTTCTTTCTTTCTTTCTTTCTTTCACTACTTATAGAACATACCCATACCTCCATCCCTTTCCATAAGCTTATTTGAGGTTCATACTGTGCAAATATTCAACACTGTTTAACTACTTGTTGTTAACCTCCCCGTTCACTTTTAACAGTGCACTTAGTCTAGGAAGAGAGTCATTATCTTGACTTGGAATCCATACTGCCTATTCTCTATATTTGATCCTTTCCTCTGTCCTCGTTTCCCTGCCTTCATGCGCCCCTGAAGACTTTGCCGAATTCTTCAAGCAAAAGATTGATACTATCCACAACAAAATCCCACACAGGCGTTCTCCAAAACTATCCCCTCCATTTTCCAATTTACTCTCGACACTCGCCACCTGCTCCCTGGATCCCTAAACAGACATTAGACACCCTGTATGTGAAAACAGGTATTGCTGAAAATAAAGCCACATTTCAAAGCTGATTCCACATATTTCCTTGTGACTCTCTAGGTACTCACAATATGCTTCACCCTTCCCTCATTACACCTTCCATAGAAGATTGCGACCCAGAGCTGGTGAAGGACACTACCGGGCTGGACATTAAGTATATCGCTGTGTGTGTGTGTGTGATTTATGTCTGTCCAGAATTAGAAAATATTTGGGTTTTGTGATGAGAATTCACAAAAAATAAAGAATTCTAACTATTAAAAAAGGGACTTTTCATGACAGGTGGGAGGAAGTCAGTTGATCGAGAACTTGTAGACTGTCCTTTCCTGCAGAAGAATGAAGACTCTGTCAGATAGAGTTCCTAAGGCAATATATCAAGGAAGGGGGGCAGGTACGCTCTCGCATATGTTATAGCTTAGTGCAGAAGACTGATTAAACACCATGTTTTATATGGGAGGTTTCAATAAGGAAATGGGTAAGGAATTGTTTGAAAGATAGCGCTAAATGCTTCCACTTAGGTTGTCAGGAACAGTTATGAACAGTCCAGATGTGGACATGAACAGTGCCTCGATTTCATGGACTTTAATGGGTGTTTAAGAAGTCTTATCAGTCATAATTAAAATTATTATCATTTTTACTAAGCATTTTACAAAGAATCTTGAAAAAATTACATTTTAGATAATACAAGATATATAAATTTTACAGTTTTCTTTGTTTTTATTAGTTTAAAAAAAGCTGACTGAAAAAAAGAATAAAGTATTTACCACCGCATTTAAGTCCTAAACCTAAAGGCAACTGGGTTAGTAATGTAATAATACGGTACATTTTATTCTGTGCCATCAATCTATACAGATCTCATCGTGTAGCTGACAGGCCTAACATTTTCAGTGACTTGTGCAGAAAAAAATAGTCACACAATGGAATGACATTTAACATCCACACTGATAACTGTCAGTATCTTTTTTTTTTTTTCTCAGAAAATACATTTTTTTAATTATCTGTAGCCGAATTTTGCATGATTTCATGGTAGGGTTTACAGGGTAGGGTTGGTACAGCCAAGGGAAGTTTTGAAGCAACCAACCACTTGCGTGGGACCCTGGTCATCCAGTCTCCCATGGTCGGCCCTGTCTTCTTAGCAGACCAGATGGCGCTTGAGGACATTCTGCCTGTAGGGGGCGCCTCCACGCGGTTCCTTCTTACGTTTGCAAGCAAGTTCATGCTGGAGAGGTTTCCAATTAGAGTTGGAAATCCCGATACATTTAGTGGCTTTCCAAAACATTGGAGATAAAAAAAAACCAAAGATTTTTGGTTAGCCAGTAGACAAATAAAATAGAGATTAACATTTATTCTTTAAAAAAAATTGTTAATAGTAATAATAACCCAAGTAATAGATTGTCTTCAGTGCTGGATTTCTTCATCATTTTACCTTGGCAAAATACCCTTTAACAATCCAAATAATTTCTAATCACATGCTTTTTCATATAAGCACATTTTAACGAGGGTTTAAGATCCTGTAAAACTGAGTGAACAGTATCTTGCCTATCGAAACAGTTGAAAATAATGTGGGGTGTGCAGGGATAGCGTATGAGAGATTACCCTATACTCTCCCTGTCACTAGCTGCAGGTATTCCCCACACCTGGCACCTTTTAAAGTAACCCAGCGACCATGAAGGCTCAAACCATAATCAGTCCTTGGTCTCGTCTTAGATTCCTGTTAGCAACTGGAAGGTAAGGAAAAAAGTAAAAATGGAATTTACAATCTCACAGAAGGATTAACACCTGCTAAGTCCTGCGGGTACAGAGGGAGAATAGGGCCCTGTTGTGAGGTATAGTTTGATATTTGACATAACATAACCAATGCCAGTGACATCACACTAGATCCACCCGTAACGTACCTGTATATATATTAAATGCATACCAATACATGGAGAGGTTTGGTGCTAAAGAGGAACATATCTATGGGCATGGATATCAGTTTTATCAGGGTCTAACGGAAGTGAAACTGGAGAAGCATGTTTCAGTAAGACTTTTGTCTTAATGGAGTATATTCGTAGTACGGTCCTGTTACCAGTAGGGTACCTCAGGGATCTGTACTTGGATCCATTCTCTTTAATATTTTTATTAGTGATATTGCAGAAGGTCTTGATGGAAAGGTATGTCTTTTTGCCGACGACACAAAAATTTGCAACAGGGTTGATGTTCTTGGAGGGAGAAGCCAAATGGCAAATGATTTAGGTAAACTGGAAAATGGTCAGAGTTGTGGCAACTGGGATTTAATGTGAATAAATGCAAAGTAATGCATCTAGGGCATAAAAACCCAAGGACAGAGTATAGAATATTTGATACTGTCCTAACCTCAACGTGTGAGGAAAGGGATTTAGGGGTAATTATTTCTGAGGATTTAAAGGTAGGCAGACAATGCAGTAGAGCAGCAGGTAACGCTAGCAGAATGCTTGGTTGTATAGCTAGAGGTATTAGCGGTAGAAAGAGGGAAGTCCTCATGCCGTTGTACAGATCACTGGTGAGACCTCACTTGGAGTATTGTGTACAGTACTGGAGACCGGATCTCCAGAAGGATATAGATATGTTTTAGAAAGTTCAGAGAAGGGATACTAAAATGGTTCATGGATTACAGGATAAACCTTACCAGGACAGGTTAAATGATCTTAACCTCTATAGCCTGGAAGAAAGACGTGACGGGGGGATATGATAGAAACATTTAAATACTTAAAGGGAATCAACAAGATAAAGGAAGAGAGTTTATTTAAAAGGAGAAATACTACCACAACAAGAGGACATAGCCATAAGCTAGAGGGGCAAAGGTTTAATGGTAACATCGGGAAATATTACTTTACGGAAAGGGTAGTGGATGCATAGAATAGCCTTCCAGCAGAAGTGGTAGATGTTAGTACAGTGAAGACATTTAAGCAAGCATGGAATAGGCATAAGGCTAAGCTAGATATAGGATAAGGGCAGGTACTAAAGGAAAGTACTCAGAGGACTGGATGGGCCTAATGGTTCTTATCTGCCGTCACTTTCTATGTTTGTATGCGGCATACCTCAAACACTAGGTGCGTAAAATGTTCCTGAAATTCAAGCTATTTGCCAAAACCTTGGTAACACAGACCTGAAGAAAGTATCGCCAGGTTTCAGCAGATGGCAGATAAAGTGCGTCTAGGGGATTTGTTTTTCATCCAATATTATGCGTAGAAAGGCATTATGCTTAGGGCATTTTCTAAAAAGCTTTCCACTTGATTTCCACTTGAAATCTGTGCCTTTTTTATATTTTCTGATGGGCACTTGTCAGGAGTCTACACAAGTATTGTAGCCGTGTTCTGTCAAGAGGAATACTGTAATATCCCAGTGCAGGTCTATTTAGTAAAACCTCAGTTCCGGTGTGCCTTTAGTGAGCTTTAATTCCTACAGCCTAGAGCACTCCTCATACTGCTTTCCAGTCCGTGACCATAAATATGAAATAAAAGTTATAAAAACTTCCAATGGTTTCTAAAATGTATAAACAAATTGTATTTGCAAAAAAAGTATTAAGGAGGTTGTTTTTGGGGGCTTTCCGGGGCACTGACGTAATCTAGGCCCCTGCCAAACCCCTCCCCACCCCAGGCTGCGCATGCTGGTCGGCACGCTATATGTGTGTGTTAAAGTATGTGTTGTGTGTGTTACTGCATGTGTATAAAGTTCTTACTGTATGTGACTTTGTAATTATATTACTGTGGGTAAGGTTGACAGTATGTTAGTGTGTGTTTCAGTAAGCATGTTAGAATGAGTGTAAGTATGTTGCTGTGTATGCATATGTGTAAGTGTGTTACTGTGTGTGTGTAAATTTGTTAGTATGTGTAAGTGTGTTACTGTGTGTGTGTTACTATGTGTAAATATGTTAGTATGTATGTGTAAATATATTACTGTATGTGTCTTTGTAATTATATTACTGTGTGTATTTCAGTAAGTATGTTAGCTTGGGTGTAAGTATCCTACTGTATGTTAATGCGTGTGCACATCTCTAAATATGTTACCGTGCAGGCACGTATATTAGTATGTTAGTGTTTCACTGTGTGTGTGTGTGTGTGTAAGAGGTGCTTGGGAGCCCCCCACCATAATTCTTGTAGAGGAGCCCAGTATTTTTTATTACGCCACTGAAGATGAGGCCACCGAGGTCCTGAATTACGTGTCACAGATCCCAACATCTCTATATTCCTGACGCAATTACAATGACCGAATAATGTTCAAATGATAAGTATTTTTGATCAAATCTGTGAAGGCACAGATACTCCTTTTAATTTACCGGTTTCAGGATTGTTCCTCCTCGTTTGGCTATTCCTAGTGTATTGATTCCTGGTACCATATGTAGACACAGAAGGACCAGTGTCACAATAGATAATGGATCTGGCTATAGAATGGAGAGCTGATAGCCAGGCCTCCGTGTGGCTCAGCTAGCATGCCGTGATCGTATAGTGGTTAGTACTCTGCGTTGTGGCCGCAGCAACCCCGGTTCGAATCCGGGTCACGGCACTTTTGATAGTATTATATTTACATCAATATTTTGGAGGTTTATTGAAAGCACCACAAACAAATATTATTAAAAATAACCAACAATCAATTATTTCAGTACCTTCTCTACATCGGGAAAAATAGGCAGACTACGTGTACCTAATTGTTCTTATCCCCCATCAGATTCTATGTTTCTAATCCATAGAGTGCCAATAGTGCAAACGCATATCCCCCATGGAAGCCAGCACAATTGTCGTAGTTGTTTTATAATTGTATTTACGTGATCTTAGAAACATTTTACACTTTACTTAGTGAAACTGATTTAGATCTTTTCAAGACAGGTTACACTGCATAAATAGTTTAAGGCAAAAAAACATTCATCACATCAAATGATTTAATAGTAAAAAAAAAACAAACATTTTTTCCCTTCTCTGTACAAGACAAAAGTAGTGTTGATAAATCAACTTGGTTGTACTAAAATCTTGTAATTCACTGTTGTCAAGATTATTCCTCTCCTTTTAGGTATTCGGATTATGTTAATCCCTGGTATAGCATGCATATAAAAACATAGAATTTTACTTAAAAAAAAAAGAAACTTTTGGTCCATTTATCCTATTATAAAGACCTTAATCAGTCCTTGGTCTTGTCTTATATTAAGGATATCCATATGCCTGTACTATGCATGTTTAAATATTAACCTCTACCAATTCTGCTGGGAGTCTGTTCCAATGTATAGAAACTAGCGAGGGTCTTCCTGGGAGCTTTGCCTCCAGGTGCACCTAAAATGGCGCCCAAGCTGGCCCAGCATGCAGTTCTCTAATAGGCTGCAAACTGGGCTAGCTTCAATGGCAGGAAAGTTAGGGGCAGGGGCAAAAGGCATTAGTGAAATTAAGGGTCTATTCAAATTGGCCCTCTGGGCTGTTTTGTGAAAGGTGAAGGAGCACTGGAGGGTAAAAACCCCTGAAAAACCCCAATCTCTTACAGATGGCTTGCAAGTGAGAATTAATGCGGCCTTCCCTCCTCTCAAGGTGGCCAGCAAAACAACCTGTATGGTTTAGTTTGGCCAGAACCAGGCACTGCCTTTGTGGTCATGACCGGCAATGGCATAAGGCTGGCTTCCAGCATAGACCGCCAGTAATGGTATCGGTCAACAGTAAGGCTTGTCACAGCACACAATTGGGGATATCACAGATGAGATGAGGGTGGATATTCTAGTAATACCCCACCAATCCCCCATGATAGCAGCTGGGTGGGATGGCCCAGTTTGCTAACTGTTTGGGGAAACGGGCGCTGACCGGTTGCTGAATGCACGGTGACTCGTCAGCTGTCCTCAGGCAGAGGGAACACCGCATTAGTTTTGGAAGTGGACTCCATAACCCTGAATTTCATTTTTTACAGATAATAAAAGTGACTTCAGTTGCCACATTCTTACGCTTCTGTCTGTTATTTGGCTGTTTTGTTCATTGAATCCTTTTGTTATTAGAAGGAGCCATGCTCAGGGGTATATTGTGAGGCATACGCATCTTACGTCAATGGTTAACTCGTCTGACTACAGACCAGAGGATTGCATGCAGGCTCTTGCTTTTGTGCTCCTTGATCATATAGTGTTTAGTACTTTGTGTTGTGGTTCAAATCTGGGTCAATTTTTTTATTTTTATATTAAAATTTATTTCACATTTTATCATTTTATCACTTACATTATTTAAGGGTTTCTTAACCCTTTCATGTTCAATCAAAATGCCTTTTTTCATATTTATTGAACATACCTAAAAATACAAAAATGTTTCTGCTACCAATATACCAACAAGTAAAACGAGCAAATTGTGTAATTTATTTAATACTTTTATAAATGGTGGTTCAAAATACTCTCATACATACAACTAGCATTTTTATTTTTATGACATAATTTAGTTTTTTAGCACACAATACAAATGGCACCACACACTCCAATATAGAAGGTGCACTTAAGTCACCAGATTCATATTATGCATAAACAAATGTGTAAACTTTTTGGGACAGCAACCCCTTTATCAATGTCCCTGTCATATCATGAAAAATAACCACAAATCCCTTTATATTACCCCCCCCCACAAAGCGATACTATCAAAGCATTCAATCAAAGCATCTCTTCTTTATCATCAAAGCCCATTAACAGCCAATGGAAATGCTGTTACATCAAGCATCTATTGTATATGGAATTGTTACATTAAAGAGATACATAACTGGATACATAACTGGAATCCCGCCTTACAGTGAAAAAAGTCCAATGCCAGTGTCTAGAGCGCTAAGGGATAGATAGATAGATAGATAGATAGATAGATAGTAACAGGTAGGATAGGTAACAGTCTTTGTGTTCTTGTAACAAAGTACCAATCAGATATTGATGTGATTCCATGATAACACTTAATTTTGGAAGTGTTTTTTGTTATGTGTATTTCCTGTGCTTCTCCAAGCCCAGGGGAGGGCTGGCAGCCTAAGGCCTGGGGGGCAAGTCAAGTGAAGTGGCTCCGCCCCCTCGCACTCACCTTTCACCCCTCACGCTGCTCCGATCACTATGCGGCCATCAGACTGCTGGAAAACTGATCTAAACGGCTGCTGGGTGCTGATGCCACCGGCCGAAGCTACTTTAATCCTTTTTTTATTTATTTAATACGCCGGATCGGCTTGCCATATTAAAAATAAATAAATAAAGTATTAAAGTAGCGCCGGCCGGCAGCATCAGCACCCAGCGGCCGTTTAGATCAGTTTTCCAGCAGTCTGATGGCCGCCTAGTGATGGGAGCAGCGTGAGGGGTGAACGGTGAGTGCGAGGGGGCGGAGCTTTCACCCCTCACGCTGCTCCCATCACTTGGCGGCCATCGCATACGGCCGCTGGGTGCTGATGCCGCCGGCCGGCGCTGCTTTAATACTTTTTTTTTTCCATTTAATAGCCGATCCGGCTTGCCATATTAAATTTTAAAAAAAAAGGATTAAAGTAGCGCCGGCCGGCGGCATCAGCACCCAGCGGCCGTTTAGAATAGATTTCGGGCGGCCTGGGGGGCAATTGCCCCCCTGCCCCCCGGCCCAGCCCGCCCCTGTCCAAGCGTCAAGTAGTAAGCCAGTATCACAACCTCATGCTGACGAGTCCCATTAAGGATGAAACAGCTGTCCATGAGTGGTGATCTGGCTACTGCACGTCTTTCTCGAGCCTTGTCTTAAGGCTGTAGTAGAACGGACATTTCCTCTCAAGGAATCCACGTAAAAAGTTGATATAGAGGTGAAAGGTGACCATTGTTGACCTTATCAACATACCCCTACCCAGAATCCCTTTTGGTTGTGGCAGTACCACAATATTTCTAAGGAAAAACAAGCCTTCTGGCTTGTGTGGTGGATATGGATTAGTGTTGAATAATGCTTGTGCTTCCTCATGATAACAGGAGACACTTTGCTTAGGAAGACTATAACTTCTGGTAGACGCTTGTGCATCACTTCTGGCGATTTTACTTTGTAGTGGTGTCTTCGCTTCACCTGTAATAATCGAAGGATTCAAAATATTAAATCTTTTTTTTACAAGATATATATATAAAAAAAAAATCATGAAAACTCAACAACATCAGAATATATTGCTGAAGAGAAGCCTTAGGCATGGCAGGAGACCAGGATTTATTGTGGCTAGTGTGATACATTTGACAAACAGTTCCTGCCAACTAATGAAACCTATCCAGCACGGGGAGGGATGGCACGAAAAGCTGCACAGAAGAACAATTTGAACAAATGCGAAAACATACAGCTTGCTACATATTGACATTGGGGAAATAGGAGTCACTCAGTATGAATAATCAGGCTCTGTTGCCTGCTAATGCCACCATTCCAGATACATTGTAATGTTTATTGTCTTGGATCACAACTTGGGACGGCTATGTTAAAACACACAACAGAGTTTAACCCCTTAATGACAAAGCCCGTACATGTACGGGCTCACAATGCATTGTTTTCAATGGGTTTAGGGACCGCCCCGTTGTCCTTAAGGGGTTAATGAATCTCAGAGACGCTGTTACTGATCTAAATACTCTTTTTGGTTTTGCGGTGAGTTTGTGGATTTTTTTTTTTTTGGTTTGGCAAAGTCGAAGAACACAACACAAGCTGGAATAGATTAGGGACATTAGGGGGAAAATTACTCAGAAAATAAGTGCGTCTGCCAGAAAAGTAATGCAAGCTCAATTAAAGAACTCTCACTAAGCTTTTTACAAAATCGAGGGCTTTTATATTATGGTAGAATGTGGAGTTAATGACAAATATCCATATAAATTGCAATTTGGTTAGTTTATAATATTTTTTTTTTACATGGAGTGGGCAGTGTATTGAGTGGAATTTAGAAAACTACTTTAATTAACATTTGTGTCCATTTATCACCTACTGAACGACGCTAGATCTGCGGGAAACGCTTCCAGTGGATCTGTTACTTATCAATCTATAGCGCAGAGTGGCAAAACACATCTGCTAGTATACACACTTATAAAAAGGCTGGTGATCATTTAATCACATCTTTGTTGGTTTGTTAAAGACTTGTTCGTGTTGATAAAGGGTGCTAGGGTTGGCTGAAAGTCGACCATCATTTTGTGTATGTTTTGATAAACGGACACTTTTTTGTCCCAAAGTGCCGGTTCAATATGTTCTATAGGTAGGCCAGTTGGGGTCATCACTTGTCCTATATTGCCCAGGTCATTCCCTAAATAAATTCAGTGGAGGCTGCCCTTTGTCCTCTGTCCCTGGCTTTGCTCTAAGTACCTGTAGGAGGACCATGTTGTCCATGATTCTGAGGGTCATTTTTTTATTTACATATTGCTGACCAGGACATGTACACAGTGTTAAAATAAAAACAGCCAAGCCATCCTATGTAAAATTGTATGTTTTGCATGTAAATGCAGAGGGGAATCCCTTTAATGCATTTCTCTATTTCCCTGTTTCTCCAAATACCGGACTGTCCGTAGTAGACTCAGGGTTTCGGTCTCATTCATTGTCTCTACGACCAGGCACAAGACTCACAGGGGGTAGGGAGTTGAGGGTCCCGATTCCATACCATCCGATCCCTATAGTGAGGCCAGTGTCACTTTACATTGAAATGCTGATTATTAGACTGAAGCAGCAAAACCGATCTCCTTAAAAAAGAGCAGAACTATTGTCTACCCTACACCGGGTAAATATGTTATTGTGGAGCAGTGTTATACCCGCTTACAGACCAATCTTGTAACCAGAATAAAGGCTTTTAATTGACCCTTCAAAATATATCCCCTGTGAGAGGTATGTATAGCGTTGTGTCTCGAGCCTGTTATGCCTCCTTGCATTAAAGCTGAATCCCATCCTTTACCGATAATAGGTATTGACAGATATTATTGGGCAAACAGTCAAGTCAATGGAAAGTAATAAAACCGCCTAATGGCAGACATGATAAATTGATTGCAGTCTGCACAGGACTGGTTGTGTTTCAGACCTCACCACTTCATTGCACTTTCCTCACACGTCACTATTCGGAGATTTTAATCAGCGCTTCCCAAAAGCGACGTGATCTGATATTTTCGGCTGACAATTCCAGGACACAAATAATATGCGGCTGACACCCGCGGTGATCCCGCTAGCCGGCTCCAAACACTGTGTAATTTACACAGCACATTCCCACCTGAGGCTCCTTTCTTAATAGTGTTTGGCACTCAGCAGGAGTGGAAGCCGTGCGGAAAACCTGATGCTTTAATTAAATGTGCAGAGCCCAATATATGTATATGCAAAAGTGCCGGCGCGCTCCTACACAAACACGCATGCCTACAAATATATGCGCAAGCCCACACAAATACACAACCATACACATGCTAACGCACACAAACATAGACTCACGTATACAAAACATCATACACATTTGTACATACAAGCATACAAAGGCTGATACACAAACAGGGACAGATCAAGGTCAAGTGGGGCCCTGGGGCAACACCGTTACAAGGAACCCCTGATTTGCCCTTTTACACACCTAATTACACACTTTAATACCCAGATTCTCATGCACACCTGCATACAAACACAACATACTCATACTGTATCCATTTCCCCCCCCCCCTGATGAAGTCATGATGTCAATAAGTTAATGTTATTTCTAGCAGTGGTGTCACTAGGGTTGGTGTCACCCGGGGCGATGACACATGGTGTCACCCCCTCGACGTGCGTGGTGCCATAATTCCTCCTCCGCCGTCCAGCGATGATCTGCCAGTGCCAGGTCTGCCTCCTCCGCTCCGGTTGCACCGCCGCACCCGCGCTACGGTAGGGTGATCCCAGGCGGATTACACTCTCATAGAGTTCCCTGCCTGGTGTTGTGTCACCCCCTGTAAGGTGTCACCTGCGGCCCGCCCCCCCCGCCACTGATTTGTAGTACAGGGTAAGTATCCCTTATCCAAAAGTAAGTCTGGGTAAAGCCTCAACAGGATCCTTCTAATCTTCATTTAAGCATGCGTGCAACAGGATCCTAGATCTCACAATTGAAGGGAATTGCTACCATTACTTGGTTTAAATCCTACTTAGGTTATATCCTCTCTTCTTTCCTGGACCCTTTGTAATCTGATTTTGGTTATACCCCCTTACATAGCTGCAAAGTAATGCACTCAAAAGATAATTCTCTACATTGTTCTACATTGTACAGCCCATTCCTTGCTTTTGGCTTTATTTCAACTTTACAAATGCTTATTCAGAGTCTCCGTCTTTGTTATCACATTTGTCTCATATAATCTATAGTTGATTACAAGACTCTGTACATTGCTTTATTATTTTTCTAGCTATTACTGTTCCCTTGAAAGCTGAGTTCTGGTGCTAGAAGATCCCCTGTTTCCCTTTTGCTGTAGAGCCAAGTCCCCTTTGGAGTGAAAATGTACTAAATTATCTTATTTGTACTTGAATTGGTTTAAGTTTTAATAATAATAATAATAATAAAAAAAAACACTATTTACTTTCACTATTTGCGACATTCTTTTTTGTGATCTAAAGAATTAATAATAAGAAAACAAATACTGTATTTGCAGGGATGCAGAGCAGCATATAAGGGTTAAAAGGAATATCAGGGAGGCAGAGCAGCATATAGGATGTTAAAAGGAATATTAGGGAGGCAGAGTGCCATATAGGGGGTTAAGGGCAAATCTGGGGGGCAGAGTGGCAAATAGGGGGTCAAGAGGAATATCTGGGAGGCAGAGTGGCATATAGGGGATATAAGGCAAATCTCGGGGGCAAATGTGCATAACTGGGACAGGTTGGCAAATAAAAGGAAATAATTTTTTTTTCTCAATCATAGTTTTTATTTAATAAGAAAAAATAGTTTACATGTGAATTAATATTTACTAGTAACACTTTTTTCTTATAGGGTAGTCTTATCTTCAGGCTTTTTTTCCCTAAATTAATATTAAAATTTTGCGGGGTAGTCTTATAATCGAGCAAACACGGTATTATTTATTCACACTGACAAGACAAAAGCATTCAGGACTATACAGCGTTCTAAAATAAAAAAAAAATATTTAAACGGAAGGCAATGAATCATAAATTATTTTGATTAAAAAAAACAGATACGGTATCATTTTATTAGCCCAAGAGAAAAATGGAGTCTTCAGTTGGAGATGATAAGTGTTAAAGAAGGACCGGAAAGCTTATATGACTTTCCATCTTTTTCTATGTTGGCCCAATGAAAGTTATCAACTTCAACTAAGATATTTGATATAATAATGCACTTGAAAAATAAATAGTTTTTTGGGGGCTAGATAACCTCTGGGTAGCTGCAATTCCTAGGCTTTGCTAGACCTTAATTGTTTTTATGCTTCACTTGTACCAGAAAGAAGATTCTGTCCAAGAATAAATGACAATTTCAGTTGCTTAGTTGGGTCAACTTACTTTAATGAACACCTCACTTAACCTGAGACTATGGGACAGCTCAGAGTTTAGTAAGTATGTCCCTCTGCAAATGGAAAGACTTTTGAGAAAAATATCCTGTCGATATCTTGAATGTGTGAAATATATATATACCTGCCGTATACATCCAGAAGAACATCAGGTATAACTTTGTTGTAATTGAGGAATTTTTTTGGTGGGGCGCCGAAAGAAAAAAAAAGGGATAAAAAAGAATTACAAGAAATGCAACACAATAGCGGATAAGTATTATAAGTCACCCCTATAAGTACATATGCTGTTTAAACAGAAACAAGGGGGAGAGGGTGTCTATGCCATTCATGTCGCTACATCTTAATTTAGTTCTTTAGAGCCCAAAAGGCAACACACAAATCATTGGGAGACTGGGAGAGTATCCCTTTAAATTCCATACTTGCTCGATTATAAGACGAGCTTTTCCAGAGCAAATGCTCTGAAAAATACCCCTCGTCTTATAATCGGGGTCGTCTTTTAATCGGACCTCAACGGTCTGACTATGAGACTAAGATCCAGATCCCCCGCAGCGATGCAGGGGACCTGGATCCTCCTGTCTCCCCCCCCGACTTACCGGTGCTTCTGAGTCCCCGGTGCTTAGTCCTGGCAGCGTGTAGAGCAGACCTTCCCCGGCTGTCAGAGATCAGAGTTCCCCATGATCTCTGACAGACGGGGAAGGTCTGCGCGATGGACGCAGACAACCCCCGCTGCTAACCGCACCTCCTCCCGGCTGCAGCGGAAGTTGTCTACGCGAATCTCGTAGAGCTCTACGCGCTGCACGGACTACGCACCGGGGACTCAGAAGCTCCAGTAAGTTTGGAGGAGGGAGGGAGAGGGAGTGTTAAATGGGGGCATAAGGCATTTCTGGAGGCAGAGTGCTCTGTGAAATGTCTTTTAACCCCCTTAATGCCACTCTGCCTCCAGAAATGCCTTTTAACCCTCTATACGCCACTCTGCCTCCTGAAATGCCTTTTACCTCCCTATATGCCACTGTGCCCCATAATATGCATTTTTACCCCCTAAATACCAGAGTGACATATAGGGGGTATAAGGCAATTCTGGAGGCAGAGTGGCACATAGGGGGTCAAAAGGCATATCATGGGGCACAGTGGCATATATGGGGTATAAGGCAATTTTGGGGCAGAGTGGCAAGCCAGGGGGCAAATGTGCATTACTGGGGGGGCAGGTTGAAAAAAAAAAGGATATAAAAACAAAATATTTTTCTCAATCATAGCTTTTATTTAAAAATTTTTTTTCACATAGTTTACATGAATTAATATTTACTGGTCAAACATTTTTCCTATAGGGTTGTCTTATATTCAGGCTTTTTCTTTTTTTCATAAATTAATATTCAGATTTTGGGGGGTCATCTTATAATCAGGGTCGTCTTATAATCGAGCAAATACAGTATTTCAAACAGCAAAATTATTAACTAACACAATGAACTATGTAGCCATATCATGAACTATATTTTGGAGCAGTAACTGTAACTGTAGAGGTAAAAATAATATTGGTAGAATGGCAAGGAAAGTTGTCACTTGAGTTAAGGGTTAACTCCACGTGACTGACGTCACATGCCCTCTTATACTAACATTTGCAATACAAAATATTCACTAAAAGGTGAGGTGTTTGTTACAGCATGTAGGTGCCTGCAACTTTAATTTGTATGGGGTTCAGGTGAGGGCATGAGAGTAAAATAAGGAGTTGTGGAACTAAAACTCCCATGATACTCAGCTATCCTACTGTTTTGGATGTAAACATTTTGTGAAGCTCAAGTTCTATAGGGAACAGCTGTCTCTCCAGTTGGACACTCTTCTAGTCTATACACAACAGGCGGGTTATTATCTCCTACAATGTTCTGAATTTTCAGGAACACTCCAGCTGTTGTAAAACTACAACTCCAATCTTGCTAATCCAACATGTTAACAGCAAGTGGGTCTCAAGCCTGAAGACCGTAGGAAGCTCTTCAGCTGTTTTGGAAGTGTATCTCCAATTGTATTATACTTTATAATGACCATAATTTCCAAGAAACCTGCACTTCATCGACTTTTATATTTTGGTTTTATAATTTGGTTTTGTACACTTTTTTTTAGCAAATAAGAATTTGTTGGTCTTTTTAAATAATAAAAAAAAAGTAATGGTCACAACTGCTAAAGAGCTTCCTCGCTCATTAGCAAGCACTCTACATGCCTCCAGGAGCCTAAACTTGTGAGGCACCCCCAGAACTGAGTTATCTCATTTAAAGCCTCATCCTTCCAATTGTGATCCTGGCCCTTTTCGGTTATAACTTTTTGAACTTCTACACCCCGAGGCTTCACCCGCAGCCACCACTTTCTTCTCTGCAGTTAGCAAAATCCATATGTCCCCGCTGGCCCGTACGTGACTTGGGTGCTTAATAACCCATTTGAAGTCCATTCACATCCCTTGACCTGATTGTTAATAGAGATATTCCATTTTTACCCTGAACACCTTAGAAGGCTAGCTTTAGATGTTAGCCATATAGGCTTTGCACTGTCTGACTTGATTTGTGTCTTTAAACAGCCGTGTTGCTCTCCTCACTCATCTGTGAATAAGGAAACAGGTCCTTGAAAGTTAGAGGATACGGTTGTCATGGAAACCATCTCCCGTCTTCCCCATCATCGGAGAAAGCTTTGAAGTGTGTAAGACAGGATGGCTTTACAGGGCAGACCTTTAGCACTCAGGACAGCTCTGTCAGCAACTCAGGACATCCTTCTGGGACATCGAGTTATCTTTTTCCGCTCCACCTTTCGTTATAAAGTGTAAAATATATCACCAAGAATGTACATAGAGATTTGCACAAACTATTCAAAAGGGAGTTAAAATCTTGGAAACGGGGTTCCTTCCTCAAAAGAGCTTACAGTTACAACTACGTAGGTAAAGGCACATATTTACTTTTTTTTTTACAGCTATATGAAAAGCAAAGATTAAGTTGGACCATCTGGCATCGGAGAGGTTAAACATTAATGAGTCCACGGTTGCAGGCACAGATGTCCTGTAGGCAATGCTGCTAGATTTACAGATTTATGTGGGTGGGAACCCGAGGTATCCCATAATGTGGAAAACATTCTTCAGCTTGTTAAATTGTCTGTTTTTGTGCGATGTGCTACACACTGGGTGTTAGGGAAACTTTTATATGGTGTTGTAGGAAGAGTTATAGAGAAAAGCTCTCCATGTTTCTCTGTTTAGAAAAGACAGTCTCGCTCAGGGAGCAGTCTAATTTGTGCCACCAGCTTGTGAGGCTATAGCCCTCATTGCTTCACAAGAAGAGGACTAGACCTAACCTATGTAGTCCAGATACCGCTCATTTGAAAAAACAACTGGAGTTAAAAACACTATTAACCCCTTAATGACAAAGCCCATACATGTACGGGCTCAAAATGCATTGTTTTTAATGGGTTTAGGGACTGCCCATTGTCCTTAAGGGGTTAATTTTAGAATTCTGGATTTCTGAGTTTTTTCTTACAGAACATGGTTATGCAACCCAATTTATGACCCTCTGCTAGGGTGTGGGTACCACTGTGGATAATTGTTATACAGTGATTCCTCTTTTTGGGGTCATGTATTGGTTTGACACTTTGTCCTATGGTACAGTTGATACAAGAAGGGTTGAGTAAGGCAGCTGTTGGCAGTCGGACAAAATCATTGAGACTCTTAGGCCCTGAGGTCTGATGAATTGCTGTCTTGAAGCACACTGAGAAAACATTCTTTCATACTCACAACTATTCATGGTGAGTCGATACACCGGTTCAGGAAGGTGGTAATTGACCTCCAATTGAAAACCAATAGATTTCAGCAAATTCATATATTATTTTGTCGCCTATAAGGCAGCAGTACCAGGTTCCAACATTACCATTTTAAGAGTTTGAAAACCAGAACACAGAAGTTTGAGGTGGCCACATGGGAACGGTGTGTTGCAATAGCAGAAACCTCTGTCGATTTCACAGCATGGAAGGAATGTCCTAAAAAAAACAGCAGGGTTGGGAGGTATGCTACAGTACGTAAAATGTACAAAATGTTTAACTGCTTATTGCATCACTATATACATAATAAATGCTGGCCTGGGGACGAGGGGGCAATTGCCGCTCCAAAAATTCTAAAAAAGGATCAGTTCAATTTCTATGGGCCTACTCATTGAGTCTAAACATGGCAGGTTGCAAAGTTCAATCTTATGAGGTGAAAGTGCTGAAAATACCCTGCGTGATGGTATAGTGGTGAGGAGGGAGAGATAGTGTGTAAGGACTTAGTGAGGGTATATAAGTATGTTAGAGTGTATGTGTGTTAGGATGAATGTGCGTGTTAGCATGAGTATGCATGTGTTAATATGAGTGTGTATGTATAAGTGTGTGTGTTAGCGTGAGTGTGTAATTGTGTGTGTTAGCATCAGTGCCTAAGTGTGTGTTAGAGGGAGTGTGTGTAGCATAAGTGTGCATGTGTGCATGTGTGCGTGTGTAAGTGTATGTGTAAATATGAATGCCAGTGTGTATGTTAGTTACCTGAGGAGGTTAAGTGGTCGATGGGGCCAGTTGATTTACCTGCCAATGGGCCAGAAGATGCCAGGTCTCCCCTGGAATTACGAATCAGCTTTATTAAAGCATTTAATGTTATGACTGGTTCCATGTAAAACCACCTTTCATGCGTAATCTACATAGACAAAACTCAATACATACATATATATGAATATTCAATTATTATGAATAAAGATTTGCCACTTGTTGGGAAGTCAGTTGCACTGATGGTAATAACGTCTCCGTTGTGAGCAGTATCTTTTTGTTTAGGGAATGGTGAGGAAACAAGACAATAAATTGCAGTTTAGTACGCTGGGCCAGCAGTGCCCATAAAACCTAACAAGGACACAGCAAAAAAACACAGATAATAAAATCCTGCAAAAGAGAGGCTGTAACAATGATCTATCACTTCCATTGAGCCTCTGAATGAATCTTGGTATACCTGGGAACTCTCTGTGTTTGACCCAGAGTCTTCCGGTGAAGCCCTGCTTCCCCCTGTCTTCCTTCTGCAGGCTGGGGAGCAACATTTAGCTACACCCACTTTCTGTCTATTCCCTGCCTATGTTCCCCTCCACCACATCCAGTTCACCACAGCCACCCATCCAGAAGAGTAAGAAGCATGGCTAGGTCTGGTGATCAGGTATACACAACAGTTTACGCAAACCAGCAACGCATACATGCCTAGGCTGACTAAGGGGGCAGTCCTCCCCACGGCAAAACTGGGTGCCGAACGGCGGTGCGTTGCTGCTCAATGGCCTGGTTACAAGGGTGATCTCTGAACTCCCCAATCAACCTGTACACCGCCTCCAAACACCTATTTAAAAGGAGCTGCACGCCCTTAATTCATGTAGCGCTGGTATATGATGTCATATGCTGGCGCTATGCAGGTAGGACTGTGACTGCGAAGGGCCCAAGGTAAATATGCCAATGATGGAGACATCTCTTGGGATGTGTAAATGTTCCTTGTTGCCCATCAATAATTGTCAGTAGCAGCACTACCCCTTTATGAAAGAGACATATAAAAACAAACTGAAGAGACAGTCAGTGTGTAAATGTCTTTGTTTACTCCAGATACATTAATGACTATAACTGAAACCACAACGAGAAAAAAATGGGAAAAAAAACCACAAACAAGTTTTCTATTCCAATAGTTCCGGGAGGCAATGGTCCCTTTGCCAGCAGTCCCCCAGGATACCTGGGAACTCTCCAGGTTTGACCTTGAGAACTCCAGGAGAAGCATTGGTTCTCTGGGTCAACACCCGAATCCTGTGGGTCGCAGGAGCGGGGTCTTGACAGGCCCATTTCCATTTTAAATGGCCCGTCAGTGGGCAGTCCTGGTTGCGCCCCGCAAGGGCACGCTCTGGGTAGCCGGAGTCCAGAAGTTTCCAGGTATGCCCCCAAGTACAGACATACTGGGAAGCCATACAAGTGCTGTATATTATAGTATAAATATCGTCCTTTGGTCCTGTAAGTGTGTATATATAGTTTTTATGGGGAACCCGTACCTTTTTGTTGTTGAGACATCCGCATCATCTCATTGATACTCTGCTTTGAATTCACACAGGGTTTATATTTGATTACACGGGGGAGTCAGGAAGTGCTGAATAAATCATGATAGTTCTCTAGGTTTGATGCAACAATAATTCCACAATGAGTTGTTTAGAAAGACGAGAATGGGGAAAAAAAAACCAGAAAAGAAATATTAAAGCTGTCTTTAGAAAAAGAACATGAGAAATGATTTGCAAACGCTTCAGAAAACATACATCTTTATTTAGACTTCAGATTTTACTCTGAAGGAAGACAAATCACAATTCTAGATGATTAAAAGGAGACCATGTTACCATCTGCTCCTTTACATTCTTCCCGTATTCTAGAAATTAAAGCTCCATTGAACTTTTTTTTTACCCTAAAGAAAACAATTAAGTAGTATTAAACTGTGAGGAGCCATTTCCCCATACAATTTAAATGTTTGATGGTAGCTTCGCCCACAACATTATCAGCCATGCCCACTCCCACCAGTGGAGCCACCCATTGACATCAGTGGACTGTCTACTGATGTTGACGGGCCCACCAACATCCTGATGTCAGGACTGCGAGAGCACTGCCCACGCCGGCAGCAACCCACAAACCAACAGTAATAGCCTGCCGGTGATGTGTCAAACGGGCAGCCTCCTCACTTACCTTGAGGATAGGTGCATGGGCATCAACTCGTTTACCCGACACTTGCAGCTCATGTTTCTTCATACGCGCACAGTGATCACCTCTTAGAGGGATATGACCCCTACTTCATCTGTTTCTGGTAATTAGAGCGTTCCTTATATAAATTGACCTGTCCTTTACTCCTTGCTCAGTTGTAGAGTTACCTTGCTCCAGAGAGTATGTGTTTTGCTATTATGTAGGGTATAATTGGGTCCTATGGCCGTAAGGCCATATTATTATCCTCTCACTTCACTGCCCAAGGGGTGGTGGAAGAGGAGGAGCAATCGTCACCCAGATTTATTTTTCTATCTTTCTTGGGGAATGACTGTTACTCACAAGTCACTTGTCGTCCCCCAGTTCCAACTTTCATTTGCAAATCACAAACAACTTGTGGATTAATGAATCTACGAGTTGCTTGCATTTTTCAACTCACGTCAACTACAAGTTAAGTGTATCTAAGTCGGTAGGCAGACCACATACTAAATGATCCAGCAGTAGAGAAGGGTTGATTGGTGACACCATGCAACTAATGACTTATTATGGCCTTGGGCGGCAGGTCTAGGCAAGGCAGGATAACAGGGAGGCAATTGCCCTATTGAGGGATTGGGTTCCTTGTAGCGCCACTACTCATTGGGCCATAAAAAGGGATATCACTGATCTCCTCAACTGGCCCATTAAGGCTATGGAGGGCTGTGCTGAGTCGGCATAGTCATCTATAGTTTCTTTGTCTCTGTGGAGAACGGCCCAAGGGGTGAGTGGCAGTTGGCATTGTCCTGGGTTAGGCTTAGGGCAGCGCTGAAGATAAATACACCGCTACATGCTACATAAAGAAGAGGTTACTAGGATTACACAAACCAATAAAGTAAAGAGAAAAAAATAACTCTCAAAGGCATAGAAGCATAACAAAAAAGGAATTCCTGGATTTTATTTGTCACTTAGCATGAGTCATCAAAGGGTTCATGAAAACCCTTAACGCAATGAATCAAGCCACTTTGTTTTGCAGTTTCTTAATGTAGACGTATCACTACCCCCCACCTCCCCTTGTGTCGTATAATAGGATTTTGTGTTTGTCTCATCAGTTATTGATGCCGAGCACCTTTCGCATGCGGAAGAACGCTGTAAATACAATAAGGGTCTTAACAATTACGGATGCGTCGCGGCGCAATAGATTTGAATATACAGCTGGCGACAGAGCCATGAATATTTTAGAAGACTTGTTTTAACATGTCGAACGGAGGCTGGCTGCTCATATTTTTCTTGCGGCTGAATTTGGGAGAATTTTAACAATATAAGAAAAGAGATTTGTAAAGTGGAATTGGAGAATATCTATATATCACTTGGTCTTTTGTATGTGCTGCTTTTGTTTCATGAACGTGTTGACAGATATACTGCAGCCGTTTAAACGATCAGCTTTTGTTTCCAACCCGTCAATATTAATAAAAAAAAAATACATTTTAAAGGTGAGTCATTTTTAACCTAAATTTCACTTCGCATGCCCAGGAGGTTTTGAAGGAGCTTTTGAAGTAAATACCCCTCGAATGCCCTCGTCTGAAACATGCTAAACTTGAAGCTACAGGCACTTGCATGGAATTGCAAACAACTTGCATATTAGTGTATTTGCCAGTTGTTTTAACAGTGTTAGTATGTGAGAGCATATGACCGCACTCAAGTGTGTGCTAGGGTGAGTATATATGTGAGTGTGTGTCAGGTACCAGTGAAAACAGCAGCAAGCCGTCATCGGGCCTGACCCTAATTCCGCCTCAGCGCATTTGGTATGGAGAGAGCATGTTTAAATGATTGCAGTCTCATTGCGTATTCTATCTAAACAACAGATGTATTATTGCAATTAAGATATGCCTAGACAAACTTGCTACACTGCAACGAGATCGTACACACAGATATTTACTGTGTACCACCAAAGATGTTTTTATATCATTAAATATTTAGAATAAAACTATAATCACGGTATTAATGAATGCAAATAAGTAAAATTCAAACTTAGATAGAGCAACGCTCAAAAAGGTACTTCAGTCCCAATGAGTGGCCAGCCAGATGAAGGTAGATTCATCATCATCACACCTTTCAATTAGATCTTGATCTCCAAACGTTATGATTTGCTTGCAATTTTCTGGTTGTATAGAGCTATAATCAAGTGCTTTTTAACTGTAAAATCCTCCCCACCTTCAAGAACAAATCACAGCCCCCTATTATCTTTACTAAAACAGCAGAATTGGGATTTTGATCTTTTTTTCTTCAATGTATTCTTTTACAGGGAAACGCTAATAGTTCTCAGCCACTTGGACATCGTGGGGATAGGTACCTGTGATTATGTGTCTGTCTGGGTTTGTGTGTGTCTGGTTATGTTAGTGTGTGTTTGGGTATGTGTGTCTGGATATGTTAGCGTGTGTATGTGCCTGGTTGTGTGTTAGTATGTCTGGGTATCTAAAAATATGTATGTCTAGTTATATTAGTGTGTCTGGGTATGTTAGTGTTTGTATGTGTTCCTGGGTATCTTAGCCTTTGTATGTGTGTCTGGGTATGTTACTGTTTGTTTCTAAGTATGTGTGTTTGTGTCTGATTATGTTAGTGTGTGTTCTAGTTTGGGTGTCTGGTTATGTTAGTTAGTGTCTCTGTGTGTTTGTGTGTCTATTTATTAGTATTAGTGTGAATGTTTGGGTTTGTGTCTGGATGCTTGTGTCTGGGTAAACTAGTGGATGTGCGTGTGTTAGTGTGTTTTAGTTTAGTCTAGTTGTGTTAGTTCAGTTAGCGTGAGTGTTGTGTTAGTGTAAATGTCTGGTCATGTTAGTATGAGTGTGTGTGTGTTAGTGTTTAATGTCTAGTTTTGTTAGTATGAGTGTCTGGGTGTGTTAGCGGAAGTGGCTAAGCGTAAGAGTACATTAGTGTATGTGGTTGTATGAGTGTGAGTGTGTGTTAGTGTGAATGTCTGATTGCGTTAGATTGTGTAAGTGTTTGGATGTGTGTTAGTATGAGTGTCTGGGAATTTTAATGTGAGTGTCTGGGTGTGAGTGTGCTACTGTATGTTAGTGTTGAATATCTAGTTGTGTCTGATAATGTGTTAGTGTCTGTATAGTAGGCCCCGGAGACACCAAAATAGCAGGAGGGGCCCCATGATCCGGCCTTGATTATTTTAAGGGTCAGGCTTGACCTCAGATTGGCCCTAGGCAAATCAAGTGGGCGTGTGGCCACTTGGCTATTTAAGGAAGGCCAGGGGTCGTGGCCTTCCACTTTTTAAAATTTTGGAAGCAGTGAAGCAGTTTTTCCCTCCCGCCCGCCCTATTGTTAGTGTGTTGTTTCTGGTTTGTGTCCTTGGGGTGGGGGCACGGGGTGCAGGTTGACTTCGTTGGCGGGGAACTGAGGTTCCGGTTGGCTGTTTTTTAGGATACTTATTCGTGGTACCTGGTTATAATTGGGTGGTTTCTCATCCGAGGTATGGGAACCGTGTTTATTTGTCACGTTTTGTGGGCGTTTCCCACGGGCACGGTCCCAAGGGAATGAGGGGGCCGTTGTGCTTATGCCACGTGCTAGTGCGGTTTACGGCTCGTGGTAGGGGTGCACGGCAAAGTTAGTGGCAGCTCCCGGACGGAGGTGGAGCTGTCTGGAAAGGATGTCGGTTTATCCTTAAGGGGTGTGGTAGTAACCTCCATGGAGTGAAGTGTGGTAGTCGGGGTGGAGGGACCCTAAGTCATGGAGGTTACGATGTTACAAAGTTGTGTACGTTTTAAAATTCAAATAAAGTTTTATGTGTCACAGTGCTTTTACAATAAATAAAGCTGTGGCCTTTTCAAAATCCATTTGGTTGTCCGTCTCATTTATTTTATGGTTCATTACACTGTGTTTAATCCGTTAGCATGACCCACAAGCTGTCAAGTGCTCGGATCAAGTGTGAGTACATTAGTGTATGTGTCTGAGGGTGTATTTTAGTATGTGTGCATGTGTGATAGTGCTTAGTGTCGGTTTACTTTCTACATCACCATATCCCAAGAGTTTTGGCTCTGCACCACCAGCCACTGAGAGGACTGACCTCCCAAAGTTCTTCTGTGGACAATGTGATCAGAGACATTAAAATACTAGACATGTATCCTATTAATATTGTTATTTTGTTCAGTCTGTTCTCCCATACATTAACCATAACCATACATTGGTTATGGTTGATGTATACTAATCTCCTCTCCTCCACTTGGTCTGTTGCTTTCCTGCTTTGCATCCAGCACTGTCACGTGATGTCCACTTTGGCCCAGTCCAAACATAAAAAACAAATAAAGCTTAAAAAATAAATATTAATAAAATATATAGGACCATACCAAGGTTTATATTATTACACCTAATCCACCACACAAGGTGAGAAAAGGGGTGGATTGTTTTCTCCCCCTTGGTTAATAAGGGTTGTAGGGACCCACATTTTCTTTGGATAACTTCATATTTATTTTACATTTATTTATATTATGGGGGAGGTTATTGCATTTTGACAGTTTTAGGCGAGGGCATGTCAATTTTCGATTAATTTTTGGCCAATCAGGCAACTAGTACATTTTAAAATAACAAATAACTCAGAAATTGAGTATCCCTTTAAATCCACTGACCACACAAATAATGTTCGAATAATCCCACAAACTGAATGTACTGTAGATAATCTATCTGCTCAGCTCATGCTTTGACTGACTCGCCCAGAGCCGTAGAGCTGAGAGTACATTTGTGTTTATTCTTGTGTTTTCATCATAACCTGCATGTACTCAGGTCAGCGTGACCACTGCTGAATAGACCTCTTGGAGGCTTGTACAAAATGTATTCTTTTACTATTGTAAAGGTCATAGTTATATATCTGCTGCTTAGTTAATATGAAACACGAAAACAAGCTTATATGAATGCCATGGGATACATGCATAATATATACAGTGCATATATATATATATATATATATATATACACGCATATATGCATATATACATTATGTATGTATCTATTATTCACTGGAAAGCACTGCAGAAAATAATAAACACAAAACCACAAAGCACATAAAATAAATATTTATGATATAGTAAATAATCAGCGAGATACGGTATTAAAAACTATATAAAATTAGGCATATCATTTAACAGATCTGAAATTATTTCTTTGCTTATTTTAGTTTTATTTGCGAATAAAGACCTAAGCATTCCTTTCTGGCCTTTATGAATGTTAGGGGTATGACAAGTCTTAACAACATCGCTCTTGACAACAGATAATGGCCGTTTTTCTATGCTGTCTATGAAATACAAACCTTCGTGTTTGATTGTATGTCCTTAGGGGGAATTCTACGGGTTGACGCCATGCATTCTTTGAACCATGGTGATCCTGATATCGAGGATAGGGCTTCCTATAGGTAGAGGTATGGGAAAGGTTATATGGAAGGAGATGGCATTGGGGTTGATATAATCGCTGGGGCCAATTGTGTTCCATCAACTCACTCTTCAATGACAATTTCCAAATAGGATATTAACTTTTTTTTCATGATGTGAAAAATATCACGCAGATTAGGCTGTCAGATACTGCAATGTTAAAAAAAAATCTTCTAATTGCTCAAATACGCAAAGAGAACAGCTGACAATCAGTGCTAATTAACAGCTCTTCAATCAAGCATATTTTAATAGGGCTATTTAAGGATGTTTTTTTACTAATTTAAATACATTAGCGAAATTGATTTATCAGTCTGGGGAACCACGGAGAACTGAAATCTATATAATCCAATGTTCTAATTCCACATTTAGATAAATGTAAAATAAAGTCAATCTTTTGTAAAACGCCAACATCTCTGCGCCCAGAAATAGCCAATTTTCTAAAACTTCCGTATTTGAGTAACATTCATCAAAACATTTCCACATTACCCCCCCTCCCACTATAGTTTCCAATTTTCTGTATTTCAAACAGGTAAAAAAATATAACTTAGTGATTTATCAGGATAGGAACTGGTAGCCCTCATGCTGTGCCAGTGAGATGGGGGTTAAAAAAGGAATACCCTTGTGGGGCATCCTTGAAACCCTGGCTTCTAGGACCAGGGAAGTTAAAAGTAGTGAAATTACCCTTTGGAGGGGCACGGACTCCATCCTGTGTACCTTTCATGTCTTTGCCATTTGGGATGAAGGGGTTAAAACAAAAATACATTTTTTTATTTTTATTTTAATATTCAAATGGTGTAACCTGTAGGGGGAAAAAAAACACTTTTTCAGGATTGATTTGCAAAGCAATTTTCACCCCATGGAAAAATAAAAAATACAGTATATATATATATATTTATTATATTTTTAATCTCCCACTCACTTGAAGGGGGTTGTCGCCGCCCCACCATTTTTTTTTTGTTAAATTTCTATATTTAAGTTCTAAAGCTCTCTAATGCTAGTTGGCTTCGGTGATCTTGCAAGTTGGATTTTCGTCCAACCCGTTTAGTGAATACGCCGGCCTGATACAACCAACAAATAGAAGGCTGCTACTAGGAAAAAAAAACATTTTACCATCAAAAGGAAACATTTCTTAATGTTACACCCTTAAAAAGATATGTTACTTGCACATGGTAATAATCAGAGACACCAAAATGTTTATGATTAATATCAAATGAACTTGGCGCGGAAAGTTGAAAAAGGAATTGATTGAAGAAACACAAAGACAACTTGATATGCAGCAAAATAATCAATACGCAATAAAACGAATAGGCATGTCAAGAAAATACAGCATCTCCAATGCCTCTCCTGAGTAATCCTGTATTCAGAATTTATTTCTGACCTTCGGATGGGGAAATTACAGTTGTAAATCCACTGACGCCTATGAAGGTAGGCCTTTGTCAGGATTGAGTTTACCCATTCTGTCCATGGTCTGCTTTGTAATGCAAAATGCATTGTCTGTGTTTTTTTAATATGGCGGAGGTTAAGTGAAGCATGAATAACAGGCAAACCGGGTGTTTATTTAAATGCAATTGCAGTGTCCTAAAAATTTAGACTTTTTTTTTTATTTAGTTGCTGGCGAGTACATGCGAGGGCACTTTACGCTTTGCAAATTGTAGGCAAGCATGCAAGTGGCACCACAACTCAATTAAATTGGTCATTGTTGTAGACTGCAAAGTGGTAATATGCGCTGTTACAACAAAAATGCTTAAAAATCTTTTTGTTCTGAAAGTGGGAAAATAAGCTCGCTGTCTAACACGGGAATTAATGCTTTGATCGTTCATGCTGAGTTTGTTAAAAGCCCTTCTTCAATAGAAGAACTACAATTTTACTAGTTTCTGGATATTCTTGAACAGTTAGGCAAAGTGATTAAAAACATCAACATATCTATACGTGTTTCTATAATCTTACCTGGGAACAGGGCAGGCATCAAAAAAAGTACAATCAGTTCCCAGGGCCCCATCTTCCTGATCTGTGTTTTTTTGGACCAAGACTGGCCCTTTCCAAAACTTTGGGGCCTGGTGACCCCATTGTGAGCTTTGGGGACTGCTTCAGATCTTTGGTGGGCCCTGACCCATGAAGTCTATGTGTTATTTGCCCCGCTCCTTTATTCAGATACACACCCTTCCTGGTTCATAAGAGCTCCTGGGGCCCTAACATTATTATCACGCGGTAGACTTATGGGGTCCCTTTTCCTGTAAGAGGACATCTTTTTCCTCTTTTACAGTTCAAACCATTTCTGCTTGCAGGGTATTTTTTTTTAAAGAGATTTTATTGAGTTTTCAGAGGTAAGTATAAACATGATAAAGTACAGCAACATCCAATATCATAATTTGACCTTAAGCCTCCCTGGAGTGCTTGTAGGGTATTAATAACTTTTTGCTCACTCTTTTGAATGATGTAGAGATTTTTTCCCCCGGCATACATTGTTCAGAAAGTTGGGATTTTGCCAGTGTTATTCTTTTACTTGCATAATGAATTTTCTTATGTTTTGTAAACTACTAAACTCATAAATGACTTACCTAGATACATAGAATTTGGCGGCAGATAAAAACCCGACCTATCTAGTCTTCCCATTTTTCGTTATTCTGGTCCCATAGTGAGGATACCTTTATGTCTATCCCATGGCTGTTTAAACTCTCTCACTGTATCCTTCACCAACAGCTGAGAGACTGTTCCATTTATCTACTACCCATTACAGTAAAGTAGAACTAAGTCACCCTCTCTCTAGTTTTGGATTATGACCTCTTTTCTAACATTCCTGCTGCTTTCAAATAAGCTTGCCTCCTTTACTTTGTTAGGTCCCTTTAATTATTTAAATGTTTCTGTCACATCTCCCCTCTCTCTTCCTTCCTCTTAGCTACACATTTTGAGATCCTTTAGTCTTTCCTGATAAATTCTATTTTGCAATCCTTCTCTGAACTCTCTCCAATGGGTCAATAACCTTCTGGAGATGGGGTCTCCAGAACTGTACACAGGCTCTGAGGCAACAAAACAGCCTTAAATCATGATGCTCTTTCCATGTGTAGTGCTGCATCTTCTTCTCGAACAAATTCAACCTCAGTTTCATCAGTCCACAAAACATTTCCCTAATAGCATTTTCAATGTGCTCTTTGGCAAACTTCAGGCGAATGGTCATCTGAAATTGGAGAGTAGCGGCTTCCTCTGTGATGTCCTGCCATGGACGTCATGCCTGTTCGATGATCAGCCTGGTATACTCATGAACAGATCTGTTAAGCAATTCCAATGATTCCTTCAAGTTTTTAGTTTTAGTTACTTTAGGGTTTCGCTTCTTACCTCATTGAGTATTCTGCGTTGTGCCGTTGGAGTCATCTTGGCTGGGTGCCCACCTCTAGGGAGAGTAGCCACAGGTGTAAATTTTCTCCATTTAGAAGCAATTTGTCTAACTGTGGATTGATGAATGTGCAGGCTCTTTGAGATTACTTTGTATTCCTTTCCAGTTTTATGCAAAATCAACAATTCTCGATTGCAGGTCTTCTGAGATTTCATGTTTTGTGAGGCATGGTTCTCATCTGCAAAGTGTTTTTTCTTTTCTGTCAAAGTAGCTCTAAAACACACCTCCAATCTGTTTCATTGATTGGACTTCTTGCTTGCTTACTCCTGACTCAATTTAGCATGTTGATGTGATACATTTTCCAACCCACATTGTGAAAAATTGAATGATGTCAGATAAAAGTGCCAGGAGCTCTCCATTATCACCAGTCCTGTCCTGCCCTTACATCAGTCTACAATGATTTCTCAGGGTGGGCTATGCCTAATATCATCTAGCTTGGAAGGATAATGTCTGATGCTTAGTTGATTTGTCTGGGATGGGCAGAAGCGAAGGTTTAGCTACCATATTCTTACCTTTTAGGCATACCAACATTGTATTATTCTTAAGTGGAATGTTTATGCTTCCTATAAAATCTGGGCTGATGTTGATAACCACAATATAGTTACCATATCACCAAAAGTGTAAGTAGAAATCACAGGGCCCGTTGCAAAACTTGACCAGGACCCCCTGACTTCACCAAACAACATGTCCCACAGCGCCAGCTTGTCCCCTAAACAGCTTGTGAGTGCCACCTTAGCCCCAAACATCTTGTCTCTGCCATCTTAATCCCCAAACAGCTTTTCTACAAGAAACAACTAGTGTCAGGCAGCACACATCATTCAAAAAGTCAATATAAATAAAAAAACAGTATAGCGATGTTTATTTCACCACTTGTTGCACTGTTTTGATCAAATTGCGGGAACCTTTTCAAGCCATCTTTACCCCTAAACAGCTTTCCTCTCAAACAGCTTGTCTGTGCCATCTTTGCCTCCAAATAGCTTGTCGTGTGCCCATAAACAGCTTGCCTGTGCCATATTTTTACCCAAATAGTTAACAGTGCCCCAAACAGCCTGTCTGTGCCATATTTGCCCCAAACAGCTTGCCTGTGCCATCTTTGCCCCAAACAGGTTGTCAATGTCTCTAAGTAGCTTGTCTGTGCCATATTTTGCCACCAAACTTGTCAGTGCCACCTTTGCCCCAAACAGCTTGTCAGTGCCCCCAAACAGCCTGTCTGTACCACCTTTGTTTTTTTGTACCATCAAAGGACACAGTTTGTAAGATCCCTTACATTTGAAGGCGCCCTTGACAGAGTGCTAACAGAAATTGAGCACTTGATAAAAGATGCAAAGACATACACACCTGTTCTGTATAAATAATAATCATGCACTTAATCTACACTGTATTAAGCCTACCATCTGGACCAATGCTGGCAGTGCCATTGACACATGAGACCCCTCGTCCATGTAGAATGAAGATGTCTTCTAGTGAGCCTCAACTGTGACTCTATTTGAAAACAGATTTTGGGATGTGATTTCTCTCCCCAACTCCAGTACAAATTATGTTTATTGTTTCTAAACAATGAAAAGCTCTTTTCATGCTTATATGGCATTAGATTTTCCACCTGCTCATTAGAGTGTTAGAAATCTGGAAGGAGCAAGGGGCCTTCTTGATACAGATTTCATGTTTACATTTTATATTAGCTCTGTTTCAATCCAGCAAATTGGTATTCATTGACACAGGCCTTCACAACAGCTGAAACTTACATTTCCCACCGGAAATACCTATAAATGTCAAACTTGAATTGATGTCGGGAGTGATATCTTTTTAAGGTATAGTTTCATGTAGCAGCAAAAGCTGTAATAACAGATGTCAGTTTCAAGGCTGACATTAGCTAGATGGGAAGGCTATGGACCACACAACTGTCATTTTAATGGAAAAAGGTGATGTTTTTCACGAGAAGCTACATGAAAAGAGCAATTCCTTATTGCAAACCACTGACCAGCAGCAGTTAAAATATTTTTCTGAATACATCTAAGATAAGCGTTTACATTAAATAATTATGTGTTATTTGTGTGAATTATATCTCCCAATATTTGTAACATGCCTTATATGTACATAATGGAGGAAACCATTTGAACTTCCTGTTCTCTGCCAGTTCCACCAAACTTTAGCCACCTAAAGTTACTGAAATTGATATAGCTCGTTTCCCCTGAAGTGAAGTACTGCACTGGCTTGGTTTCCCTACCAGTTTTTTCCCTCTCCTGCTGATCCTCTGAAAGTCTTTTGATTATTTCTCCAAATCTCCTATAGTTTGTGATTGGGTACCGACCGATTCATCTTTGCATCCCAATGTCTTGTATTGATAGTGATTGATTATTATTAATATAATTTTAAGGGACTATTCTGTATATCTACTGTATGTCTATACTGAAACTAGGTATGGCTGATCTTAGACCAAATAGCACCTCAAGCATGAAGCCCATCCAATGATCTCTACACCTAGTGGCTTCAAAGGGGCAGACAAGTGGTGGCAGGGGTTGCCTGGGCCTCTAAACTGGCGGGCCTGTTTGCAGTTGTGACCTCTGTGACTATGATTTTTATACCCTGGGCTGAAGGGTCTGTGCCAGTATGGCATCCCCTGATGAGTGGCACCCGTGGTGGACCCCCCCCAAGTACGCCACTGATGAAGTCTTTCTTTTGCCTCCTTCACCACATCATGTATTTTTTATATACCAAAATATAGAGGCATAGACCTTTAGTGCAAACCGCCATGCTTTGCAGAGGCTTTCGTTGATTTCTGCAGGCAGAAACCTGATCTACTTCCACATATTGGCGACTTTTTGTTGGGTGACAGCCAGTACCATCCCTAGTCCAGACAGCGGCAGATCCAAAGCCTGGCCTTGGGAGTGCTTCTCACACTAACATACACACCCAGACACTTACACTTACTCAGATACCCAGACACATCCAGACACTTAAACTAACACACACACATACACACTGATACACATATCCTGACACACACATATGTACTTAACACTCACACTAACACAAACATCCAGACACTAACACAACTAGACATTCAACACATGCACACACTAACACTGCCAGATATTCACACTAACACACGGACCCAGACACTCACACTAAAACAACCAGACACTCACACTAACACAACAACATTTACACACATGCACACAGACACATACATTGACATACTCATTTACATTCACACTAACACACACATCCAGACACTCATGCTAGCACAACAAGACATTCAACAGCAACACATGCACACCCAGACACTCACACTAACACAACTAGACATTCAACACTAACACACACTAACACACGCACACCCAGACACTTACACTAATGTGCCTCGATACTCACACTAACACAAACATCCAGACAGTAACACTAGGCACTCACACTAACACAACCACTCACGCTAACACACATGCACACATAATCAGACACACACACACAGCCCCACACACTAATATAACCAGACACACACTAACATGTGGGTTACAGACCCCATCTCTGTCTTGAAATTAGGGGCATAAAGAGGCAAATCCTAGACCGTGGAGTTGCATCTTTATCCCTACTCATCTATCTGTCTGTCTATCTGTATATCTATCTATTTATCTGTCTATCCATCAATCTGAGTAATCTTGTAATAAGTACAAAATCCTAATTTATAAGCAAGATCTTTTGTCAAGATTTACCAAATTGTAAAACTTAAGAAAAAGATAGAACCATTAAATTCACATTTTTTTAGATATATATTATTTAAAATACAAGATAAAATAGTTACATTTAAATAGGAAATTAACTACATAAATAAAGACAATAGTACAAAACATTGTTTGCTATTTTGAGATACGCTTTTTGTAAATGAACAAAAAATACATTTATATATAAAAACAGTTTGTAAAATTCTCATACATACAGAAAATGCTTTTAAAATTATGTGAACCCAAACCGTAGTAGCAGATAAAAAGACAGTAATTAGTGGAGGAAGATTTGTAGCTAATAGGCTGCTAAAGTCAACTTAAAAACTATAAAAGAAAGAACTGTATAATATTCAAATATGGCCATAAAAAACAAAAATGCTTAATAAGCTAGGGGGCATATTTACATACCACTGAGTGGAAAGAGAGGTAGTACACGGTCACAGTCACATTGGAGAAATGAAAACAAAATAACGTAGATACAGGATCAAACAAGACTCCTTGGCAAAAAAATAAGTGATAATAAAAAAATTAAACCATGTGCCTCACATGTGTTAATTCCAATAGCTAAGGGCTTGGTTCACATAGGAAAACCCCAATACCTCCTACCTATTGCTTCACAAAACTATACGTGTAACTTCTTCTGCCACCCCCTGTAATTTATCTATTTTCCCATACATGTTAAACTTTGACCAACTTTTTACTCATAACATGGTGTCGGTGCGTTATTTCGATGGGGAGGTGAGGTAACTGAACATGAGGCCACAAATTGACGATAGAACAGTCATGACCCCTGCCTATTAACTCCTATCACTTTATATAACTCCTAATAGCCCCTCCTTTTTAGACTAGGTGAGCGAATGGGAGTTGAGGGAGCTGTCCAGCAGCAGTCTCTTGTAAAGAAACCCCCTGCAGCCATCTATGAGAAAGGAGGGCATGACCTGGCCAGGGAGAGGGTAGTGGTAGCGTTCAAAAATTTTGGAGGGGTTCCTAGGGGTGGAGTAATGCAGAAAAAAGGGGAATCATCAAGTGAGAGGATGTATGCCCCTTCCTTTTTTGCTTTCAAGGGTTGTTCCATGTAATGGGGAGCAGCTTGAGGGTAGTAGGAGAAGGACATAACTGGTTAGGTGAAATGCTTTTTGGAGGTTAAACTCTCTGGGCTACAGCCAGGAGTAAAGAGTAAAACGCTTTGGCTAGTGTGCCAAGTTATGGAGAACTGTTCCGACCCACTGTGTTGGTGAGAATGCAACCGGTGCTGTTTGGTGACATGACCCCATCGGTTGGTTAGAGGTCAGTAGCAGATGTTCTCCCTTTCTTCTCCGGTTTGGCTGGTGCCACCTTCTACTCTTACTGCTCAACATAACCCGATACTCGCTCCTGTGTTATTTTTCTTTTACTTGGCATCGTGAGGGAGGCTGCTGTCATTTTAGGATGACTGCACTGTCTACACCATCTCTTTTTCCTCAGTGACACCGAGATGTTTATTCATAAGCGCCAGGTAAAAATACAAGACAGCTCTTCCCTCCAAGGCCAGAGAGAAACGCAGCAAGTGGAAAATACACACACCAAACAAGGAGGAAATCACACACTGTTCCCTTTCCCCTTCAGTACACTTTATTACCCTGGGAACAAAACATGACTAACCCCTTCACTGCCAGAATTAATAAACCTCCACTCACCATACGTACATATGAGGATAGTTATTGGCTGTCAACATAAGCAAAATTAGTTTGATTTTACCATGTGACATTTTTAGCACTATGATAGTACATAACTGCTTAGTGTAAATCAGTTATACTGATTTGTAGAAATTACCCATCGACTTTGACTGTGAAGGTTGAATCAGGATAGGGTTAGCAGGTCAAACAAAAGCTTATGATGAACTTAAAGGGAAAGTCCCATTGAGAAAGTATATTTCAGCTTGAGCATAAACCCAAGTGCTGTATAGAGTATTTATATTTTATCATCATTGTGTTCCAATAAACTCCATTTAACAGTGCGGCAAACACAAAAGTGTGCATGATAAGGAGGCAGGGTAGCAGATTGGTCCAAGATAATAGAGCTCGAACACATAGATTGCCAAACATGTAGATCTCAAAATAGCACTACATAATAGGTGAATGTATGATGTTTTTTTTTTTTTTTTTTTTTTTACCTAGACTGCTATTGTGTTGTGTTTTGTCCTTTTTTATGCATGTTAATTCATATACCTTTATACAAAAAACAAAATACTGCCTGCGCTTCTCACCCTAATAAAGTTGGCAACAAATATATAAACATAATATAAATGAGAGGTTTTGGTTATATGAATTGGCCAAAGCATAATTAAGCTCACCCGCCACGTCAAGGCACACTCTCAATAGGGTGAGAACCTACTCTCACCTCCTACATAGTGGGCACACAAAGCAGTTTATACTGCTACCAAAACCTTATTAATGTGTTGGGGGAGGTGCAATTAAACCTCCTCCTTATTAACCCCTGGACAGCAAGCTGCAACCAGACTGATGAGGAGCCAACAACCTCAAAAATGTGCAAACAGGGAAAAGAGAAAATGTCGGTGCGCTAAGCTAGTCTCAGGCTCAAATAATACAAATGTATAATACGAGGCCTACCAAACAGTGTGACTATGCTGCAAATACAGTGTGTTGGCTGTACAATGATCCTGATGAGCTGGCCATGGTCTTTCTTGGCTTGTATCATGCCAGAGCTAAATTTTCTATGCCTAGTTGGGGTTTTTCACTCTGGAATAAAAATCCAGGCAGAAGTAACTTGCAATAAGCAACAAAAAGTTGACAAAGGATTAAAACCGATTCCCCCATATTAAAAACCAGGGCCATTCTTCCTCCTCCATGTAACAGCATGCTGTCTTACAATTTAATACAGGAACAGCCAGAATCGGTAATACAATCACAATCAGTGTGGAATTGATAAATGTCACCTGCAGCTGGGGTTTCCAGCAAAAACTGATTACAAGTGAGAGCATTACAGTTACATTTTTAATCTTCTTAAAACCAAAAACTTTTCTTTTTTTAATAGCAATTCTTTGTTTCAAGAGTTCGTTACATCTTAAGAAAATTACTTGAGGCTGTACAGAGTTTAAGGAATGAATCCTTCAATTTATCCAACTGTCCCAAAATTAAGCTTAATTAATGACTATTTTTCAATCATTTCATAATAATTTTGGAGATATTTGGTTTAAGAACAGTACGTTGTTACTGTGATAGGTGTCAAAACGACCATAATTAGTCTCCCGTTCATCTTCTTTCTTCTCACTCCACCCTGAGGTACACTGCTCTGGTAAGTTGGGGGGAGGACAGTGGCAGCATATCTTGGGGGGGACAGAGTGGCAGCATATCTCGAAGGAGGAGGACAGTGGCAGCATATCTCGGAGGGGGGCAGAGTGGCAGCATATCTGGGGGGGGCAGAGTGGCAGCATATCTTTAAAAAAACCCTTTTTCTTTAAAAAAGCACCAAACTTTTAGGGTGCGGCCTATATTCGGGTGCGGCCTATATCCGAGCCAATACGGTATGTTCTAGTCGAGAAATTATTTGCTAAACATTCTGTGAATAACAAACATTTTTCTTAAGACACACATTTGTTGTTTTTTTACATTTAATGCATTGCCCCACGGACCACCTCGAACGGTCAATGAGACACTTGTTGTTGGCACACTGCGTTGTAACCTTCCATTAATATTAGGGCCATTTGTAATTCCAATGTCGACTTGCTGTTGGACTCCATTCATATACGTCTATGCATTTGGGTGGACAATACAGGCCCCCATGATCACATAAAACCCTCTAGGTTTAGAGGGCGACCCACACTTACTCATTCTAAGGAGAGAATATGACCAAATTGCACTAAACGTTACAGAAATTCATGTTATGTATTAAAATGCATGTATGTGTCTATATACCAATAACATTTCGCCAACAGTACGTCTTACTTCACACAAAGTATTGTTGTACCATGGTCTTCCAAAGAAGATAAGTACACATATAACATGGTTATTTATTTAACAAGGAATAAAATATACTTCAAATACATCATTAAAAAATATCATCCTTTAATGTCCAAACCTGCCCTAGAAATAATTGTTTATGTCAAATTTTGCCTCATTAATAGTTTTACAGAGAATTATTTTTTGTATTGTGATAGAAAGGCAGACAGAAATAAATAGCTGCCATAGAAACCGAACGATCCTCTTCATGTGTTGCTTTTTTCTGTAATTAAACCTTCAGAAGAGATAATAAAGGCGTGATCTGCTGTGGTTTATTTGTTTACATATATGTTTAAGGAGCAGAACGGTGTCCTATGGTTTTCGGTATTGTGTACATTAATTAAATATCTTAATTTGGTCTCATTCAAAGTATAGGGCTTCGAGATCACAAGACAAGTAGGCATCTCTATTCACATTTTCATTAAATACACATATCATCACACAGCTTGCCGCACAGATTAGTCATTTATTATTATTTGATTTAATTCAAATGAACAGAATATGAGAATCTGTGGTGTACTGCATTTCCAGGAACTTAATTTAATTACAGAGACACGTCGTTAGGTGTGTTGTTACATTAAAGACAATATCATATCATCGTGCATAGGGTGGGAGTGTAATTGAAAGAACATAAACACAATTTACCATTAAAGCTACTTTTGTGACTATAATTTACCATCACAATAATCACAATAATTCCAAAGATTTCTTCCCTTTGCAGTTTAATTGGCACATATAAAAGCATAAAAAATATATGACATCAAATAGTGGCATTGAAAATGAAAAACCATAAAAAAATACAAAAACATCTTTGTCTTCACTGGTGAACTTTCAGTCAGGTCAGAATTTGTCATCTGTTTTTGTACTTAAAATACATTGCTCAAATCTCCAAAGAGTATATATAGCTCCTTCTATGGGGGTCTCATCTCTTGGATTTTTGCATCGTATAATTCTTCAGGTCCTTCCTTTTCTTTAGTCAATGTTGACCTATTTGTGAATGTAAGTGGGTCCAGGAGGAGAAGAGAAAAGGTCCAAAGGTCAAACCATGAAAGCCTATTTAGTAGATATGGGACAGGGTACAGATAAGGGCAAAGGTCAGGAATGAGGTCAAGTGCATGACCAAGATAAGGCTACAGGGCAACAACCGAGACACATTATTATTATTGGATCCACTGCTACAGGCAGCTGGTTGCTGCCAAATGGATCTTCGGGCAGGGGTACACATCGAGACCTGCCCAGTGAGACTTTCTCCTGACACTGACATTCCATGATCTATCTGGTCACCAAAAGAATCTACCCATTATAATTTGTATTCTGTAACCCCTATGCTTTAATCCTGCTCATCGGACCAGAGATATGACCTTTCCATGCCCTCATAATCATCTCACCAACTTCTGCAGTAGTGGATATGGAAAGCAAAGTCAAAAGTTAAGACGTAGGAAATATTGAAAACAAAACAGATAGATGAGAATGGCGGATCAGTTTGGTTTTTGTCTCAAATGATAACTCGGAGGCAAATAGCAATTTATTATAATATAATACCAAAAAATACTTTATTATAATATAATTAAAGTTTTTTCAGCCCAACAGTATCACATTTACAATAAAATTATCATAAAACATTCGTAGTTCATTTGTAGAGTCAATAACTTGACAGTGATATTGAAAAACAGGAGGGACATCTTTTAGAGCTTCACAAATGAAAAAGCAAATTTAATAGATCTCAAAACATTCTTAAAGTAGTTAAGGTCAGACTCCTCTTATTGATTTAGAAACTTATGGTGAGGGAATTTGAAATATATATCCCAAAAAAACAAATGGAGCAATGTAATAACATATACAGAACCGTTATAATTTAATACTGCCTCGTGGCCCATACCCAGGATGTTCTCCAATTTCCGATACCTAAAATAGACCCAAGCAGGATTGGATTTAGAAAAGGTTGAGGCATTTATTTTGCAAATCTAACTATATTCAAACATTTTGTATGTGATTTCTTTAAAACACACATGAATAAACCACTGTATAACCATCTATCCAATATTCTGTGCATCTGTGTACTAAAACCAACAGAGGGTTGCCATCTTCAACGAAGGTAGTGGCACGCTACCCCTTCCGCTTGATATCACCGATCGCCTTGAACTTCCTCTTAACCTTACTCAGGGAGGGCATTAACGCTAAATTCTAACCAAACAATTCAACTTGCCATTCCCAGTAGACTTCAAACTCCTCCAGGGAGCTCCTCCGCCATCACCAAAGAAGACATCCCCTACAAGAAAAATATAAAAAGAACTCCTCCCGTGGTATTAAATTAACTGCCCACTGCAAGCGGATGGGGCTTCATAAACCAGCTCCCTTCCCCCCCTTAGTCACGTACCCCCATGCTTCCTCTGCTGACCTCCATGCATTAACCCTTTCCTGCACCTTAGGGACACGGTGAACCATCCTGCATTGCAGGCAGGGTCATGTTCCCCTTTCACCAAGGACTTCAGGGTTTTCTTACTTCCAAACACTGGAAATAACAACGCGGGGACATTTTGGTTTTGTGGGGGTGTTGTTAGAGATATGGGGCTCATACAAAAAGGGGGCAACTGGGGAGGAAAGAGAGATAAAGAGATGTGGGTCCAAAAGAGGTACTGTCTTACCTAAAGATGAAACATGGAAAGTATGCTGCCGGTAATAAGGCATATTGAATATGCAACCAGTAGCTTAGAACATTTTTATCTCAATTTAATTTCACTTTATGCAATAGAAAACCTGTATTAAAAAACCCTTTCCTCTGTGTCACTTTAACATGTTTTTAATATCAGACTCCTCCATCACGTCTCTGTGAATGAAAATCTCAGCTCTCTTCAATTATTCACAAACCATTCAGCTCAGATCCCTCTTCCAATGTCATTAATCCCTTCATCGCCGGTTTACGAAAATACACCGCGCGGCTCTTTGGCATGCGCCTCGCCTATCCAGGTGCGAAGGGGTTAAATACATCTGTTATTCATGAGCGAGGAATGATTTCTATTTGGTCCACAATAATTAAATTTAACTTGGGTAAATTGTGCAGCTGAATAACAAATGAAGCCAAAGACACGCTAGAAAAAATTCTTCACAGGGAATTGTTAAACTCCTAAGGACGGTTTTCTTAGCTCCAGACCCTGGGGTCTGATTTTTCATCTTAAATGCCTATAGGCACGTGCCAACCGGCATCTGTTTTTAAAATAGATCAGCCACCAAAAAAACCTGCACAACAAAGGACATACAAAATACACAATATGTTGGGTTAAAGACACTAATTTAAGTTTATACGTACAGAGCACACATTTGATTGATACATTTTTACATGTAAAAATTTCTATACTCCTAAAAAAACACATAAAAAAGCTATATATCAACACATACGGGTCACGTGCAAGACACATGCTATAATCATAGAACGTACATGCATTAGGGTACATTTTTCTGTTATACCTGTGCGAGTATCTACGCTTTTAACAGCTGTTTGCATGGAGGAACCGTTGAATTGGTCCAACATCGTTTGATATTAGCAACCATTGGGGATTTCCCAAGAAAGGTCCAGTATTAACACTAGTCATTGAATATAAGGGTGGTGCATCCCATCATGTACACGCTTTTCCATTCCTGGCTCATTTAATGGCTTAATTCTGTGTAACATGATGAAAAAAATTGACATATTGGGTTACAAAATCCTTATCATTCTATTTCAAATTGACCGCCTCAAGAAGAGATAATGGATTGTGAAACTGAAAAGGGGCCCCCTGGACCAGTAGGGAAGGGGGGCATGACTGCTGGCCTAGGCCTAATGGCTTGTCAGCGTCCCCTGTCCTTATTGGCTGAGCCTTGCAACTTTGTTGCGGGCCCTAGGGGTTAAAGGAAGGTGAATGAAGGTGGGTCATCTCTCTCTGCCTTCCTGAAGCTGCCACAGCATCTCAAAAGGTTCGGTAGCTGGCGGGTGGTTTAATTATGTAATTAATGTCATTCATTGGTTCATGTTCTGCTGGTCAATAAAGGGGGGATGTAATAAAGCTGTGGCCTATGCCCTACCCACAATAATTGTGTCTTGTTTCTTATTTCGGGTATTGGGTGGGTATTTTCTTCGGGCTATAGGCCGAAGCAGTCATGTATATGTAATGTACAACTAAATTACAATTGGCTAGAGGAGTCTTCTGACCAAAAAATACCTCTCTTCTTTGGCCCTCCTACCTTAAATAGGGATAGATTTTTGATAATTCCTGAACATTTCACTGAAAGGGTAGGCAATAAGTGGAGCAGTAGCAGCAGGGCCAGACCTGGCATAGCAGAAGCAGCAGATCGAGTAAGCATGAGATGCTGTCGACCAGTAGCCCACCAGGCATTTGCCTGTTCTGTCAGATGGCCAGTCCAGACCTGAACAGCAGTAAAGGTTAACACAGTGCGGAAATTTAAACATGGATAGGCACTTGTCCTCAACAGAGTGCAGGGCCGTACTGGCTACCTACTGGTGGAGCAGCATTGAGGACACTCTGAGGTCTATGCTGCCTAATGTTGTTAACATGGGCCCCAGTAGTGTAGCAACCATGGTCGCAGGGATCGCAACCACTCGTCCACACATGCAGGCCCACAATTTACTAATATCGTGCTTACATGCTGTGTAAGCAACCTCTCTTTTACTTCCATGGGTGGTAAAATATAGGTTGCTTTCACAGTGCCACAGAGAAAGCTGCAGGTGAAGTAAGGGAGTGCAGGAGGGAGTGTGAATGAATAAATCAGTTAATGAATGAGTGAGTGTATGCATGTATATGTATGTGTTAGCTTGGATGAAGATGTTTTGCGATGGTGCAGGCAGGCAGGCTGTTTGGAGGTAATAATGACACAGACAAAGGTGGCACTGTGGAACATGTTGCCTGTGAAGTCAGGGGGGTCTGTTCTGCAGGTACTTATTTGGGCGTTTTAACAGGTTTGATTGCTGGGATTTTAATAATAATGGATAATTAAGGAACTAATTAATATTATTTTTAAAAGAGTGATTTATAGCTATTTGGATGTAAAATAGTGTGGTGTGTGGGCACAAGAGCTCAACCACGGGTTAAATATATGAATAAGATTTAAGTGTTTTACCACCAAAAAAAATAAAAAATAGACAGAACAGAAAGGGTTCTTATCTGCTTTCAAGTTCTGTGCTTCTATGTCATAAATAACATTATCTCATTAAACAAACAAATTACATGTCACTACTACAAACACATATTTTGAGAGTTTCAAACCAGAGTCTGTTCATTCATACCAAGCTGTTTACCATACCAAGCTCAGAAATGAAAGGCTAGATTATAATAAAAATATTAGCGAATGCCATGTTAAACGTACAGAATAATCGAACGAGGCAAGGGGTGCTGACACAGGGTTGTGTACATTAGTAAATTAGCAGTAGTGCAAACATTGATGTATGGGTAAAATTAAATCAGCTCATCCGCATAGCACACACTTAACGGATATAGGTTTATACTTGCATATCTTTCATATGAGAACTCCGTGTGTATTGTAAAATTACTGTTCCAGGAAAGTGCTAATAAAAATCACCTATCTGCCAATCTTGGGTCTTTACCAGTCTGACTTCTCTTATAAGACTTTTGGCCAATAGTACCTGTCTTTCTTACAAGAACATTGAGTTGTTCTAAAAGCAACCAAAAACATTTAACCAGACATTAATATAAGTGAATACCAAAAGATCAAAACCCAAAGAGTCTATAAGAATATACTTGTATGTTATATGCTTCTTTAAACAACAAGGGGTGTTTTGACAGTGATTTAAAAAAATATCCAAAAAATGAAGGATGGTCATTTAGTCCTGAAGAAGCTGACATAGTCACAGTGGCTGCATTTGTTCTGTTTTTGTTTCTTTCTCTCTGTTATATAGGGTGTTTATTGCTGAAGGTCTCTAGTACTGCGGGACTCTTGAGGTTGAACCACTGGCGTCTGACACTAGGGATTCCCTGTGGTGCTCTCTAATGATGGGTGATTGATGTTGGGAGGTTGTTAGAAGCACTGGGAACTGACTAGTTAAATTCTCATCTTTGGGTGGTTATGCAGTGGTGTATTCTTCCTAGGGATACTGGACCAAAATGGTGGTAGCCCCTGGGTTGCTCTACTAGGGGCATATCTCCTTCTTGGGACCCATATACACGTGCCACTCTATCATGCATGATGTCACCGTTTAGAATAACTGATGGGTGTGACTATATCACTGTGTTCTACAGCACTAAAGGTGCTATGTACAGCAAGGCAAAAGTAGAAATGCTTATAAATACATTGTGTATAGAGGGGGTTTATAGGCGAGGGTCTGCCAAAGAGTATTCCTGCCTAGGATACCATTTATTGTAGAACCAGCCCTGTTTGTAGGATTGATAAATTATATAACAAGAGGTCATGGTCTAAAAGTAGACAGCCAGAAGCTTCAATATTATATAAGGTGTTTCTTCACTAGGAAGGTGATTGATAAGCACAATAGCCTTCCGGCATAGCAGGTAGAGCCTAATGCAGTAAGTGAATTAAGCATGCTTGGTATAGGCATAAGGCTTTTCTGAATGTAAGTCAAGACCAACGATCAAATAAGGTTGTTACATCGGTAAAATAAATGGTCTAAACATTTGCAATCTGCCATGAAATTTTATGTTTCTTATCCTTGCGGGATATGCTAATGGTTTGGTTTAGAAGAGTCAGAGGCTTTGCTGGCCAGATTGTATCTTATTTTATGGACCTTTCATTCAATCGGTTTGACTGAATGTATCTTTGAGAAGACGGTATGGTGCACGCTATCTGCCAAATATGTTTTGGCTTCTATACCGCTGGGCCGATTGACTTGGCTTGTCTCTATCCCAGCCCCCCCCCCCCTGAACCACTCACCACGATCACACATCACTAGATATTATATAGGTGTTGATTATAGAATAACCATGGTAAGAGGTTGAACTAGAATGGGATGTTTGTGTCACCTTGTCATGGTGTATGTATGTATGGATATATGAATAGTTGTGCAGATCCTACCTTCTGATTTTAATTCTAAATGGAGAAAGAAAATGTACTGTTCATTCCTTCAGTAGAAACATGTCAACAACCAAAATCTCTCATGAATCTATTTAACCCCTTAAGGACAATGGGCGGTCCCTAAACCCATTGAAAACAATGCATTTTGAGCCCGTACATGTAGGGGCTTTGTCATTAAGGGGTTAAAGTATAGTCAAAAAGAAGAAAAATATGTTTACAGACTTTCTCAGGAATCCTTTGCGTATTTGTATTTATTATCATCATATCAGAAACCATCACATTTTTATTGGCATTATCATTGTTATATCTCTCACACACCATCTCAGTACTGTGTTATTCCTTCAGTCCACTATTCAGTCTTGTCTCAAAACAATTCTCTTTGAACCCCTCTCTCATCTCACTCTTTTTGTGCCTCCCCATCTCGCTTTGTTTCTATTTTGTCTATCGCTTTCGTTTTCTCTCTGTATTGCTCTAGATAGATTCCACTTGTGTCATTTTCTCTTACCTCCCCCTCCATGCTCCTTTTTTTTAATCAATATCATTCCTTGCAAACCACCAAATCTCTCCCCTCTTCAATTCTTCTTTCACTCATTAGTTTTCCCTGTCCTCTACTTCTCTCCTTCCATAACTTTCCCTCCCTCTCCCCCTCCCTATAAATGTAAATCACATCAGTGCCTGCAGCTCTCCATACATCCTCATTTCCTAGTGCGAAGTACCCTGGGATGCATTCAGTATGATGAATGCCATCTACACTATCAAACTCTATTACCCATCCTTGGTTTTGCAGGTGTGCTGTCTGACTGTCTGCTCTCCTCTCCAAGCTTGCGCTGTCTCTCCTTTCTTAATGTTACAGATTACCTCTAAATCCATTCTCCCTTTCTCCTCCTACAAATAAATATTTTTTTTTTACCATTCCTTCGCATTGCTTCATTCCTGCCATTCATTTGTCTTTTGCTAAGTTTTACTTTCTGAATGTATTGTCACTCGCGTCTTTAATCACTCTCCATGAGAAGTACTCCCCCTTTCTCCCATTTTCTTTACGTTATTTCCTATGATCTCTCTTTAAACCTGCCCTATATTTCACCTTCACTTCTCTGTAGAATGCTCTTCACTCACCCTTTCTTATCTTTCACTTGCTGTTTATTTGTTCTGTTATACTATTTAACTGCATCCCTTGTGGTTCCTTACTGGCCACATAAGTCTGATTAAGGCTGGATTTAGCCAAGGGCAAGGAAACAGGAGCCATGGGCACTGAGCGCACGTCTCACAAACTAACAAGCCAAACAGGCATAGAAAAACTTGGATTTTTGGATTTTTACCTTGAATCCTACATATATTTTATCAGAATAAAATGGTCACCAAAATGACAGACAATAAACCTCTCACTGACCGTTGCATTGTAATTGATATGGTATATTATTTAATTTTGAAATGGACTGTCCAATATTTGTCCAATCCATCCAGGACTAAAAACGGTGGTGATATGATAGATATATCACTTTTTATGATGAGCCCATGGACTGGGTACACACAGAATTTGACAGCAAAGAAGATCAATTTTGGCCATGCGGTCTGCCCACTTTTCCTGATGGTTTTAGTCTTGGATTTGGGATAGCTTTATGCCAATCCCATGTATTGTTAAATTTCCCCACTGTATCAGGCTCTACCACTTCTGCTGGGACGCTGTACAATCTTTCTACCACAATCACAGTAGTATCATTTTCCTACATCTAAGCCTCTAGTCTGAGATTATGACCTCTTTTTCTAACATTTCTCCTCCTTTGAAGAACCCCCCCCCCCCCCGTAAAACCCTATATTTATTTCCAGTGCTGGGAAAAAGTATTTGCCCCCTTCCCGATTGCTTCTATATTTGCAAATTTGTCAGACTTTATTTTTTTCACTCAAGCTCATTTTAGACAAAGATAACCAGACTGAACACAAGATGCAACTTTTAAATGGTGATGTCATGTATGAAAGCAAAAAGCTATCCAAGCCTACCCGGCCCTATGTGGGGAAAATAATTGCTCCTTAGTTACTAAATCGACCAATTAACCAAATGTAATTCATAATTGGGTTTCATTTCACTAGACACATCCAGGAATGATTGCTGCCAGTCCTGTTGAACCTAAACATCAATTAAATAGAATCTTGCAGAGTGAAGCAGGCTAAAAGATCTCAAAAAGCAGCGCATGATGCCCCGATCTAAATAAATTCAAGATCAACAGATGAGTAAAAAAGTCATTGACATCTATCAATGTGGTGACAAATGTATTAATTTAGTTTATTCATATTGCATTTACCTCCTCATTTTTTCCATTTTTCTCCCTCTTCTCTGCATGATCTGACTGTGCTAATCACCCAGTGATCAGCAAGCAGTGCTCCATGATTGCAATACGTGCGATCAGCCAGCAGGGGAGCAATGGTAGAGCACAGCAGTGTCACGAGCCGAGGACACAGATAGATAAGGAGCCCAGGTGCAGGGGATACAACATACATGAACAAGACAGGACACACTATACAGAAACTAGCCTAGGACTATTAGATAACTATTGGAGATTCCGTCACATCTTATGGCCATAGTATGCTTAGCCCACCACTACGCCAAAGTACTCCAATGACGGTGGGTCCTAACGCTAATCCCTGCATGACATAGATACGGAACAAACCAGACATGTAATCAAAACACATAACACAGAGACATACCTTTGGACTACAGACTGAGACAAACGGAACACACGGATGGGGCAAACCTCATAAGGGAAGCAGAACTTAAGAAAGGAATGTCTCTTGGCTGGAAGCCCTCAGAATGGGGCACTCTCGGCAGGAAGCCCACTTGCGGGGCACACGGCAGGAAGCCCACTTGCGGGGCACACGGCAGGAAGCCCACTTGCGGGGCACACGGCAGGAAGCCCACTTGCGGGGCACACGGCAGGAAGCCCACTTGCGGGGCACTCAACCAGGGTAGTCCGCTAGTGGCAGTCATCCTGGGAGTCGCGATGCAGGGCACTCCTCATGGGAGTCCACTAGTGGGGCGCTGGCCGCAACTCAGGAACACGGCAGATTGCCCACTTGCAGGGCACACGGCAGGTTGCCCACTTGCAGGGCACACGGCAGGTTGCCCACTTGCAGGGCACACGGCAGGTTGCCCACTCGCAGGGCACACGGCAGGTTGCCCACTCGCAGGGCACACGGCAGGTTGCCCACTCGCAGGGCACTCAACCAGGGTAGTCCGCTAGTGGCAGTCATCCTGGGAGTCACGATGCAGGGCACTCCTCTTAGGAGTCCACTTAGTGGGGCGCAGGCCGCAACTCAGGAACACGGCAGATTGCCCACTTACAGGGCACACGGCAGGTTGCCCACTTGCAGGGCACTCAACCAGGGTAGTCCGCTAGTTGGCAGTCATCCTGGGAGTCGCGATGCAGGGCACTCCTCTTGGGAGTCCACTTAGTGGGGCGCAGGCCGCAACTCAGGAACAAGGCAAGGTACTGGAACAAGGCAAGGTACTGGAACACGGCAAGGTACTGGAACACGGCAAGGTACTGGAACACGGCAAGGTACTGGAACACGGCAAGGTACTGGAACACGGCAAGGTACTGGAACACGGCAAGGTACTGGAACACGGCAAGGTACTGGAACACGGCAAGGTACTGGAACACGGCAAGGTAGTCCTCCAACATTAATGTCAAGGCCCAGACTGCAGGGCAGGGCAGGTTTATAAAGGCTGACTTGATCAGGTAAGCCACTGCAGCTGGACCTGATAATTAGTCTGAGAGGTTCTGAAAAGCAAGGGCGGCCACTAGTGGCTGGAAACATGAAATGAATAAGGAAAAGAATAAACAAGTCCAGCCAGCGCATGGTGAAGCGTTACAAGCAGTCACACCTACCGTCAGAAAATGGCTGATCCCGCAGTGCTGGTTTCTGCCGACCTCCTGTGTAGTGGCAGGGAGATGTCCTTGCCACTGCACCTAATTCAGGGCACACCAGTATGTCCTAATGGGCTTCTTGCCACAGGTTTGAAGGATGTACCGGTACGTCATAGGGGGATTGAAAGGGTTAACCATTATTTTCAACCTGCTTACAATAACAGCAGACAACACATGGTTTTATTTTGTATTGACACTTTACACTGTCTAATCCTGCTCATTACTCTATTGCAAGTGCCTGCGCCATCTACTGTACTGTAGGTAGAATAGCACCTCAAATGAGCTTAATGTGTGTTTAGTTAAGACTGAATAGCGTTATTAAAATTAAAAAGAGGGGTGCCTATTTTCCTCATTGTTTTTTTTAACTACCTCTGTTATAACAAACCCCAATCCACTATACCACCCTCATTTCTCTGTTTATTATTATATGGTCACCTCCCTCTTCTCCTACCTCTAACATTCTCAACTGCTCCTCTCTACATATTAATATTATCTGTCTGTCTATCTATCTATCTATCTATCTATCTATCTATCTATCTATCTATCTATCTATCTATCTATCTATCTATCTATCCACACGCTTGGTCCATCAGTCCCCTACCTACTGCCTGTCTTTCTTTTACTGTATTATTTTTATGATCTTTCTTTCTCATTCTTTTCTTCATTCACTCTTGTTACTCCCTCCCCCTTTTCCCCATCATGCACTCAACCCCTGCATTTCTATCTGTAACTGCAAATTAGATCAACCTGAGGGCTCCCCTTGTACGCCCTTATTTCCCCATGCACACAGTTCTCGAACGCCTTGTGATGGATATATATCATAGCACATTGTTACAAGCCTCCAGAATGTCGACACACCTCCAATATACCAACCTGTCTCTGGATTCTGCTCTAACTCCCTACGGGACTCTAAGAATCCAGTCGGTAGATTGCAACTCATTCATCTTCCTCCTGGTGGCCTCACCTGACTCCTTTCAGGCTCTGACAGTTGCATACAAGGACTGAATTCCGATTCGCACTTAGTTTAGGTTCCACACAATTCGAAGCAGAGTTTCTTAACATGTGTACCCTGGTAGGGCTGTTATAATTGGACCAAAGGACAGATTCTGGTCTAGGCCTGGGGTGGCAGGTCCGGTGAGGTGCCGCTGCTCAGTAGGCTGGTTATAAAAGATGTCTCCTCAACTGGTCCATTTACACTACAGAGGACTGTGCGAGGTTGGCACGACTTCCATTGTGCTTTACATGGCACTGTGCACTTTTAAGCATTGGAGCTCCAGAACATGACGTTGTATCCCAGTGTTCAGCAGTGGCGCACCTCCCAACTGTCCCGGCTTGCGTGGGACAGTCTCGATTTCACCACTCTATCCGGCTGTCTCGCCAAGCTCTACCTTTGTCCTGAAAATAAGCTCAGCAGGACAGCATGTTTGGGACACCATGTGCAGTACCAAAGACGTTGGGAGGTATGCAATGAGAATGGAGGTCTTGGGGGGGGGGCAGCTGTGGCATTACCCCAAGTAAGGCCTAGGGCAGAGGCCATCAGGAGTACATCACCAAGTATATTGTAGAAAACAATTGCAGTTAGGTAATCTTTTGAAAGGAAAATTGGGGAGACTTGTTGGTGGATTCTTTAAAAATACTAAACATAAACAGAGCCTTGAGTACTTTGTATAACGTTGAGCAGGACGAAACCCAGAGGTAAGAAGCAGTCACAAAAGCTTGTGAGATCTCAGAGGTCCCCGCTTCAGATGATATTATCATAAACACCACACATTCTCAGTTTCTATTATAACCACAGTATAACGCAGTAGTGACAAGTTAAGATGTTAATGAAAAGACAGTGTCGTGTTAAATTGGGAATAGGTTACTGTTATGCAGCAAAGGGACCAATTAATAGTAATGTGTTTAACAGCGAGATACACTTTGTCCCTTTCTACTACGGAGTATATCATGCAGAAATACATTCAAAACTTTTTTCGCGTCAAACGGGGACATCGCACCAGCTATCAAAAGCCCGTCGGCTTCGAGAGGATCCGTCATTTCCCCCAAATCCTATATTTTGTACACTGAATATACTTGTGTAATGGTAAATACATGTTCGAATATATGTGAGCTTTAAAACCCACCTTATGGGAGCAATCATTAATTTCCCTGCTTAACAATACATATTATTATTCTTCCCCATTAAGGGTACTGTTCCACCAGTTCCAAATTTTAACAATTTAAGTAAAATGTTGTCTCGTTTATATTTTTTCCAGAAGATGTTAATTGTCATGTAACACAAAAGCAGGGGGAGGGGGGGTGCTCCCAATGTATGTCGGTCACATCATAGGTGGCAATCAGAACGTGACTATGGTTGCATTTGCAGCCATAAAAAAACAAGCTCTTTGGGAAGCAACGAGCTAGTATTTCCAAAAACATATATATATATATACGGTATATTTTTTTTTTTAGTATAGAGAAAACTCTAGCTCCTTCCTCTGAGAATAATTGTATCTCTAACAATATGTCAGCAGAGCACATTTCACATCTAAGAGAAGAGAACTCTTGGAAACATGTCCAAAAAATCCTCTCATTAGTCCGACAAAAGTAGTTATCAGCTAGGAACTGAAAATGGAACTTTCTTTACTGGACTGATGCTGCAATATATATATATATAGTGTGTGTCGTATATATATATATATATATATATATATATCAGCCATATTATACTTAGTGAAGTGGAACTTGATTGTTTGCTTTAGCAGTAAAGTCTGATCTTTGATCATGTTAACAGAATTTCCCCGTGATCCTAATTGTTGAAAGCATCGGCTGTTCTTTTAGCGGCAAACAGATCAGTCGTTTGGCTAATTAAAGTGACGATTAGAGCCCGATTCAACTTGCCATATAACCCTGCCCAAAGCCTGTCAACCCGTCTTTATTTTTCTCTTTAGTCTTATGAAAGAGATGGAGCTTGGTACTGTGCAAATACCGCTGTCATTAGAGCACTTTGATCCCGCGCATAGAAGAGCCATGGAACCCCTCTCTGTCATAAAGTTTAATACTGTAATGAACCTATTAACAATGACAGATCTGGAGGGAGGAACAATAGGTGGATTAAAAACCAGGAGTCCGACTCTCTCAATGAGAAAAGAATAGTTGAATAGTCGTTTGGCTAATTAAAGTGACGATTAGTTAGAGAATTGTATCATTTTTCTCAAGCGGAATCCTCCCCTCTAGGTCTTCTTCTAGGGAGCCACAAAAAGGGGTCATGAATATAAGTTAAACTGAGCTAAGATAAACACTCCCATCCAACTAATAATTACCTCGTTTGTGTGAGTGTGTGTGTGTTTCTGTATGTGTATAGTGTTGGTGTGTGGATGTATAGTGTTAGGTCAATGTCTGTGTGAGTGTATGTGGTTGGATAGTGTGTGAGTGTGTATAAGATTGTGATGTTAGCGTGTGTAAGTGCATGGTGCTGTGTGTTACTGTATGGCATTAGTGTTAGTGTGTATATCACCATATAGCGTTAGAGTGTGTGTGTATATGTATATGGTGCTAGCGTGCGTATGCATGAGCGTATGGTGTTTGTAAGCATGGCCCTGCTACAGAATGCCTCAATTGCATAAATCTCTTTCAAGTCGCAGTCATGCAACCTAACTATTCCAAGTCATCCTACCAGAAAACTCGTTTGATATGTCAGCCAAACCCCAAACCTGCCACAGCATTTAACCCACAAAATGACTGCCTTTTGTATTTCCAGTAGTAATATTATTTGTTTCTAATTAATAAGTATCCCTATAAATAACAGTGAAGGCCTCCTCTAAATCTATCTATCCTGTCTACCAGGAAAAAAACAAACTATTTATATTTGTAATTTATTTAATCCAAATATAAGAAATACTGATAGAATACCATACACATGGGTGCATAAGACAAACGTTGTAAATACTGAGAAAGAACGCTAAGGGAGTATAGAAGAATACTAACGTAAGGTTGTTGATACAATCTGATATCACAGACAAGTCATTAAAAACATCCGAACAGTGAATCTTGTATTCTCGTTTCGGTAAGAAACTTTAGGAGATAAACAATGGGTTTATTTATCTTGAAATAAGCCACCATGTTATTTTAGGCGTATTTGGATTTCTGGTTCTTGGTATTTTTTCATCCGTCAAGGGCAGCTGAAGATTGCGGTCTTCTGTTAGTCCTAGAAAGTACCGGACAGAGACCATAGAGATAGACCGTTAGCTTCTCTATGATACAGCAATTATCCCGGTCCGCTGAGAAAAGGGAGATGCGGACAGAGGCAGAACCCGGGAGGTTTTTTTTTCTGGTACACCAGAAGGACTACAAAAAACAAAAACTGTCTGTGCAGACAGTTTTTGTTTTTTTGTATACATTGTACAGCCAATACACTGTTTCTTGCAGCATGCTTACACCTGTTTGGTAGGCCTCGTATTACACATTTGTATTATTTGAGCCTGTGACTAGCTTAGCGCACCGACATTTTTTCTTTTCCCTGTTTACACCAGAAGGACTATCAGGAAAGGTAGAATTGACAAAAACATGGTCCTTTATTTACGGGGAGAGAAGTACTCATTAATCACTCTCTATTTTCAAAGTGTACAGGTTTAATCTTTATGCGAATACCGTCTGTAACCAATTATCCACTGCTTATAAGCCGCTTTACTCTCTCAAGAAAAAAAATTCTTCTAGAGAAGCTTAAGACGTGGTTTCATGTCACTCGTGGGCACATAGGCTTTAAATGAAATCAACATGGTGATATTTTTACAGCACTTGGATAGGGACATATATATATATATATAGGTGAATTCATTGCAATCATTGGGAAATGCGTGCTTCATTGCTTGTGCACAAGCCCGCCGTTACACGCGCATGCGTGGTGACCTGACTGTTGGCTGACGGATGAGAAGAGGAAGCAGCCGCTACGAAGGCAAATGAGAAATGTATCAAAATGAAATACGCTTACTGAAAGGCAGGGTATTAATAAAAGAAAAACCACCTCCTGCATCACTGAACTCTCAAAACGTGTCACTTTTTAACATGTATGCTTTTCTACAGTTTTTATTGCCGAGCTATTTTAGTTTCATGAAACGAATCCATCTTATATAATCTTATTGACCCGCTACTCATTCCAAGTAAGCTCGCTGTGTCCTCGCAGTCTGCAAACTATGATGATGCTTTTTTAAGAAAACAAATTAATAATAATTATAATAATATGATGACGATAAAGACTAATTAGCAAAGGTTTAATCTGTGTGCTTTGTGTTAGCATACCAGTGCATCTGACATACCTACTTAATTAATACCCCTCATTGGTACCCAACTCATTCTGCTCATCTTTCTTCACCTACAAGCACACTCTTCAATACCCCTCCTCTTTTCCTGTATCACTCTGTTTTTCTCCTTTCTATATTAATACTTATCTCTCTTATTATCTCTCCCTTTCTCCCCATCCATTTTTTTCCTCCTTATCTCTTCGCTTTCTCACTGTTTTTTCCCTCTTGCCCATTTTCTCTCTTATCTTTCACTTTACCCTTTCTCCCCATTTCTTACCCTTTTCCCCCTCTGCTTTTTTTCTTCTTCAATCTTGTGGAGAGAGATCAAGGTCTGTCACTTCAGATTTCTGCTTCAGCACTCCCTGACAGTATGTACGGCTTCAGTGCCGAGCTCCTGGATATCACGTCATACCCAGGCGCTTGTCATCTATCACCAGCGCACAGTTCTAGGTAGCACTGAAGCAGAGGTCCGAAGTGACAGATCTCATGGATGGATTGGGTCAGTTAGAGGGAGATCTGTGATCTCCACAACTGGTCCAGCTCCTCGGGCAGCCTGGTGGTAAGATCAGCTCTCATGGTGCCTCACACCAGCTTCGCCGCGACCCTGTATGGTGTTGACCCCTAAATAACTCATCCCACATTTTTAATTGTAGTGGTGTCAACCAAATGGTTCTAAATATGGTCTTTATGGAAATCAGGAGGTAAAGATATTTATCTCCTGCATTCAGGCTGAGATTTAAGCTCTCATATAGCAGTGAGAAAAGCACCAAGGGAGATGCTCAGATACCATTAAGATATTTGGCCACCTGCCCAGCTTAACCTAATGGCCACCTACCCTCCTTACCCCAATAGCCACCTTGCAGCGCTAAGCTTCAGAGCAGTGCAAGGAGGCCACATTGGATTTGCATTAGATGACCTTCATTGATTGTACAGCTCCCTGGTCCAGTCAGAGAAGATCAGATGATCTCCTCAACCAGGTCATGATCCTCACTCCCCATAAAAGCAGGATAGTGGGGCAGCTAGGCAGGACAATCCCCCAGAGACCAGGAGACATGGCAGGTATGTGTTACAGAATCCCCTAAATCATTTGTATATATGGGCCTTTGAAGTATTATCTCTATAATACTTTAAAGCAAGCCGTTTGTTCCTGTGCCTAGTACCTTTTTTTTTTTTTTATACTTCTACTGTTGTTAAATCCCTTTTGACATATAATATCATGATTCACATAATTTTAAAATCAGTATTGTTCCCAGGGACACCATTAGTGTAAGCGTTTGTAATCATATGCGCAAAAATTTCATCTAAAATGCATATTTGCAAATTGAAAAGTTACCGGTTTTAATATAGAGCTTATTTAATGTGGTGGAAAACTTGTTGGGAACAATGAGAGAACACAGTGCTCGGAAATGGAAAAAAATGAAACAACTTTAAAGCACCGAGGGGCAAATTCACTAAAACGTACAATTGAGTCAAATTCCTGCTGCTTCCTGCAGGCCGAATCTACAGCCTTTGGTAAATGTATTAACCTGCGAGAGGACAGGAGGAGAAAATCGGCACAAGACATGAGAAGGATGGCGAGGAATATAGCACAGGAACATTTCAGAAAATTATTTTGGAAGTTCTTTAAAAATGATATGAAAGACATTACTTTAATTTTTTTAATCTTATTTTTTACATTTTTTATTTTTAGATTTATCCATTTTCTAAGTCATAGTGAAGTGCCGGTGAGTTGCAAAAGTGGTGTTTGAACATGACCGCTCCCCTCCCTTTTCCCTCTGGGTAGCCGGAGCCTGGAAGTTCGTAGCTATACTGATGAATCAAACAAGTAAAACTATGGGTTAGGCTTCCGTAATGGGTCATCCACAACATAACCGATCTCTAAATAAACACATTGGGCCTCCTGTACCTTGGGGCTTGATGTATCTACCTGCCAGTGCCCACCCAGTGCACTACTACTACTACTACTGCTGCTACTCTTAGGGATCGATTCATCAGAACGATCCAATTTTTTTGCCCAAAACCATTTTGCTTGCCATGCACAAGTCAAATATATATATACGTATATATATATATATATATATATATATATATATATATATAATTGTAGACTCAGTTTCCTGTTCTTAGCTGACAGGAGTGCCACCCGGTGTTGTCTTCTGCCGCTGTAGCCCGTCTGCTTCAACGTTAGACGTGTTGTGCGTTCAGAGACGTTATTCTGCATACCTTGGTTGTAATGAGTGGTTATTTGAGTTACCAGGGCCGGCCCTGCCATGGAGCAGAGTGGGGCAATTGCCCCAGGCGGCACTTTTGAAGAGGCGCCTCTTTGCCGTCCCAAAGGGGTGCCGACATGTGTTTTTCTTTATTCCTGCATGCTGAGAAGCAGACATAACAAAAGATCAGCTGCCAGCATGCAGGCACTTTTATTTATTTATTCTAAGGTTACCATTGTAGCAGACAGCCATTAGGATCTTTATTTTATTTATCTTTAGAAAAGCTGCTGATCAGATCAGTTTCTTGGGCCATTGCAAATCATACCACTAAAACCTTTAATATTATAATTAACCATTTAATCGTCAGCTAGCCAAGAAGAGGACTTTAGGCTTTCAATCATAGGAGCATATAACTGTACGTGAAAATTTACCAAAAAAATCTTAAAAATCGATAAAAATTTACTAAAAAAATAACAAAAAATATTAAAGGCTATAATCCTGTTACCTTTTTTTCGCATTTATTACCTTCTTTGTGCCTTATGGGCTTTTCGTTTTGTAAACAGTAAAGCTTCCAGATGGCCCAAAGAACGTGTCTGTGATCCGAACTAATCTACAGGGTAGGGAAAGCCATTAAACACGTCACTGTCATCAGGTCAGTTTATCTCTTTGTTCCTGTAGTTTTTTTTTGCATCCAGCTGCAGCACCTTCCTTTATTGGATTTCCCAGCCTGACTCTGTAAACAGGCAAATAAACTACACAGGACTTTTATATCTGTAATGGGTTTCTCCATTTAATCAAATGAATGTGCGGCCATCAAATCCCTGTTGTATCCCTGGCTCTTTTATTACTTGTTATATTTTTAAACACAATTGTAGCATTTTGATGATGATCAATACATTTTCTCTACATTTCTTTTTTATTACTCGTTCATAGTGCCTTTTAAAAGCCTCACTTTTTATTCTGTTTAATGCTTCACGTTCTATTCTGCTTCTCTGCATTAAATTGTTTCATTTAGTTTTGTTTCTTTATCTACTTTCTTCTCCAATTTTGTAATTTCTCTCCACTGCTGCGCTTCTTGTTTTCTCTCCATCAATCTTCCATACACTCATACTCTCATCTGGTTCTTTTGTATAATCTTTCCCCCAAACCTCTCATACACAGTCTCTCTCTCTCATTCTGGCACCGTTGCTCTAACTCACAAAATAATACATTCGAATAAAAAAAATCCTCAAATAAAATATTAACTAAGGAGTCCAACAATTGTCTCTCCTCTATCCCACCCCATGTGTGAAGGAGCAGAACTAATACAAAAATCTTGGGGGGGGGTACAGAGCCCCTACAGTACTGTGCCAATTTTTTAGGCAGGTGTGAGAAAATTCTGTAAAGTAAGAATGTTTTCAAAATTAGACATGTTAATAGTTTATTTTTATAATTTAACAAAATATAAAGTGAGTCAACAGAAGGAAAAACTAATTAAACTTAACTAATTAAATCAATATTTGATGTGATCCCCCTTTGCCTTCCAAGCAGCATCAAATCTTCATGCATGAAGTCCTGGATTCTGTAGGCATATAGTAAGGTGTATGTTTAAAAAATTATACCAAACAGGTGCTAATGATCATCATTTTATTATGAAGGTTAAAACACAATCATAAACAGAAACATAAAACTGTGCGTGGAACAGCCAAACTCACTAAAATGTTGAGGTTGCTGAAGACAGTTTAATGTGAAAAGTCATACACCATAGCAAGACTGAGCACAGCAACAAGACACACGGTACTTATACTGCATCAGCGAGGTCTCTCCTAGGCAGAGACTTCAAGGCAACAGGGGTTTCTAGATGTTCTGTCCCAGCTGTCTTGAAGAAACACAAAGAAATGGGCATGTCGAGGGAACTAGACGCAGTGGTCGGAAACGTGGAATAACACATCGTTCTTACTTCCTTTTGCAAACGAAAGATGTGCATCAGTGCCATCAACTCAGCATTGGCAGAACAAAGTGGGACCCTGGTACACCCTTTTACTGTGCAGCGAAGTCTGCTCAGAAGGGATTTTCATGGACAACTTGCGGCCAAAAAGCCATACCTCCGATGTGAAACCAAGCCAAAATGTGAAATATTTGTCTGTAGCACAGGGCAGTTTGCACCGCTGGAGAGCAGTACAAGAATGAGTGTTTGCAAGCAACAGTGAAGCATGGCAGAGGTTCCTTGCAAGTTTGGGGCTGGATTTCTGCAGATGGAGTTGGGTTTGGTGAGAACTAATGGTCTCCTCAGTGCTGAGAAGGGCAGGCAGATAAATATACATCATACAATACCATCAGGCCCCAGATGTGTTCTGTAGCAGGACAACAACCCCAAGACATACAGCCAAAGTCATTAAGAAGAACTACCGTATTTGCTTGATTATAAGACGAGGTTTTTTTCAGAGCAAATGCTCATGAAAAATACCCCTCGTCTTCTAATCGGGGTCGTCTTATAATCAGACCTCAAATAGAGGTCTGACTATGAGACTAACATCCAGATCCCCAGCACCGCTGCAGGGGACCTGGATCCTTCTGTCTCCCTCCCATTTAACACTCCCCCACCCCACACACACTTACCGGTGCTTCCAATTTCCTGCTGTATACCGGGGCAGCGAGTTGACGTCCACGCGATCCGCGTAGACAACGGTGCCGGTGCGGGGAACTCTGATCTCTGACAGCCGGGGAAGGTCTGCGCGATGGACGCAGACAACCCCCGCTGCTAGCCACACCTTCTTCCGGCTGCAGCGTAAGTTGTCTACGCGGATCGTGTGGACGTCAACCCGCTGCCCCGGTATACAGCAGGAAATTGGAAGCACCGGTAAGTGTGTGTGTGTGTGGGGGGGGGGAGTGTTAAATGGGGGCATAGGGCATTTCTGGAGGCAGAGTGCTCTATGAAATGCCTTTTACCCCCCTTAATGCCACTCTGCCTCCTGAAATGCCTTATACCTCCCTATATGCCACTCTGCCCCATAATATGCCTTTTAACCCCCTAAATGCCAGAGTGGCATATAGGGGTATAAGGCATTTCTGGAGGCAGAGTGGCACATAGGGGGTTAAAAGGCATATCATGGGCCACAGTGCCATATTGGAGTGGCAAGCCTGGGGGCAGATGTGTGTAACTGGGGGGCAGGTTGGAAAATACAAGGAAATAAAAACAAAAAAATATTTTTCTCAATCATAGCTTTTATTAAAAAATGTAATAGTTTACATGACCTAACATTTACTGGTAAAACTTTTTTCCTATAGGGTCGTCTTATATTCAGACTTTTTCTTTTTTTCCTAAATTAATATTCAGATTTTGGGGGGTCGTCTTATAATCAAGGTCGTCTTATAATCGAGCAAACACGGTATTTTCAGCGTAAAGAAAAACAAGGAGTCTTGGAAGTGATAATATGGCCCCATAGAGCCCAACCTACCTGCAGAGTTCCTTAAAAACCTGCGTGCAAGCGTACCTAGAAGAATTGATGCTGTTTTGAAGGTAAAGGGTGGTCACACCAAATAAAAATTTGCATTTTGTTACATGATAAAAATAAGCTATTAACATTTGTGAAAGCATTCATTCTTTATAGCATTGTTTTCACACCTGCCAAAAACTGTTGCACAGTAAATAATTAAGTACCTATATGGACTATAACCACTGCTAACAAAAGTTATATAAAATAATGACTATGAGAATAATAAAAATCAAATAATACAATGCTAAACAAAGTATAAATCATGACATAGGAAAGCAGGAAATTAAAAGGGAGGGTGGAGGAGAAATAAGAGACGACAGAAGATAAACAAATCAGGAAACGAAAACTAAAAGGAAGACAAGGAATGGATATCCCACAATCCCACAAGGAAGGATGACTGAGCATCAAAACCTAAATTGCTCATATTTATATATTGTAATATTTAAGAACTCTGTATTGTAGCTAAAAATACAATCCTACATAGATTAAAGCAGTCGATGTTTAAACGCTTGGAAAAAAGTGACAGCCAACCCATGTGGAAAGCTACTTCCAGTTCTCTGTTAATGTGTCAAGCGTAAGTGAGTCAGATCATCACTTGCGGATACATTTAATATACAAAGAAGAAACATTCTCTCTCCTCATTTTATCGTATACAGAAAAAAATAAAAGCAGTGAATATAGGCTTTTATTACTGTATTTTTTTCATAAAAGTGGAATGTATCGCTTTTCTATATCTACACCGATCAGCCATAACAAGCGACGCACACCCACCCAGCCAGCCATCCATCCATCCATCCTTCCACGTGATGTAAAAGAAAACATGATTCATCAGACCAGGCCACCTTCTTCTATTGCTCTGTAGTCTAGTTCTTATGCTCAGGTGACCACTGTAGGCTCTTTCGGCAGTGGACAGGGGTCAGCATGGGCACCATGACCGGCCTGCGGCTACGCTGCCCCATACGCTACAAACTGCGATGCACTGTCTGTTCTGACACCTTCCTTTCAGAACCAGCATTAACTTTTTGAGCAATTTGAGCTATAGTAGCTCGCCTGTTGGATTTGGCCACACGGGCCAGCCTTCCCCCCCTACGTGCATCAATAAGCCTTGGCTGCATATGACCATGTCGCCGGTTCATCGATTTTCCTTCCTTGGACCACTTTTGGTCGTTGTATAAGCTCAATGTACAGTCCTGCAAATAAAAGATAAAAATAATATAGATAATTATACATCCTGTTTGTAAAATGGACACTCCAGCCTCAAATGCATATTTTTCATGTTGTCCTTATTACACAGCATTGAGGGGGGGGGGGGATTCTGTAGAATTTCCTCACGGTGTGTGTGTTGCGTCTTTCCCCAACCCTAGCTAAATGCCCCACAGTAAATATATTAGGCCAGGCACATCTCGCTGCACCTGATGCATTTAAACTCAACAGGGGGCTGTTCAAACTCAAGTGCGCATGAGTGGAAAGTGCTGCCATTGATTTCAGCCAGCCAATCAGTGGCAAGGATAATCAGATCATGGAGGAGGAGGGTGCAGCTGCTGCAGGGCTGCCTCTTCTGTAAAAGTACGTTATGATGCATTCTTCTTTAAATGGGGGTGTCAGGGACATTAGACTGGACCTTTAAGTTTAAAAAGATAGTTCCCGTCCAAGGACACAGTGGAGCTACTCATAAATCCATCCCCTTTGTATATCTTCTGATCGCCAGGCTTATTAAGATCTCACAATAATCTTCTTGCATTAAAAGTTCACATGGAAGATACTACTGTTCACAAATACACAGCCTAATGAGACATCTCAAATTAAAGGACCATGGCAGATGGTCAAGAGAAATTTGAGTTGACTCATTGTGTAAGTTACATACTTTCCCCCCTTTTTTTTACTGAAAAAGTTCCATGTAATGAGCCATTTGTTGATAATTAAAAGATTAGCAGATCAGTTTGAGACAGATATTAAGTAAAGGTTGAGTCATGCAACCACTTTTAGAATAAACCAGATATCATTTAAAATAATAATTGTTCTGTAAGATCAACAGTATAAAGAGGTCTGGTTCCATGTTCTACTTAGGATGAAGACTTTCAACAGTCCCCGATACTGCGTTGAAGACTCCCGGGGCCCATGGCAAGAATAAATTGTGGCGTCCCTGTGCCCTTAATAATATTTAAAACAATATTTGAAAAACTCAAAGAACTGATCCCCCAGAGTAAGGTAGGAGGGAGAATGCCAAAATGTGAGTTTAAGTAATGATACTGATGCGAGCAGGTTTTGGAGTCCAGCAGCAAGATTAGCAAGGTCTTCTGCCAGAAGTAACCACTCATTACCCAGGTGGTTGAGCCCCTGAGCTTTGAGTTGCAATCTGGATGTTCGGTACTGCTGCTACATGCAGCTTGAGGTAGTTCTGAGAGCAAGAAGGCTTTGGCCTACTTGGGGCTGGTATACCTAGGGTCACCTGACTATTTATTTCACAGAAATTTCCAAATTGTTTGTACTCGCCAGGAAATTGTTCTGTCTCCAGTATTTATCATGAATTATTGTTTTTGTGCTGCCCAGAAACTAGAGGTTTTGCCGGTCTTAAATTCTACTCAGGAACAATATTTCAAGAACGAAAGCACAACACCAGTCAAATCCCTGATTTTGCCACAAATATTTTTAATGATTTAATGATTTTTAATGATTGTGTTGTCCACAAACCAGAAGTTTTGCCTAAGTTATTTTTACATTGAAAAAACAGCCCTAAAAAATTGAAAAAGTGTGATATACACTACAGTTTCTCCAATTCACTCCAGTAAATTTTCTTCACTACACAATTGACACTTGCAATGTAGATGAGCATCAGTCTCAGCCTCAACACTGTCACTGACCGTCTCGCACCCCAACTCTCATCTGTCTGTAACTGCTACTGACAAGATAAAATGCCAAAGCTGTTACCTTAAAATATAATTAACTTTAGGTTTAACAGGTTTGGGGGACAAATAATAACCAAGGGGACTTGGTTTCGGGGGACAGAGAGGACCGACCTCTGAAAATAGGTTCACCCTAGTTTAACATTCTGTGACATCACATCAGTGACATCACACACCTTTTTGCATGACGCATAAAATGTGACAGAGACCCACATTGGTGAGCAATACCAGAAATGACCTAGCAACATTCAAGAAAATCAATGGTTCTTTTCTCTGGTGGATTTTCCCAGGAAATCTAAAAACGTATCTATCACCAATAAGTCTTTTTTTATATTATAAGGGACAGGCAAGAAGTAAAAAAAAAATGAACATAGCTGTTGATTTCCACTGAGTAGTTCCTGTAACTATACGTATAACAAATATATAACAGTTAGTGGTCATGACAGCACAATTACAGGAAACACTATATCACATGCGATAACACGATATTAGATTTAAATTCAAAAGGGTGGAAGGAACATAAATAAATAAATAAAGTGGGTGTATTATCTGGTAGAGAATGCCATTACCTCACTCAACTAAAGACGCCGTTATCGCCCCTGGGGACCAAACACGCTCGTTCTCTCTCTCTCCTCGACCGTATATATATCAGTATATATTTATATTGCTTGTTTTTAACTGTAAACACTGTTATATTGATTTCGCTTACAGAACTGTAAAATCTTGAAGCTTTGATTGTGGCAGCCTGTGGCAGAGGAAGCATTACCTAATCTATATCATGGGAACAGCCATAGTAACCATATGTCCCGAAGCTAAAGATAGGCTGTTGTACCCAGCAGTCAGTATAGGCCTGATCAGGGGAGGACTGGCACCTTCTGGCCTCGGGGGGCATGAAAGGCCAGGTGGTATTACATTCCATTACATGACCCTACTGCACATTCGCCTCTGAAAGTGTGCCGTACAAGCCGGACTGGCCTTGCTTGAAGAAGTTGGAGTGTGGCTTAGAGAACATTTGTAAGGCAAGGTGTGGAGAAGGGCTTGGACTTCAGGACAGGGAAATCATTAGAACGCTGGCCCTACCAGCTGAGACATACATCTCAGCTTCGATATGGCTAATGCTTAAACTACCAATCACTATATTACCAAAAATAGGTAATTTTAATTTATGCGATTGTGATGGGGACTATTTTCTTTTAGCAGAAGCAGGGAGAAAGTAGGAAAATAAGACTTAGGTCAGCAGAGGTGAAGTTTAAAGAAACTAGACTTGTGGAAATAGACAAAAATGATTTGAACAAATTTTTTTGAACAATTAATTTTTTTACCTGCCCTTTGGACTTCAAATTAAATTTGAAGGGCCTTTTGGGGCAATTTTCACGAAAATTAAAATTTTCTATGAATCCGAAGTCTAATAGAACCCATATTAAAGGAAATAATTTGGATATCTGGATGTAAGTGGCTTGCACAATTAGAAACACTGAGATCATGTCAAACTAATCTAATTCATTTTAAATGTAATACTAAAATGTTAGACTTGGGGGGACAATAGCTATTGCATATTCAGATTTTAGATGAGGGTATTGTTATTAGTGGAGCTCTTCAGGGATCTGAGACTGGGATTCATTCTTTAGTTTTTACTGTTTTACTGCTGTTTATAGGATAAAAATTGCAAGGAAGGATGGTCTTAATATGTATGGCTTGGAGGAGAGAAGAGAGAGAAGAGAAATTATAGAAATATGTATATACATAAAGGGATTCAGCAAAGTAGAGGGAAGTACATTTGAAAAGTGAATAAATATGAGGACAAGAAGTCATAGTCTAAAACTGCTGGGTCAGAGGTTTAGTTGCATTGTAATGAAGTTCTGCTTTACTGACAGGGTGGTAGAAAAGTGGAACGGTTTTCCAGTAGGGGAGTGAGAGGTTAATTATGGAATTTAAGCATGCATGGCATAAGCAAAAGATTAGTGAATACAACATTTAAGCCAAATACGATTTGAGTTTTTTCCAGCATGTTGGACGAGAAAGTCTGTCTCTCAACCTCCGTTTCGGTTCATCCCAAAGGTGTTCCATGTGGTTGAGGTCAGGGCTCTGTGGACCGGTCAAGTTCTTCCACCTCAAACTCATCCAACCATGTCTTTAAGGACCTTGCTTTGTGCACTGGGGCACATTCATGCTGGAATAGGAAAGGGTCTTCCCCAAACTGTTCCCACAAAGTTGGATGTGTATAATTGCTTAAATGTATTTTGTAGCATTAACATTTCCCTTCACTGGAACTAAGGGGTCAAAACACTGAAGAACAGCCCCAGACCATTATCCCTCCTCCACCAAACAGTAAGCACTATGCATTCTAGTATGCAGCGTTCTCCTGGCATCATGACGGATGATTTTAATGTTCTATGTGCTTCAGCACTCAGCAGCCTCGCTCTATAAGCGTGCAGTGGTTGAGCAGTTACTCCTAGATGTGGTCGTTCGTAGGGACGTTTAACTGTTGCAGCAGCGAGACCAGTGGTCTCTGCCGGCCAAGTTGCTGGGAAAGGATTTTAAAAGTCTGGATGAGCGACCCTATTGGTCGCCAAAAGGTGTACGTCATTGGTTGATGGCAGAGGAGGCCCCTGCAGGCGACCAATAGAGTTGCTCGTACGGACATTTAAACTCCTGGCGCCAAAGCTGCTGCGTAGTACATACTGCGTTAACCCCGTATTAACCCCTTCTAAAAAAAAAAAACAGATTAAAAAAACGGAAGAAAGCCACGAACACGAAGAACGCACATGGATATTCGCCCGAACAGAAGACAGGAAAGGGGCGAATATTTGCGGAATACAAAGATTTTTTCCCACGAGAAGACGAACACGAAGAGTTGGCCGGCGCCCATGTCTAATAATGTGTATGAATGTGGCTTCAAAAGAAAGCCCTACTTGATGAGAAAGAAAATTATGGTTAAAAAAAAAAAAGAGCTCTGGTCCTTTAGACGAGCAAAATAACTCTTTATTCAATAGGAATGCCCTTAATTTCATGTTTCATCAAAATATTTCACTGCAGCAGCAACCATATCTTTGAAGACAAAAAGGTTTTGTTTGTCTGAATTTAATGAGAACTTGTGCCTGGCGGTTTCTGAATGGTATGCTTTATTCCACACAATATAGATTTGAGATGTGTTCAAGGATCTACATTTAAAAAAAACCCCATAATTTTCCCATCACAGGATTTAAAGACCAAAAAGACTCTTTTAACACCCTAGTGAGCAGAAGGGAGCAAAATTCTTCCTTACACATGCTTGTTTTTGCTATTTTTTAAATCTTTTGAATTTGGGGGCAGAGTAATGTATTTGTCAATTTAAAAAAAAAATGTTTTTATTGTTTAATAGTTATTATTTATTAACGTATCAGCTACACCATCAGATGATGTCCCCAAAGCACCAGTGATCTGCATACCTGGGAACTTCTGAGCTCCGGCTACCCAGAGCCTTCCCTTGCGGCCAGGACAGTCCCGATGATGTCGGTGGGCGGTCCCGATGACGTCAGCAGGAAACAACCCCCAATTAAAGGGAAAATGGGCGGGGAGCGGGGAGTGTCAAGACCATGCTCCTGCGACCCGGAGGATTCGGAGAACTGGTGAGGCGATCAAACCCGGAGAGTTCCCAGGTATGGTGATACGTCATTGCTAAAGACTGTTGCCGCTGGGCAAGATTGCGGGGGCGGCTGTGTCTGACCACTTGGTTTTATGGAGTGGTTGTATACTGCCAAAGATAAAGCAGATCCTAATATTACTGTCAGATTTTACATTTGTTTAGCAGCTCTGGCGATGCTGGATTCTCAGTTAAGAAGAGCTCGGCTTCTTCTCTTGCCTCTTCTTGTTCTTCTGTCTTCTGTCCTTATTGTTCGTCCGCTTCTCAGCGTGTCATCTTTTTTCCGTCCGTTTTTCTGTGAACCAGGCCTCCCGGAGCAAAACAAAAAGTGCGGAGCCTCTGGGCGCACCCTCTCCTTCGATTGGAGGAACGGGGGAAAGGCTGTTCCAGTGGCTCCGCCCTTTTGCGGATGTACTCCAAGAGCCCAGAATAATGAAGACAGACTTGTGATGAAAGGGAAGCGTTTCCGCACCTCTCTTTCTCTCAATATAAATCTTGTTGTTTTTTTGTTCATTTTTTTTCTACTTTTTAAAATTGTGTTCATACAAAACATTGTATCAAACATTTGAATATGGTCTCAAAAGATAACCTTACTTGTACTGACAAAAACAAAATATAATAACGTGGGTTCACTAATTGAGAAAGAGAAATTAGGGTTGAAGAAAGACATGGCAAAAACATGAAAATTGGTTTTTTTCCCCCAAACATTACCAAATAACCCTGGTTCTTAGTGACTTTGAAGAAGACGTCCCAATACAGACAAACCCTGGACCTGATGTATGTGGTAGAAGAAAGGGGTCACCTACAGAACAATAGACACACAAAGGCACATGTTGACATCCACTCACTTCAAACACTTACCGACTGTGTTATGTTTACATTTATGAATATTATATTGTCCCAGGGTGGAACTGCTTTGGACTCAGGACCGATCCTCTAATTCGAAGACTGTCTCTGGCAACCTAGGGCATGTGGCCACCTTAATGCCACCTAGGTGCTTAGAACTAAATTAGTTTAGCCTATGCCTATAGTTTACCAATTGCAGCTTTGGAGACATCATTTGGAGACATCAATTGCCCCACTCTGCTCCATGGCAGGGCCGGCTTGCCATGGAGCAGAGTGGTGCAATTGCCCCAGGCGGCACTTTTGAAGAGGCAGCACTTTGCTGTCCCAAGCGCCTTTTTTTTTTGCGGAGGAGAGAGATGTGCGCAGAGTCGTTTTCGCTAATCAAGTTTTCAGTACCCGCTCGGTGCCCCTCTCTCCTCTGCGAGCCCTCTAGCTCGGTCTCAGTGACGGTTTGTAATGCTGAGCGCCGGAATATGACTTCATTTCCAGGGCTCAGCATTGAAGCAGCGTGCGTCGCGGCAGAGCAGGGAGACTTGCCGCAGGACTGCTGGAGTGGAAGGTAAGTGAAGTACAGGGGGGGTTGATAGGGTAGATAATGGGGAGGGAGGGGGGTAGATAATGAGAAGGTAGGGAGAAGAAGGGTAGATAATGAGCAGGGGGGGGCATTTCAAACTAAGCCCCAGGTGGCACTATGTCTTGGGCCGGCCCTGATTTGGTCTTAAGGTGCTACAGAGTTTCAGTCTGGAGTGAAAATCATATAAAACAAGTAAGTGAGAAAGCAGGGCAACCAGGTGGGGCATAATGAATGATTCGGAAGTGGGAAACAGATTACGATGGTTAAGAGTGAATAAATAACATGCAAGGTGGAGGTAAAGTAGCAATAAGGTTACGAGGTGACATTAAAGCACTAGAAAGAAAATTAAGATATCAGGAGAAGGAGAAAAAAATCAATGGGATATACGGTAATACAAGAGGAATTACAGGCTTTTAACCCTTGATACACGAGGCTAATACCTTAATTAGAAATATTAATTGCTTTAGGTAATTAGATTATTGTCATTCCGCACGGAATTCTGTCTTCTGGTTTCAAAGGGAGACACGTGGCTTTTTTTCTTTTATCTTCATGAGCCACACAGACATCTTTCTAAAAAAAAAAAAGATGGCATCTTCAGAAAAAAAAAAAGACAAGTTTTGTTGTTTTTTTCCCCCATAAACAATACAATATTTAAACACATTTAATTATTCGAGCGAAGGCAAAAGCAAAACAAGCAGGAGCCAGCCATGTATTGCCTAGCAACGCAATAAAAGCAAGCGCAAATTAGATTCTCACTCTTTGGGCATCATATAAATCAAATCTATTATTCAAAGTGTCTACCAACTTCAACATTATTTATAAACATCATAATAAAGCACTTAACTTTGTTATATAAATGAATAGATTTTCTGAAGATCAGGAAAAAAAGATAAGATGCTTGTGAATAATGATAGGAATGCATTTGGTGCTGGTACATTAATAAACTATTATTTTATAAAGGGTCTTGTTGTGTGTCCTTAATGTTTGTCGGCCCTATCCGTATGACCAGCAGCAGGGGGATGGTAGGAGCCCATGAATATATATATATATATATATATATATATATATATAGTCATTGAGGAGGAAAGTGTCTGTCATGTAACTGTGGTCTATCAGGAATTGTTGCTCAAAATAGAAGAAAGCAGTGTAAGAAGTGGCTAACTGTAATCGTTTTCCCGTCGCTTGCCTCTGTTTGTCAGCTCTTAAGAACGACCTTTACTTTGTTCGTCTTCAGTTGCGGTTGTTGATTAGGCAGCCAGAATAACCAATCTTTTTAAAGTGGTGTAAGTACGCAGTTCATAGGTTAAGGAGTCCTTTAGCAAATGTAAAGTCTGAATGAGTGTTTACTGCTGCAGATGCAATCACAACAAGAGCTGTTACTATACTGACATTTCTTTCCAATATCAGCCTGTATTGGTCTAATCTATATTTTGATGGTTATTAACCTCCCTACCCCATTGTGGGGTCCATGCTTCATATAGTTGATCAGGTGATTGGGTTGAAGGGAGGCATGCTTCGTCCCTCTACTCCCTAAATCTTTCCATACTATCCACTGCATTGCGGGTGGATGGAAAGTGGGTGGCAAATTGCCCCTGGCAGTCATCAGCACCCGCTTGGGTGATATATGTCCCTGGGTTCCCCTGGGGATAAGAGGTGGAATATGTAAGTTAGAACTTAGTTCCAATTGCCATTTGGAAATTGCAAGCAGTTTAGCATCTTCTTGGCCAACTTTCAGGCATTTGCATCTAAGTGAATAGACCCCTGCACTCCTTGCAGTGCACTAGGGTTCCCTGAGGTTTATCGGCGCTTAGGTAAGCCCTTTGAATCCGGCCAGCAATGAAATTGCCTAGTGGCTACCAATGATTTTTGATTACCAGACATGCTCAAGATCTTGCTATCAGGTCACTGCATTATTTCCAAAGATACAGTCAACGCAGGTATTTTATTTCAAGTTTCAGATGGTAGTAATGGACGCCCACCAGTACCACCACCACATGTAAAAAGTCAGCTGATCCTGCCCCCCAATTGTCCTGTACTAAGCCCCTCTTTGGGGCTTATTGGGGTCAGGAACACAAGTACACAGAACACAAGAAACAAAAATCTATGAATGATCTTCATCCTCTAGATACAGTGCAGATCCCTAGGATATGTAACGTCTCCATCGGTGAGATCGTATACCCAAGCTGGTTTTTCTAATTTTGATTGATAATAGACATACATCTTTATTCCATAACACTTCTTGACCAGTAAATTCAGTGCAACAATAATAAACCTCACCCTAACGTAAAGCAGTACATAACAGGGAGCGAACACCTAAAATAAAAAATAAAAAAAAAAAAGAAATTCTTTATTAAAGTAGAAATAATTTAAAGAAAGCTAACTAAAACTAAAACATCAGATTTCTTTCATGTTCCCTAGATACATATCGATCCGCTGGCAGCCGTGGGCATCCCCTCTACGGTTTATTATGTAGCCGTGTGAACTAGAAACCTAGCAATTTCTTGGAGAATGAGCATGAAGATAGTTAATTAGGTACTCACATTAAATGTAGTTTGTTACACTGAAAGAAGACTATAATTGTAATTATATATTTTTTTCCTATTTATCATTTTATTGGAGAACATTAAAAACAGGAAATTCTAGTGAAATTGTAATAAAACTGAAAATTGAAATTACTTGATGTGCCGAATGGGTCTTATCTGCCTTCAACCGTTTTTGTATTGCGTGGGCATTTTCTCATGACTTTTCTCGTGTTTCGTTACATGGTATTACACAAGCGCATTAGACAGTCACGCTAACCACAACGTTGGCAAGAGAGTCTGCATACGAGATATGAGTCACAAGCGGGGCTGTCCGGCATAATCTAAGGTGCTTACGGCCACCGAATGGACTCACATTTTCAAACCTTATTGTGTGCGACCGGGATCAATTGACTTCCTTTTGCAAGGAAAAACATTTCCGCCTATTTCCTGGCTAAAAACCTACAACAGCACGTAAAAAATTACATGTTTCCAGGGGGAAAAAAGAGCGATGGTGTCACAGCTCAGTAAGCCGGTATTTACTAAAGAACGCGCAGAACAGCACAGAGGTGGCAGAAATATAAGGTAAGAAATTCTTGTGGGAGTGCAATTTTATGTATTTGAACCTATTTTATATATACACACTCTGCAGCAGCAGATTCTAGTGCAACGTGATCATGTTACCATAGCAACCAGATAGAACGTTCATGCCTTTCACATTATGATGATGATGATTATTAATAATACGGTATATTATCATCTTTTATTTATATAGTGCCAGCAATGGACATTTGATGCTGATAAATAAAAGATAATAATAGCAATAGAATAGCATTTTATCCATTCAGGGGGGTGATATGACCATTCATGGGGTGATATGACCCATTCGGGGGGTGATATGACCCATTCGGGGGGTGATATGACCCATTCAGGGGGTGATATGACTCATTCAGGGGGTGATATGATGTCACAAGAAGCCGTCAAGGCATAATGCTATCCTGAATATATGATGAAACCAAGGACCAGCTATGGTTTGAGGTTTTCATAGGAGGAAAAAAATCGGATAGACTAGATGGCTTGTATCCACTGTTAAATTCTATGTTTCCCTGACACCGGTTTCAGACAGCTATCCCTGCGGCCTTCATTTCATATTTCTGGATTTATCTCTGTCGGGGGAAGCAGTGGTTATATAATTATATATTTTTATCTCAATTTATTTCCTTACCACCTTCCTTCCTCCTCGTGGCAAGTCTGGAAGGTGAATAAAGCTGTGTCTGTTGTATCCGCAGTCTTGGTTTTTTCTTGGTTTCATTGTTGGCCTGTATATTGTTTTTTTTTTTTTTTTTAAATGGCTGGCCTTTTCTGGTAAAAAAAAAAAGCCCATTAAATTAATTTTAAAAATACATTAAAAATGTGAGCATCAAAAATTCCCAAAAAAAAATAGTACAAAGATCGGGGTGCTTAGTGCCTTTTTTGTTGTAATTATTTACTTACCGCAAGGGGTCCCAGCTGATAACCAGCATCTCAATCATCTTCACTTAAAAATACTTTTTATTACTAAAGAGCTGAGTGCTCGTGATGGTGAGTCATATTCCCGGCTTAGCGAGCCATATAAAGCCACATCGTTACGAAGGTTTCTCTCACTTATTCAAAGAAAGGAGTGACAGATTTTTGTATTTTATTCAGTAACATATTGTAACAGATCAAAGACCAAAATAATCAAAGGACTACAATGTCAGATGACCATCCTGTGCTTTCCTGGGCAAAAGGATATTTTGTAAGTAACATTTGATCTGATTTCTTCAAGCGTTTTACTAGACCATGCAATGATGTATTTAGGTGGGGCTCTGCCATAGGCAGGGGCGGGCTGGGCAGGGGGGCAATTGCCCCCCAGGCCGCCCGAAATATAATCTAAACGGCCGCTGGGTGCTGATGCCGCCGGCCGGCACTACTTTAATACTTTTTTTTTAAATTTAATATTGCAAGCCGGATCGGCTATTAAATGAAAAAAAAAAATAGTATTAAAGCAGCGCCGGCCGGCGGCATCAGCACCCAGCGGCCGTATGCGATGGCCGCCAAGTGATGGGAGCAGCGTGAGCGGTGAAAGCTCCGCCCCCTCGCACTCACCTTTCACCCCTCACGCTGCTCCCATCACTATGCGGCCATCAGATTGCTGGGAATGTAATCTGAACGGCCGGTGCGTGCTGATGCTGCCGGCCGGCGCTACTTTAATACTTTATTTATTTATTTTTAATATGGCAAGCCGATCCGGCATATTAAATAAATAAAAAAAAGGATTAAAGTAGCTCCGGCTGGTGGCATCAGCACCCAGCGGCCGTTTAGATAAGTTTTCCAGCAGTCTGAAAGGTGAGGGGTGAAAGGTGAGTGCAAGGGGGCGGAGCCACTTCACGTGACTTGCCCCCCAGGCCTAAGGCTGCCAGCCCTCCCCTCGCCATAGGCTTGACCCAGGGCTGCAAAATCAGACACCCCAATATTTACCCCAATATTGTGGGTGCAGTCCCCTTTTCTGAATGAAGTCATTTCCCAGAATTTGTCACAGGGACCATGCTCAGAATTTGTAAGGACATCTAAAACAAAGTGAAATCCCAATCTCATGTTCTACCAACTCAATCTAAGATAAGGAGTTGAGCTCATTTTCCACACGCAGGAAGATCCCACCATGAGGACTTTCATCAGACCTTTAACTTAACATGTATGAAAATGATATGAATAATATCTAGTTGTGAATTTCTCAAATGTAAACTCGTACCAGGTGACCTTCCAAAATCTATTGCTTGCACTTTTGTTTGAACATATCAAATACGAACCTTGTGGAAACTGGCCTCTGTAGATCAGAGTAGCGGTACCAGCATTACCCAATTAATTTCCTTTCCCAAAAATCCTCACCTTCATCCCACCCACCAATACAATGGCTGTATGAACCAATCACAAATAATCAGCAACCTCACAATATGCTAATAATATGATACAGGAGTGCATACTAACGTAAAATGCAATGTGTCACAAAATATGGCGGAGGTACACCAAGGGAGACCTATCCTGCCCGAGAAGACCTTCTTGAACAATGTAAACCCAGACAAAGTACTTTAATACTTTTTTTTTAAATTTAATATTGCAAGCCGGATCGGCTATTAAATGAAAAAAAAAAAATAGTATTAAAGCAGCGCCGGCCGGCGGCATCAGCACCCAGCGGCCGTATGCGATGGCCGCCAAGTGATGGGAGCAGCGTGAGCGGTGAAAGCTCCGCCCCCTCGCACTCACCTTTCACCCCTCACGCTGCTCCCATCACTATGCGGCCATCAGATTGCTGGGAATGTAATCTGAACGGCCGGTGCGTGCTGATGCTGCCGGCCGGCGCTACTTTAATACTTTATTTATTTATTTTTAATATGGCAAGCCGATCCGGCATATTAAATAAATAAAAAAAAGGATTAAAGTAGCTCCGGATTATTTTTGTTATTCAAGCACAGATATTGAATTTTTCTTCTCAGTTTAATAATTAGTGAGTGGTCTATAGATAGATAGATAGATAGATAGATAGATAGATAGATAGATAGATATCCTTCAATCCATCAATGTTCTGGAAAAAAAACTAGCACAATCATTTCTATATTAAGATTGCAAACGAGGAAGCGCACTTCATAAAAATGTTAAGCACCAATTCATATTTCCGAGGCAGACTTCAGTAATGAAATATTAATGGGACTGTTAACTGTTCGCATAATGAAAAGCCGTTTTCACAATTTATGGCAGTGGGACGGAAGTAGGGAGAGTTATGCTGGAACTGTACACGAGTTAACGTATGTATAAATAATGGGCTCTTATTCCCACTTGTATGGTTTTAGTGATGGGCTGTAGCTTTGGAGCCACAGGATGAATGGATTAGGAAAGCAAGGGCACACACAAATATCCGCAAAGGCCATTTAAAAACTACCAGGTTATTTGCTTGATAATGAGTGGTGGTCCTAGGACGATTTTTGGATTGACACTCAACACACCCAAGCGGGTTCCATCTGCGTGATTTTGCAACATATTCTATTAATCAGACAGTTCGTTGTGATTAGATACCCGTCTAACTTCCCCTTCCCTCGTGTAGTTTATTAACTCATAAATCTCCTATCTGTGGTGTTTGGTTTAAAACGTAATGCCAAGCACTGACAAATATGATATGTTTCCACATGTCCAAACGATAACTTTAACAGTTCCCTTTGGACAAAGTTTTTTAAGGCACTCTACCGTCTCCATGCTCTATTCACACAATGATGTTACATTTAGAACCTGTCTTGTCAATGATTGAGGTTCTACAAGTTAAGGGATGGTGCCTTCCTTTTCTTACCTCCAATCATGGATTGGAGGACTGTACTGAGCATACTTAGAACGTGGTTGTATCCAAGTGCATGTACTGATGTTGTAAAATGACTGTTCTCCAATGAATCCATTGAAGCACACGGCGAACTTCTTTTTATCACACTTCGGAAGCTCCCAGTGTAGACTACCCAGAGCTCTTCCCTATTCTGCACTGGCTTTGTAAGGGGCTATCCATGTGTGAGGCAGGACTAGTCAGGCAAAGGGACAGGGCTAGCCCCAGATAGTCTCAATTGAGTGGCGAGTAGGAGAGGAAATGGCCAGGGAATGGGCATGACCAAACACCCGTCGCCTGACTAGAAGCAGAAGAAACTGACCTGGAGACCTGGGGAAGCAGAGCTTCACCAGGAGAGTTCCCAGGTACGATTACTATGGACAGTCGTTACTACTGTAGAATAATTCTCTATAGTGAGTACTGGCCCCCAGACCTTGCCGCATTATGGATGTCCATATATCACAACAAAAATTACAAACAAAAAGCACAAACTAAAGGAAATATTCATTAACAAATGTTTTTTTTTTACTAAAAGCTGTGATGACCATAATTCATATTTGAATACATGTTAGCAGATAGGTTACATTCATCTCTTAATGCCTCTTTAAACCACACGCAAATAACCATGGCAGACTTGTCTTGAGTACCAATATCACTTATATCTGCCTGCATTTTCCCTTTGCCGAGTTACTATATTACACCCAGGATCAGGTTCAAAACAAAAGATAAAAAAGGAAAGGGATTGGGAGTTTATTTAATATATCCCTGGTCAGTACAACCATTGTGTGGACTGTGGAAAACATAAAAGCGACCTTCGGGGTGTGTAAGATCTGGGGTGGGCATCTACTATGACCCACAGAACAGATCCCTGTAGTGTCCCCCCCCCCATTGTTCTTTTCTGGAAAGATTGCTAAATAGAAAGCAAACAGATCAGCAGGAAACTGGGAGTTTGCTTCACTTTCTCACGTCAACTCGGAAAAAAAAGGGAAGTTGGTAAAAAGACACCCACAGAGTCTGCGGAGCTCGGAGATTCGTCGGCGGAAAATGAAAAGATCAACGGCTTGAAGGGAATCTGACGGAGGTACGGAATGGCCGGTTTGCTGATGAGCGTTTGGGGCTTTTAACTCTTTCCGTGGACATTTACCTCTGTTATTACCTCTGTTATTATACTGCTTCACTTGCTTGGTGTCTAATCATGTGATGTGTCGGCACGGTCACATCCTTTTTTCCTGATAGCCTTTACGCATTCTTTTTAATGATGAACAATAAATGTCACCAAAGATGTTTCTAAGCATGCATTTCATTGTTTGTGGAAAGAAGTAAGATTAGATTTTTCTTGGGTTTTTTAACAATGAAAGAGAGGTTGCTTCAAAAAGGATGATTTGTGAGCAGGGACGTAACTAAAGGGCTCACATACTCGCCAATAGTCATGAATTTGCTGTGAAAGTTCACTGGTTATATCCCAGAAAGGTGCCTGTCCTGGCAAATATCCCAGGCAATATGCACAAATAAAATAGGCGAATGAATGAACATTCAGTAGGCAGAGCGTTTAGTGATGTCACAACCCTCCCATGTTACATGACATGAAATCATGATGCCATCCACACGTAGTGGGTCGAAATGGAACCGGGCACAGAGCCGATAGGCCACTATGACCACTTGCCTGGTGTTCTAAGGTTGTGACATGATATCTGTGCCTTTTGTTGAAGACCTCTCTTCTGTTTCTACGATTTTGGACCATGCGCATAACAGAGAGTAAGAGCATAATGCGGTTCCCTAAATCTCTTTGATGCATTTAGGCTGATAAGGAGCAGGAGAAGAGAGAACGTCTACCAGTTAGCTAGCAGAGAATATTGCTCTCATTTACTCTTTGGTTCCCGGAATCTTAAAACTGCTGGTTGCGGGTGATTTACTGCAAAATGAAACATTAACTCCCCGTTAAGCTTTAATTAGGGCAAATGCGTCATAACACATGGTTAATGTGGTGAGATTACCGGTAATTTTTTGAATTTGCTTCAGTTTACCTAAAAGCATTTTATACAATCTGTAAGGAAAGTACACATTAAAGTAATAAAAGTCCCTATCGCACTGGAGTAGATGGCGGGGCTCCAACTCTGTGAATGCTTTACTGCACATTCTATCATAAAGTAAATAAAGGACTTACCTGAAGAAGAAGCTGCAGCCCCGCAGATGCTTGAAGCAGCCAATCAGTGACAGTATGACTATTTGTTTGGAGCCATATGCCTATGCCATGCATGTTTAAATTGCGTCACAGTATTAACCTTCTGCTGGGAGGCTGTTCCACCTATCTACCACTCAGCAAGGAGGATAATGAACTGGAACTGGAACAGTTAATGCACAAATGTAGGTAAATGAGGTGAAAATAAAAGTCCATACTCCATACCCTTTCCTTTTTCTTGGCCAGGGAAAGAGCAAAAATGTCTGGCCTAAATAAATACAATAAAGATTTTGTCTCGTAACTCCATTTCCTGTTTTCAGAACAGATTGGCCGATCATTTCTAAAGAAACTTTTTTTTAACAAACATCCCAGCTTTAGATAAATATCATCTAATTCTTTTTTTTTTTTACTCAACAGCAGGGTTAGCCAAAAAATGCCAACTGTTTTGTATTTCTATAACAGAGAGGGACCTATTGTATACACCTGTATCTGTGTTTTCTGGCAGCTTAAAATCCTGCTAGGACCATATGGCTCAACTCTAAAATGATAAGACTGAATGCTTAAAGAATACTAAGTAGTAAGCAATTCGACTCCGAGGGCACCTAGTCAAGTAACTGCTTAACCTCACTTTAGTGAACGTGACTCAGAATGTCCTCATAGCAAAATTAAAACAACTTTTTGTCTTAGCAGATCAAAGCAAATCCGTAAAAAAAAAATAGGTTTATGTCAGCTAAACAAACTGTAAAAAATGTGTCCAGATCCCCTTGATACCAAATGAAACATAAACTTGAGCCACTTTTGCTATTTTACCTCAAAGGTAAAGCAGGGGATTGAGGGGCTACATGACTGATGGGACACCGGGCACCCCTACGTTGTTTTTCATAGGTGCTGTCAATCAATTTGGCAGCCCTTAGTCTAGGATGAACCCACCAGTATCCCCCCCCCAGTGTGCTGCATGTGACAAAGTCCCACCCTCCCTGCCATTTTATGATTAGTTTGTAATGTCCTTATGGCGGCAGGTTATGTTGGCATGGTGCAAGGGTTAACTGCCCGTAGAGGTGGTTTGACCCGTGGTGCACAAGCTTATGGCTTAAGCGCAGGATACTCCTTGGGCTGGTGCCCTTGTGATTCCAGTTGATTGTCATGGGCTACCGGGCATGGGACGCCGGGAGTCACGGCGAGGGTGATCGGTACACCTATACCAGCATGTGGTGGTTGTGACGTTACATTTGGTGGTGTTATGTTTGTGATTCTGGTTTAAATTGCAATGCTTTTGCTTGGTTGCCAAGTCATGCTATTTATTTTATTATGTGAATAAATTATGTTAATTAGCAGGGCAGACATCAATCGCAGCTCCCACTTGAATCAAAGCGCCGGATCATAGGTCCCAAGGTGGCCAACTAGTAGGTTTTCATTTTGGAATGAACCTATTCCGCTAGAACTTATATATTTTGGATCTTAATATTATCGGGCAAATAACTACAAATTTACACAAAACATGAGCCAATGGTATGTTAATAAACATCTTGGGCATGCTTAGTCATAAAAAAAAGACAGGCGTCATTAGTCTCTAAGGAGCTCCGTGGCGCTGCAGGGGCCATAGGGCTTTGTGTTACACCCCACATTTTTTTCCATTAGTGTCAGGGTGAGTAGACAGATTTACAACTTTACGCAGTCATGTTCTATTCTGATTTAAAGATATCGGATCACCCCATTGGGTGCTTTTCTTACTACTAAAATCACTGCTTGAATACAGGTGACATAATCTAGAATATAATTACCTTCTGGCTTTATAGGCACTGTTATTAGAACCGTTGGGTGGCTGCTCATTAGTGTAGTGAGTCAGTACAACACAATCTTTGTGACGGGCTATTAAAGTATTCATATATAAAGAGTCTTACAAGGTTAATAGGTATGAAAAAAATTAACTCATTTTGTGCCAAATGTGCCACTTAAAACCCAGATGATGGGAAGCTTCATTATTACTTGAGCCACAAAATATTGGGATATATTTTGGAATACAGTGAATATCGTACATTATTATTTGTTTGTTGAATATAGTAGTATATTAATAAATTGTCGGACAGTATATTCTTTGTTTCTGACCGTAGCCACAGAAGCGAGTGCATGCAAATGAAAAGATTCTCTTCACTGCACAGACAGATTAAACAGAAAACAATATAACGTTCACTTTTTGTCTTTGTCTCGTTTGCAGCTCCTTTAATCATGTTTATTGAAGCTGTTGGGTATATTACCGATGCAGGAATGAATGCATGGTAAAACTACAAGCTCGTTTGCCAGGATGAACACTCACATCATTGTAATGATCGTGTATTTCATCATACTGCATCTTCTGTGTGTTGTTAAAGAGAATAAAGGTATGAACACAGTATACAAAAAAAAACAAACATCCAGACTCCTTAGACCGCTGTTATATAAACATTTTGTGAAATGGTTAGGTCGTTCTTGCCACAATTTAATACCCAGAGTTTGCCCCAAAACCCACAGGTCTGAAAGTTCGTTACTAGACCTTCTTTTTGAGTTATGGGTGAGATTTATTCAGGGCAGCAGATCCAGGGGGGAGGCAGAGCTTCCTGTTGCAAAACCGAGGGACGGGTCGCCATCTTGGGCTGCATGCCTTTAAGTCATGGGTGGAAGACAGTGGCCATGGTGGAGGGAATGTGGGGGGATTCGCTGCCTAAGGTCAGGCCTAATGCAGCGCCCAAGGTAAATACGTCTTCTGGTATTGTTTGGTATACTTCCTGACCCTTTGCCACCATTGTAAGCTGGCCACACAGGGGCCCTCTTGTTAGAATCGACTCATCCTACCGACCATATGATGCAAATTCAGCAATTAACACAACTTTCAGATTCACTAACATGCAGGTTTTAAGATAGGTAGGGTATATGTGAATACCTGGGAACTTGTGGGCTCTGGCTATCCGGAAGCCTACCCTTACTGGACTCGGCCAGCACTGCCCCTCAATGACTGATGTATTTTATGTTGCAAATATTATATTCTTATTAAGAATGAGTTATCTTCTAGCTCCAACATTGGGGATTAGGGCATTGATCGATTATAAATACAGACTACCCTGTCTGTATTTTTGAATCAGTTAACTCAGAGTCTCCGGGAATTCACCCCAGTCATAGGGCAGATTTGGCAGATTCTCTAGAACACACTGCCTGGAGCCGACTCTAGCCATAATTTAATGAACTGTAGGTCATGTCCATGCTATAACATTTCCCAATTTTGTTTCATTAGGCACAAAATTAATGGAAAGCCTGGAGTGTCTCACAGATTACGACTCGCATATCACATGTCAATGGGCAGAGAGCGGCCGTTCCAGAAAGTTTGTGAATATGGGTCTGTACAGCTATTTTTCTGCGCTGTAAGTTCATATATCAGGTTTTGGTGACTCACTGCCTCCCTTACAAATCCCGACTCCATAGATTACTTTTACTACAAATGGTTTCAAAATAAACAACATACTAAATCACAGCCAAAACGAGAGTGTGTGTGTGGTGGTGTAATTGTATGGTGTTAGAGTGAGTGTGTGTTGTTAGACAGTATTAAACTGTTTGGGGTGTCTTTGAACAGTGTGTTAGCGTATTGTTTGAGTGTCAGGTGTGTTAATGTATGGTGTTAGACTGCTTGCATGGTTGCATATAGTATTACAGTGTATAAGACATGAAGATGGTGCGCAGAGTGACATGCAGAGCAGCGAGCAGTGAAGAAAGCTGTACAGAGTAGGGGGCAGCTAGTATTTCATGTGCCTGGGTGTGATGCACCATGTCTACCTGCCTCAGCTACCCCATCATAAGAAATAATTGCTCTGCACCCAACCATGTACAGCTTCTTCAATGCTCCATCCTGCTAGGCTTTACAAATATTGCCATTTATGTAAAAGAATGGGGGGGCGCAAGGGAATAGTTTAACAATATCAACACCTAAAATGTTTTGATCTATACATTTGCCATCAAATATTTTAATACAAGGCATCAGAACATTGAAATTGAAGTGTAAGATTTTTCCCCTTTTTTCGGTCTAGGATCGGCCCAGGAATTGTGTTACATTTGTATCCTTTTAATACTTATGGCCCTTAAAATTCTATTCCATTTACCCTATTGTCCCAGATACCTTTTTTTACAGATGGTCTGCTGAGCTTTTTTCTCTTCCTCTGCAGACCATATACTGAGAAATACAGGTGGAACTGCACCATGCTTGTCAAAGAAGAACGAGGGTGAGTTTTCTATCTGTGGAACATTGTAATGATTTGTAGCATGACACGTGACAAGCATGCAACTGATTAATACCACTGTTATGGGCTCTGCGATGTCAAATGGACGGTGGTCAAGGGGTCCTTTTAATTCTTTAAATTAGACCTATGAAAAAAAACTATCTAAAAGTATTTGTTTTGGAACTTTTAATCAGATGCTTTCAAACTAAAGGAAAGCCCCGATGATGATGTCATAGTGATATCACTTGGGTCCTATAGGTATTATTATTTATTTATTTTACATTTAATGTTATTTATTATTAGTATTACTTTTTATTAATTCTGTTCTTTCTATCTTTCATTTTCCTGCCTACTTTATTTATTTTTTAGTTTGTGACGCTTCTTCATACACTGAAGGGTCTCTGTTAACCGAAGAGATCCCCCCCCCCCTGCAGTGGCTAAGCTGACATTTAAATGCCTTTAAATGTAACAATACTCTGAAACACTGTAATCCTTAAAGTAAATGTGGCTGCAAGAACTGCTTCGAAATCATGGCGTTGGGTACAATGTACCATGGGCAGCTTAACAGTGTCACGGTCAGTATCACTCACAGTTATTGTTAAGGGCCCCCTTTTAGTATCAAAATGGGGATTTTTGAAAGCCATCAGATGTTCTCAAGTCAGTCCGTTGCCATCTATTGTTTTAAATGTCCTAATCCGCATAAAACATTATATGTATTAAAATGAGTTTTTTCCAAGTATTCTTTCTGGTAGACTAGGTAATTTTGCCTGCTGTTGACCAAGCAATATAAAATGCTGAAAGCAATTACAAAGTTAAACAAGAACATGCGGGATGTGCAACTCAACTTGTCCATACAGTAATAGAATAAGCTATATGCACAGTATGTTTTAGAAATCCACTGTATATATATATATACGGTATATATATATATATCTATATATATATATATATCTATATATATATAATGTAAAAGGGTGAAGCCGTATTAGTCCAGTAGACACGATGTGAAAAAATAGAGTATTTTTATTTTACTTTTTATTTATTTTTTAAAAAAAATATTTTCTACCCATTTTCACAAGCATCCCCCGGTTCCCACCAGGGTCCTGGTTTTGAAGTATTTTATTTTTCTTTTCACAATAAACTCCTGGTTACATAGATTGGAAATACAGGGTTGTATTATAGGTTGGAAATCCATAATTACTGTTGTTTTCCTGAAGAGCCATTTTAAGTTAGATACTTGATGACCTCTCCAACATTCCCACTCCCTGCCCATCATTGTCCAAGCTCAGGCCCGGACTGGCCATCGGCACACGGGCATTTGCCCGGTGGGCCGGGCCGTGGGAGGGCCGGATTGACTTAGGGGCTGATGGAGCTGCAGCTCCAGGCCCCTACCTTAAAATAGGCCCAGTCAGGACCGGACTGACTGGGCCAATGCGGCCGCATGAACGCAGGGCCCCTTAAACCCGCTGCAACTGCGACCGGGTCCGCCACTCTAGGGGGCCGGGAAGACCCCACCAGGGCCGGCCTTAGGGGTCCGCGGCCGCACAGGGTTTAAGTTAAAACATCGGGGGGGTTTTTGTTGTTTTTTTTTTTTTTACTTTATTTAACATCCTCCATGTTAAATAAAGTTTTTTTTAACTTTATTTAACATTAAGTTAAATAAAGTTAAACCCCCCCCCGATGTTTTAATTTAAGCCCCCTAAGGCCGGCCCTGGTGGGGCTTCCCTGCCCCGTAGAGTGGCGGACCCGGTCGCAGTTGCGGCGGGATTAATGGGCCCTGTGTTAATGTGGCCGTAGAGGCCGCATAGGCCCAGTCAGTCCGGTCCTGACTGGGCCTGTTTTAAGGTAGGGGCCTGGAGCTGCAGCTCCATCAGCCCCTAAGTCAATCTGGCCCTGCCGCGGGCCCGGTCGTAGTTGCTGCTTGCTCCGGCAACAAGGTAAGTAGGGTGAAGGAGGGGGGGTGCAGTGAGAAGGGGCAGAGGGGGTTAGATAGTGAGAAAGGGGGAGAAGGGATAGATAGTGAGAGGGGGTACATAGTGAAAAGGGGGAACATAGTGAGAAGGGGCAGATAAGATGGGGAGAGGGGGTAGTGTGAATGCGTATGAGAATGAATGAATGAATAAATGTGTGGATGAATTGTGTGAATGTGTATGACAATTAATGAATTCATGTGTGGATGAATTGCTTGAATGATTTGTGAGACTGCATTAATGAATGTGTTAATGATTTGTGTGAATGAGTGAGTAAATACAAAGATGGTACATGAAGGGTGGGCTTTAACAAAAAATACATAAATACAAATGGGCTGCTCAGGCTTAAATGCCCGGGCCTATTTTTTGTCCCAATCCGGGCCTGTCCAAGCTTCTAGTTTGTCTCTCATCTGTTATTTATTTCTAAAGCATGTGGAGCTCTGAGGACTCTGTCTGTAAATCTGACACATGGTAAAATAGGACAAACGTGTGACCCGCAACGGCTTTCAGTGATGCAATCTCCTGTTTTATTTGTAGATGTGAATCGTGTGATCACACGGAAACAAAAAGCAGAAATCTATCTGATATCGAGTGGACATGTCGTTTGAACAGAACAGACTACGTCACCGGCCTGGAATATGAATTTACTTTCTTACCAGATCAGAATCTAGACATTCAACTTAATCCGTCCAGAAATGGTGAGATTCTACATCTATTTTCATAGTTAGTGCCACCATATACGATGATTAAAAAACTGCTCAGGGCTTCCGGCCTTCTAATTGCTCCATCAGAGGAGGGGGGAAGAGAGATATATAGGTTCCTCACAGTTATATTTTTATATTCTTATATTCTTTTAATCAGGTGATTAGTATGCATGTTATATTTTTGAATAACTTGCTTTACAATTAGGGCTACCTAGTCTACTTTTTTACTTAATGCCCCTAAAATACCTAGATCCATTCATGACCAGCATTGCAATTTATGTTGGGTGCTGCCTAGGGCCTGTCCTACCCACCACCGCATCCGCCATCAGTTCCATGGAGTGCCGGCATACGATGTAATATCCTGACTCTCCAATGGAAAGGACACGTAAGGCCGTGTACAGGATGCCATTGAGGTTGTACCACCCTGGCACAGGACTCTATCGTGTAAATGGTCTGGTTGAGGAGATCTCTCTTGTAGCAAGCTCATTGACTAACATTGCACCAACGAGCTTGAACATCCAATAGAAGGATTTTTTGGTGGCACAGGGCCGTCATGCCCAGTTGGCCTAAGCCAGTATATACCTCTGCCAATGACCATGTTATATAATTTAACTATGGTTTAACAATATCAACACCTAAAATGTTTTGATCTATACATTTTCCATCAAATATGGAAATTGAAGTGTAAGATTTTCCCCCTTTTTACAGATACACTACAAGCAGAGCAACATAAACCTGAGTTGTACTCTACGGAGGAAACATATGTTCTCCACTTATCAGATTATTATTTATTACTAAAAAATAATTCAACTGAGGTCTTACAATGTGAAGTCAACTACAAGGCGGAAGCAGAGCCGTGGGAGGTAACTATGAATCCATTAGTGATTAAAAAGTACACAGATTAAATGTGTCTTGTAACAGCCTTTAACTGTGACTTTTCCAGAAGGACGGGATGTGTTGTACTTGTGAAGTCTCGGAGTTCCTTTCACTAAGCATTTAAGTGGTCAGCTGAGCCATAAGGATAACACAATCAACCAGACTTGGCTTGTTTGCATGCCCTCGCATAGTGACACTTGCATACAAACACCTACGTGGTACCTAGGCACATCTGATTATCTTTACCTAGTGATATACAAGACTTCTCAAAGGATGCCCCTTTTAGTTGGAATACCATATCCTAGCTCATCACATCCCCTCCACCCAAGTGTCCAGCCATTCAAAAAATAATTTAAGATCCACTTTTAGGCATAGGTAAGAAACAGTTCGTTACCCTTTGTTTAATATACCCTCAGCTTGAGATTCTAGATTGTAAGCTCCTTTGAGCAGAGCGCTCTTCACCTTTTGTTTCAGAAAGTCAAAAGTATTATGTGATGCACTACTCATACCTAACGACTCATACTAGGACATACCTGTTTACCTACTGTACTGCGCTACAGAATGGAATGGCGCTATAGAAATAAATAATAATAAAGAGGGAGAGGGAGTTTCCAGTTATGCAGGTTCTTGGTGTAATATAATTTATGGTTTAACGGCTGAAACAGGTATTTTGCACTTAAAAAGCAGCAGCGAATGCAGCAGTACGCCCCTTCGTCTATTACTTTCTGTTTTCCTAAAAAAATGTTGTCAAAAAAGCGATGCAGTTTATTTCTGAAAACCAAAGTAAAAAGTATTTGCAGTTTGCGTGCGCAATCGGTTGGATTGCTGTTCAGATTGGCATTATAATTTATGCATATGTCATGGCCCCAATCTGTAATATTTAATCAAAGACAGATGCTCAGTGTTTACTCAAAGCGGTAACGTTCCTTCTTGTTATACCTGCCTTTTGCATAGGAAGCTCAATATACCGTGTCATTTCTGTCCCTCCGTGTCATCCAATCTGTTTAACACCATGTTCACCGATTCAATTCAATAATACATTTCAATAATTTCTTATTAATGAAACAATCTGTTATTCAAATGGATGTGACTATATTAGCCCGTATCGCCACATATAGAGCCGCATTCACACATAGAAAATATAAACTCATTAGCTCGGCTATATATCCCACATACTGCAACAGCACAGACCTCCATTGATTCAGGAGGATCTGCCCCGACCAGCCCGTGCCACCCACTGCTTGCAAAAGCAAAATAAACAAAAAATCAGGACTGTCCTGTGAAAGTCAGGACACTTGATGTATGAAAAAATGGCTTAAGGGGTGACCAGCAAAGGCACAACATGATGTTAGCAAGTTACCTCTGCTGGCTCTGTCTCACTTCAAATGACTAGAGCACCTTGGTCATCAAGGTGAAGCTCTAAGAATAACTACCATGGCACCTGGTTTTGGGCATGGATGTCCTATGAGCACTAAGGTCTGATGCACCTTCCCAAGCCATGCACTCCTACGATCTCCTTCTCCTAATTCATACAGGAGGCAATATGAACAATATGAGGACCATGTAATTTGAAAGGGACAGTGAGTGGACAGAATGTGGACAGGTAGTTGATGTGACCTTCACCTCAAAATCAAACAAACTGACCTGGAGGATTGGTAGTCAGCTCTGACTTCTAGAGCCCTGGTGTGAAATATGGAGAGCTCCCAGGAAGATCTCAGGGTGGATTATATAAACTGATGTTCTCAAACTGCAACCCATGCCAAGTTGTCTCCAAAAATAACCAGTTTATCAACCTAGTATGACACCCTCCTGGAAATGTCCTCTCTCCCCTATGCCTTATGACAATTATAAATTGAAAACACTTTATGATGGAAAAAAATTAAGTAACTAACCAAGGCGTTGACGTCTTATACATGGAAGGAGATGCTATCAGTGGGGAAGGTCCTAGGCAGCAGTTACTCATTTTTGTTTTACATATTTTTACTCTCTTTTTATGGGGAATGTTTAGTGCAGACTGTCCAAGTGCTGATTATTTCATGGCGTTTTGTCATCCTGGAATTATTGTCATCATTGTAACTCGGTGACTAACCGACAAGGGACATTGTCCTGAATAACTGTGTAACTCAACGCAGCTTTTAAGAGCTGGGTATGGTTTCCTACGTATTCTTGCTCCGTGGAATTGAAGGCTGATTATCTGTCTGCAGTGCGAGATATTCCCCTGGAATGTAGAATATCCTAATTAAAAATCCCTTCCTTTAATCTTCAACTCCCTGTTATTTCATCAAGGGTGCAAGGTGAAATAAATGAATCATGCATCGGTGTTGTATAGAATTAAATAAATAGGTGCCAAGAATTCTTTATAGAAAACGTAGGTTTATTCAATAAGGTCATAATGTGAATCATATAAGGCTCATTGATGGGTCATCCATAAGCAAAGCGTCAAATCTTTCTCTGTCTTTCTTTTTTTTGACCACCCTCTGCCGATGAGCAAATACTGATGCCAGGCTTCCCAATTGAATTTGCGTTTCTAGCTACAATTCTGGGGACTACCTCTACAACAAAGAAGTATCTGATGGCATACCCCTTTCTATCTAACACTAGAGAGATACATTTGCACACCATGGATACATTAAGTAACAGGAATATAAAATTAACTATTGTACCATCTCATCTCAAGTATCCAGAGATGTAGTCAGATGGACAAGACCTGTACTTTCCATGGTTATTAGATTATTGTTACTGTGTTGCTTCATGTTGCATATGATCTGCATTACAAGTCACTATAAACTCAACTATTTATTGTGAGGTACAAATAAGATAAGACGTGGCCTCTAAGTCTACCAAAAAAAAGAGGCATCCAAAGATTATATATCCTCAAGTTGAACACACAAAATATTATGTCAAATACATTGTGCCAAACATTGTTTCAGCCGTGAAAGGTCTTCAACAGGACCTGCGTTTTTGTCCCGGTGAAGACCCTGCAAGGTTGGGGTTTGCTTTCTGGAGAGTAAGTATTCTCAAATGATTTTGTCTTTGGGTCCAGAACGCAGCCACCGGGGAATGCAAGGAAACATGGGGATTCATAAATAGAGGTCAAGTGTCAGGGGAGAGACACTTAGCACGGATGAGGGTGAAGACAGGAGGAAGCTGGAGCAAGTGGAGCTCAGAAATTCAGCTTGAACCCAGGAGACCAGGTATAAAGATACACGTTTAGAATGTTTTGCATTTGTCTGTGAAGGCAGTTCAAGAGGGTGCACTTACCTCACCTTGGATTTTACCCCAAAGAGTTATATAAGTACTTCTCATGCTCTGCAAGTAACTTGGTATCTCAGACTCAGTACTCAGACCTCAGTATTGATAATACCCTACCCCAGGGATACCCCTCCACAGGGACAAAGTGGACTACTGCTGTACAGCACTTGCAGTTGGATATTTGGCCCCATAGGCACTGAGGGAAATGTACTTATACATAAATGTAATACTGAATATGGAAAAAAAAATGTAAATAAATCAAACATAATACACGTGACTCATAGTACAGCTGTGGGGCAGATAAATTCTGGAGCTAGAAATGGTTTTTAAAGAAATTACCTGTTTCATCTACCCAATTTCCTTAGAGAAGACCCTATGGAGCAGATTCTCTATTCTTTCTATACGACACAAATAAGTCTACACACTACCATTACAAAGTTATGAAGACCACTCACTATGGTCAACCATCTCATTGCTCCATATAGAGATCTCCCCAGAGCGTATCTTCTGCTTAGTGGCAAATAAGGTGTCTTGATAACGTCTTAATTCTTCCCGAGCACTGACCTACTCATAAGAGTTTTGAACTAAGTTTTAAAAGAAAACTCTACTATTTTTCCCACTCGCCAATGTTCTTTCACTTATATTTTTCCCGGTTTATTATTTTCAGGAGATGAGGCCAAGTCCCAAAACCTCCAATGCTTTTTATCTGATATAAAGTTATTGACGTGCACCTGGACACAGAGGGTGGAAGTAACCGACTCTGTGTCCTTCCAACTTTATCACAAGCAGAAAGAGTCATCCATGTAAGTTGAATGCAACTGAAGGTAGAGAAATGTTGGATTTACAGGATTACCTAAGAAAATGGGACTTATTGTTTTTGTTCTTCTCCCTAAAGATTGTTTTATTTATTTTATTTCTCATTAATAAAGACTAAGTCTATAGTATATGATACATAACGGGTCATCTTTACATCCAGAGCATCATGGGGAGAAAGTAAACTTAAGGGATTTCTAGGAGGAACACAGACATCTCCTCTGTAAGGGATTGACGCTAATGTCATTCTGGATGGTAATGTTGTGCCACTTTATTCACAAAGGGTCTATGGGTCCAAAAGTAGCCCCAAGATGAAATGTTTCTTGGGATAGAGGTGGGGAACTCATACCAAGCCCAATACAAATGCTTATAGTGTTTCACTGAATTGAGGGAAACTCATGATAATTTGGTCAGTTCTGCTCGTGAATTTATTCCTATCGAGATCAGCAGCGGCTGAACTGATGGCAGCTTAGAAGAGCTATAGCTTCTTACCCAATGTTGAACTCATAATGGCATATCCTACCATTGCTTTTACATATATATATATACAAAATGATGCTATATGACATTTACATTTCGTGGAGTGCTTCACTTTGTCTTCGCCAGGGAGCACAGTTGTCATCCCAGATGCAAGCAGTTGCTGCCAAACTTGCCGCACCTAGCCTGTCAGTGCAGCATTTCACTGGAAGATGAAAACACCTTGCCTACAATAAGTATCCGAACAGTAGAAGAAGTGAAATCCTTTCGACCTTGTATTCACAGTAAGTCAGATCTGGTCGTACATACTACTTCTGCTACCATGAGATCTCTCTTTTGTTCACCTTTTTTTTATCGTACATAGAGTTATCGGTTTTCCTAACCAACTTTGTTCAGGTTCAAATGTGCGCTTGTTACACCAGATGCTGTTCTACAAGGAACAGTGTAAATGTTAGCAAATAATGTAAAAAAGCATAGCAAGGTTAAAGCAACATCCATGTACTGATGGTAACTCCTCAATGTTGCCTATGTCTGTTTTTTGCTCATATCCAGAAACAATGAAATAGGACTTCGTGCTACAAATGTATCAATTTTAGGTGTCTTGGCATAAATCTGTACACTTATGTACAAGCAGGGGTTTCGCCACTTGAAACCGACACATTTGAATGGTTGCATTGCAAGATCTGAAGAAGTTCCTAATTAGGATGGGCTAATATTTTGCATGCTACATTGAATCGCTTAGGTGTTTCCTATTGTTTTCACTATAGTTTTTTTTTTCCGGTCGCTGCAGTTGACATTACATGACAAGAAACTTAATTTTGGAGAAGTAGCGGAAGCACAACCTGGCGTTGGCATCCACTGTTGATACCACCTGGGATTTGGATGGCTTGTTGAATAGAGTCAAATATGTCTGCACTTAATCCTAATTTATGGGTGGCATAAATTGGCATTTCATGGGATTCATGAAATGAAATATTGTCATATTTACCAATTAAATAAATTTTAGTCTTTAGTATTGTATCTTGTCCAAAGAACGCAAGCTCACCTGCCACATAAAGGCCTCTCATGGTAGAAAAGAAAAAACAATGTTACTTAGGACATGGCCAACCAGGACATGTAAAGACGGGGGGGGGTAAGGAGGGTATGGAGGGTATGCATGCTAGATTCCATTGTAAGCAATTTGTCATATTGCCTTTATTTTAAATTCACTTTATTTTAGTAAATATCCCACCAAGAAACCTGACAATTAAGGAGGTAAACAATGGGGAGGCATACACTGCCAGCTGGCATACGAAAGAACCAACGGAGAAGCCGGAGTTTAAGCTGCAGTTTGAGCTTTGCTACTGGACAGAGGATGAGCCACCTTTAAACGAGGTGAGTATTATTAAACAGCTGTGGTCAGACCTTATCATAATAGCAATGAATGCAGGGATGCGTTAAACATCTGTTACCCCACATCTCAAAATGAAAAGCCTTCCCAAGTACACAGAATTTCTCCATATGTTTGCCTGGGGGACCACACAAAAATTTATAGGGGGCACTCAGCTATTTATTAAAGTGTATATGATGGCTGGAGTGTCCGTTTTATTAATCGATAGCACTGAGACTTCTAGAGGTTGAATTTGCCCTTCTTTCTTTTTCTCTTGCGTTTAGATATAACATTTCCTTCATTGCATTATCTCGTAACCCACCTGTGACTACGGAAGAGATCCTACTGGTTCTCCTTTTGGAGTGATCTGTGAAGACAGGCCACCCTCCAATGCCTCCATTCCCCATATATATCTATGAATCTTGCATCTAGTGCAGGCAGCTGAAGTTCAAGTGGGACTAATTGCTGCTTCCCATGGCCTTTGGGCAACTTTATTTGTTTTTTTTACATATACTATATGTTTATATTGATTATGGCTGCTTATTGTGCATTAGGTATCTTCAGACTGTCCCCGTAACCCAGATAAACTATCACTTAGTCAATATCCTGAGGTGGTGCTCACATTGGGTGAACAACTCAAGCCCCTCAGAACATACCATGCCAAGCTCCGGATGCGCGTGGCTGATGAAGATCCAAAAGACTGTTTCCAAGGACCGTGGAGTCAATGGAGCAGTATCCAGACATGGAAGACCAAATCAGGTACAAGATCATGGCAGTAGCTAAATCGACAGTGTGTCCCATGTCGCCTACTGCATGGGAAATGTATGCTCATGCGTGTTCCACCTTACATATTCCATTTTAACTACATTGTAACAGAATGTCAATATCCTTTTGGAGATGGACCTGTACACAATACTGTAGGTGATATTTGACCAGAGATTTGTGAAGTGTCAGAACTGTGGTAAGCTCTCCAAGATGTTTGGAACAACCTACCTGCTGAGTTCCTTAAGAAAACTGTGTGCTTGTGTTCCTAGAATAAGTGATGCCGTTTTGAAGGCAAAGGGTGATCACAGCAAATATTGCTTTAATTTAGATTTTTCTTCTGTTCACTCACTTTGCAATTTGTTAAATGATAAAAATAAGCTATTGATTTTTGAAAGCATTCTTATTTTACGGCATTTTTTCTCACTTGATGCACAGTACTCTAGGTCCTAATTGCTGTATTTATCGTAAGACTAATACAAACCACTGTTTTTCTAGGAAGGGAAGTCTACTAAACTACTAACCTTTATTAAAACAAATTGTACTTGGTCTCGTTACTTAGGTTGATGACTAAACTAAACAGTTTCAAACCGTCTAGTAGACATTATGCAGGGCTAATTCAGTCATTCAAAAGAAAGAGTACAGCACGCTATGGAGGTTGTGCTGGCTCCAGAAAGCCTCCATAGACTAAAAGGGCCCTTTAAGGAGATCAAAGACCCACCCTTACCCCTACCAGTATTTAACATACACATTGACACTCAAACATTCACACTCACCCTACACACACATACTTAGACTAATACACACTCATGCCAACACAACACATACTTACACATACATACACACTCACTCTATCATACAAATAACATACCGTCTCCTTTCTTACCTTGCCCAGAGCCTTCTTTCTAGCTGCTTGCCTCACTCTTCTTTTTGAAGAATTCTGGACCAGCTCTGGCTCTAATTACCTGCCGGCTTTGTACGGCATACGAATAATGGAATCCAGCGACAGCTACTGTATATTGTTCAAGACATTTAAGTTCTAAGATTGCTTAAAACCTTTAAGTGGCTAATGTATTTTGACTATAAGTGAAGATTATTCACCATTTGTTTATCGGAGTGTTTTGTGGATTACTATTATGAATCTATTTGAATAATCTATTTTGCTTTGTCTCCCCCCCAGTTACTTCTTACCTGATCCGCTATATAACCATCATTGTATGTTCCATCATCTTCATCATTGTTTGCGCATTTGGGTATAAACGTTTGGTGAGGTGAGTCTCATCTATGATACGCATTCAGGGTATGTCCAAGATTCGTCCTGGGGGGCCATTAAAGCATTGCTAACATGTAGGGCCGTATCCTTTAGAAGACTGAACGATTGAAGGAATGTTTTGTGAGATCCAAAGTATGTCTAGCGGTTTCAGACCCCCCTGGCAACAACTCATACATATGTGATAATACTAGGTGATTTTTCGATTAAATTTTTCCTCTGAAGGCTTTCCCCAGGAACTTTTAAGAACATTTCTATGGCAACAAACCTGATTTTGAATTGCACATACACCAGACTAATAAATTATGTTGTAAACGCTGAATTTAGTCATAAAAGTGTTTACTCCATCAGAGTGTGTGGAACAGAACCTTAAAAATGGCTTCACATGGAAGTTTGTATTATATTGTCTCCTGACTATCAGAATATTAATAGGGGCTTAAGGCAGAACTTAAACTGTGTTACAGAGTGGGCCGATAAACGACTTAGAAAGTACATTTAATGTTTCAGGACAGCCGCCTTGATTTATAAACGTCATCGTGCAAAGAACGCACAGTCAGTCGGGGCGTAATGGGGCCACGGGATAGCCGAAGCATTTCTCTGAAATATCACGCCGGCCCGGGATTATGAAGTAGTGTTTCTTCTTTTCATGGTTAATAAAATCAAGCCCTCTCTCTGTGGATACATGAGGCAAAATAGGAGCATTATTGAAATCGGTTTTACAGAACAAGGAGGTAGTTGCTGAGCGTAGGAGAAATATCTCTTTGTTAATGTTGGCTATTTCACAGTCTGATACGCTCACATTCACCGGACAAAAGGTTTTGAAATGTGGTATATGCAATTAAGGAGGAAGGGGAAATGGGCACCATATATATATATTATATATAATATATATTATATATATAAAATATGCATATATAATATATTATATATATATATATATATATATATATATATATATATAATATATATTATATATATATAATATATATATTATATATATATATATAATATATATTATATATATATAATATATATATTATATATATATATATAATATATATTATATATATATAATATATATATATTATATATATATTATATATATATATATATAATATATATATATATATATATATATTTTATATATATATAATATATATATATATATTATAGACTCATATCATTAGCTCGTGGTCTTGGCTTAGATTTAGGATAGCCACGTGTCTATCCCATGCATGTTTAAATTCCTGTAAATATTCCGATTAAATTAATGCACTTGGGTAAATATCTATATTGTGGTTTTTTTTTTTTTTTTTTTTTTACTCGCTCAGGTATAAAAAGCAATGGGATGAAATTATTCCAGATCCAGGCAAAAGTAAACACATAGTGGATTTCCAGCGGGAAATGGTAAGAATGTGTATTAATTAGCATAATTACTGTGTCTCTGAGACCTCGGCGAGTTCAGAAAATGTCAGAAGCTGCAGTGGGATATTTCCAGAGGGAGCTGCCTTTTCACGGAGAACATGTACTCTCACAAGTAAAGACCAGAGCTTATCGAAGAGTCAGATTTTTCCTCCCCCCATAGGAATATTCGGAAATACCTTGTGACTTTTCTACTTTACTTAAAGCCTGAGGAAGTAGCACTGAAATGTTATGTATCCACTCACACACAGCACACAAAAAAAGGGTTCATTCACTAAAGGGGGAGTTTGTAGGAGAGTCATGTTTCAGCTTCTTAACTTCACTGGACATTATGAGGACCCAAGCCTTAACCTTCTGCTGCAGGACGAGCTCGGCTGACCCTGTATAATGTATATAGTTAGAATAAAGTCCAATCTCCGCACTCATCAAATGATGCATTAGACAGCGCCAGCTCAGTACTTCTACCTGGAGGAACCTGCCAGCGCTGGCCTTTCATAAAGAGTAGTCAATCCCAACTCAACTCTTCTGTAATGTATCTGCCTGTTCATTCTAGTAAGTAAAGCTCAATGACTCTACTTACTTCTTGTGCTTTCTGACATAAACATCATTTCACTTGATGGGTAAGTAATTGGACTGTGGAATTTGACGGCGGATAAGAACCATTCGGCTTATCTAGACCGCTAGTTTCCCTGATATAAATACTGAAAGGGGTAAAAGGGACATTTTGCCCAATGAGCTGACCTTATTCAAAGAGTTTGGGCCACTATCTAAAATGTTTTATAGCTATTCTACATACAGCCACCAGGATGTCTAGGGTAAGGAGGACTTTAAATGTCTTTTGCATGTGGACTGGATCCTTTTCCTGCCTTTTTTAGGGTTTTCTACACATTCTCGTTCTGTAAATGTGTTGTGAATAGGACTGGAGAGTATCTTCTCTGCCATGTTTGAGCTACTTTATTACCGGGCAGCTTGTATGCGCCTATCCCAAATCACTGAATGTTGCCGGCTGTATGGGGAAATAATGACGCGATAATTATTTTCATTGTTATTTTGTACTTTAACCACTATATCATGTTATGCAATTCATGGTTAGCCTTAAACGGGGTATATATTTATGGTTGAACTGGAAAAGCGTCACAGAAAACATAACTGACTCTACTTGTTTTACAGAATAGATCAACTTCCATTTCTCCCGAACACTATTTTTATGAGGAAATTACTAGCAGGTTCAGTGCCGTATCCGATTCTGCGGTGATGTGAGTATGGCGTTTTAGGAGACGTTCTCTCTATCATTCAATTCTGAGTCCTCCACCCAGCTTCAATCTTTCATCGTCATGTCTTCGTTTATGTTCAGTTTCTCTTTTTTTCCCCATTTGCTGCCAAAGCCTGACATGTTGTTGTATTCTCACATTTCATTTATTTCTCTCATATTCACACCTTGTAACTCTAGCCGTCTGTGATTTTAGCTTATACTCCATTCTAATGGATTCTACAGACAGAGGAAATGTCCTTAAACATTTGTGACTATAAGGAATATCAATTCACTGCAAACTGGGTGAACATTGTTTAAAATAACTTGTCATGTATTGGGAAATTTGGCTTTCAACTGGAAACTGTTTGGTTACAACATATGATGATGGGGCAGGCCTACTTCTTCTGAGGTTACATAGAAATGCTGAGAGGTAATTCACATCACCGGTGTACATTTTGTAGTATTGGTCAGACCACATGTTGCTTAAACCCATCTATTTGTTCTCATCAGAGGGTCAAAGGATATTGGAGCTGTCAAAGGAGATGAAGAACAGAATAACCAAACCTACAGGCTTCAATCTTATGATAATAATACATACTTGTTTAGCCCTACTCAGCCTGGAAGCAAGAATAATGTATCAAGTCATCATTCTTCTGATCTAGAGACCAATGTGAAATGTGAAATTCCCAACTTCTCATTATGTTCCTTTAATGGTCCATACCTTCTCTTTCCATCTAACACTGAGGAAAGCGCTTCAACGGTGGACAACATAAATACCCAAGTGGAAGGTTAGATCCTTGTTGGTCCACAAGAAGAATTCACTAGTAGGGACTGTGACAAGGTTGATGACAAACTGAGATGATGAGATGCCTACACAATGCAAGTCCACAATGTGGACGGCAAACTGTATCACATTGGACTGAAAGGATAACTGTGGGGTCTAAAGGTCGGTGAACTGGCTAGTGGAGTGTCACAAGCTGAGCTAAACCCTGATGGTCAACATGGCCCGCTAAGATCTGAGGTACATCAGAGAGGTCAATCACCCAAACGGTAAAGAATGCCAGGCAAGGGCAACCCCCTGGATCTGCTGCCCTAAGCCTAGTCGGATTAGGCAGGAATAAGAAACTGAAGTACTGTCTAAAAGCCCACTAAATTGTTCTACGTTGTAGGGTACATCTACTATTTATTGTATCTATATTTGCTAAGGTACAACACTCTCCATGGTACAAATATGCATTTGCAAGTTTAATAATGAAAATGCATCACTACCTCATGTATGTATATGTTTGCTAGTCAGGAATTGTTTTATTATTATTATTATTATTATTATTAATTTAACATATAAATGCTTGTTGAATTGAAGTGGAACGCACATGAAGGGTAGTTCAAAATATTTTAAAATAGCATAAAGCTGATATAGTACATCTACGGAAATGATCTGCCATGGTCTATCAGGAACGTCAATGGCCAACAGAATTTCCAACCCACATTCCCCAAACCCTACTTCTAGTGAAGTATATCGGTGATTACCACCCTCTCTATAGCCATCTACCCAAAAGTAAATATTATGCCCTAATCTTTACTCTAAAATGCATTATTTAGTTTTGTTGTCCGTCTCGTAACATCATTCTCCACTTACATCTACATTTTATTCTTATTTACTTATTTTATATATACCGTATATATTGTTGAGCCTTGTATTGTTGTGTACTCAATCACTGCTTGTACTATAAAGTCATGCCCAAAACTCCTTGTTCATTATTATTGAGTTACTATGTTGCCAAAGCATCATCTATCTATGAGAAATGGATATAAGATATCAGGGCTTCACGTTGCAATGCTTTTCTGTTATCCAAGAGACAGGTTGTCAACCGTGACAAGATAGCGATTACTGCCCCTTTAACTTCTTGTATTTCCCCGGGTTTATTTATATTTGTTCCGGCTGAAATGATTTCACTCGGCTGAAATAGAGATGTCTGAGAAAGCGGCCAGAAATTGGTCAATGGCATCACAACGCGCGCAACACCTCTATTTCCTGAAATGTCACACGTGTTATGATGTAAAGGTCATGGGATGCAAACGTCATGACGAGTGACACATCGGGCACCTAAACACTATATTTTTCATCCACAGGAGTTTGATTTCGGATACAGGCTGCTGTCTAAGCGTAATATTTCATGCTGCTCTCTTTGGTTCCCTTGACATGTCTCTCAAGAACCTACATTCTCCTGAAATGCCTGTCTCCTAAATTGCATATAGATTTGTCAAGCGCCAGTCGGAACTATGGCCTTAGCATGCCATTAATATTAGTCAAAGCACTGGATTTCAGGCATGCTACTTTCGACAAGCATAAATAACAGGCTAAGTGATGACATGCTTAAAATAAAATGTTAGAGGATACCGCTCCGATCGGAAATCCAATGCTTACAATCTCTGGCTCTCAGAAAAAGGTGTGAAAACACTATTATTTGCTTTATTATGTGTCTATGGCGTAGATTATTGACTGTGTGTTAAAACTGTTTTGTTGACAATTTATGAATTTACGATGACATATGTGATGATGTAATGGTATCAGTTCCTTTCACCAAATACAATTCCGATAAAAATATATACCGGGCAAAATAATAAGTGATAAGATGTGATTACTTGATACATGTTGGTAATTTTTAAACACATGAGATTAACAAAAGGTTCAGTTTTATCTGCAGCCCATGTAGAAGTGTTACTCATATCTAGGAATTGTCATGTACAAGTAGTAAGGATGAATTCCCGTAGCTTGAAATCGTTTCATTCTGATCTTATCGGGTATTTCCTCGGCGTGGAAGAAACAAAATACATAATTCAATGTGAGATAGCATTAATGAATACGAACAAAAACATAAAATAAGAGATGAGTATCTGCTCATGGAATGGTATCGTGTGGCCAGAATACAAGGTTAGACTGCTTGTTCTCCATTATGACCGATTAATCTGTAATAGTAATTGTTAAAATTATTATTGAAAACATAATTGGTACTCGTTCAACTCAACAGCGTTGGCGTCCCATTGATTTTGTTGAGTTGGAAACTGTTTTTATCTCTATTGACCAACGTAATTTTTTTGCAGCCAATGTACCGTCAGAGATCTTTCCGAACCGCTTGTCTTCTGGGGTAATATAAAAGACAATTCCAAATCCAGCTAAAATTGTAATATTTTTTTCTTCAAATCAGCAGCAAAACCAAAATAAATCCTTGCTCCTCTGAGCACTAACTAAACATAGGGTTTTTTTCTTCTCTAGGTTGGGGTGGCTTCCCCACCTCCCAACAAAACACTCCAACCAAATAAAATAGACCCAGCGAGGTTTTTTTTCCCAGCAGCTTTCTTGGCTGGAATAAGGAGGAGAGTGAATTGCACCAAGCTGGGCTTTTTAAACCCTTAGACCAGGTGAGCTGTAGTTAGTCACCTGTAAATCCTGGTCTGGATTTTAAAACCTGTTGGAGCACCAGCCCACCCTGCTCTTCTGGATACTCCAACCCAGGGACCCACTACACAACTTATAAGTCTCATACTTTAATTATTTATTGTGCTTCAATTGTACGTGTAAGGGCAAACAAAATTAGCCAAAGTAGGCCTTATATACCGCCCATCCTCTACTGTACCAGCCTGTCACACCAGATTGTCAGGATTCTATCCTGACTGCAGGATAGTTAAAGTTTTACCCTTCGTTTGCTATAATGAATGTGCTGTGTACTTCTGTTCAGCTGTGTATTTCTGTTCAGCTGTGTTTGGTTGCCCTGCCTCCCTCACCTGAAGCCTATATCACTCACACCTGACCTAATGAACAAGCTTTATATCCCTGCCTCCCAGTAACAGCATTAAGTTCTTTGGAGCCACAGTTCACGCCAGACTCTGGATCTGTATATTGGATTTACCTGCCTGTATGTCTGGTACCTTTTTTTTTTTTTTTTTTTTTTTTTAACCCGGACTGCCTTTTGGATCTACCCTTTTGCCAGCCTATTACCTGTTTGACCTGGACTGCCTATTGGATTTTCCCTTTTTGCTTGTTACCTGTCCCAGACCCCTTTTGGATACTTACCTGGACTTTTCTACCTTCATACTCCCCAGTAGTCTGTATACATGATATGCCTCCTACTCTGCTGCTTATGGTGAGATGTCTGCTTTGCTTTGTTTAATATACCTATAACCAACTATTCCATTTTTGAAGTATGTTTCAAATGTCAATGCAATTAAGTAATCCATGCAATGGGGGGGGCAAGAAACAAATGAAAATTTTGCTTGTTTTGTCGTCTGTTTCGGTGTAATTGTTTTATTGTGTACAGTTTAGTTCAACCCTGACGCTGGAAGTGTTATAATGTAGTATGACAGAGAGAGAGAGGAGGGCTAACCTGCATAACCTAATGTGAGGTGAAGAGCAGAGGAACATGCCAGTTCATCGAGGAGGGCCACGTTCAGGGCCGGACAATGTTACAAGAGAGTGTGAGTAAATAAAAGAAAAAAAGGTGGCAAATTTAATTGTCTAACAAAAAAAGCCTACAAATTTTGTCTGAACTGAAAGGTCGGGGAATTAAATTTGTTGTCTGAATGAAGCAAAAATAAAACCACATTGGATTTTGGTCCTACTGTATATGTCTAGTAGGGACACCTGCTGGACAGGACATCATGCTGGGTTTCTGCCCACACATTATATGCTAGTGTTTTGATGCTATTTTAGGCCAATCTCCTGGAACTGGATGTGAAATACCTGTCTTGTGATAAAAAGGATCGGATATTGCAGTAGTAGATGGCTGACCAGTGGGCTGGTTACCAGCAAGTATTTGGTGGATAAGCCATGTTGGGTGGATAAGCCCACTGTCGCCCACTGGCGGCAGTGGGGCTTATCCCCCAAATACTTTCTGGCAACCAGGCCACTGGCCAGTCCATCCTTGAGATAAGGGTTGTGCAATATAGCTCTCCAGCCGCTCCTATTATCCAAAAGATAAAAGAACTGCAAGGGTAAGTCAGTTACAGACCTTCATAACCATCAGATATTCTTCTGCATAATTCTTCTCAAGAAGACTTATTGTTTTGGAAATAGGATCTATGGCAAAAGGTGGCAGAACCAGCGTATAAACAAGTTTCCGGTTCTCATACCCCTCCACGTTACAGATCAATCATCGTGCGACAGTGGAGAAATAACTCAATGGAAAGGAATAATTATTCAGATCCTGAGAACAGACAGCGTTAAAATATTACCTATTTTTTCCAGTAATCCCAATACTCCTGACTTACCAGGTGCAAAGTTTAAAAAGTGGTCTTATCGCAGCAAAACAAATGGAATATTCCTGCTATAATAATATAATAATATTCCATTTTATGGGTTGCTATGGTGCTAATACCACTTCTCAAAGTTTGCAGCAGAATCGCCATTAATGCATAATCCTCACTGAATGAAATTAGAGAGTTGCTGGGTGACACCACATTTAAATGCTGCCTTAAATAAAAAAAGAAAAAAAGAAAAATACAAACTGGAAAGCAAAGCAAATTATAGATTTAATTAATGGGACCTACGGAACTGCGCATTAATGAGAAAAAGTATCAATATTTAATTGGATAAATCATTTGCACCAGACAATAATTCATACATTTTCTTTCAAGTTAGAAATCATTTAAAATGTATCTCCAAGATCAACAATTTACAGTCTAATATTGAACGTTTCGCAGCCGAAGCTCCTAATGTCCAATAAAACTGCTTTCTCATCCGAGAATATTGAGACGCAAAAGGTCCGCGCTTATCAGAGGGTTCACCCTGTGCATTTATTTTCCTTGCAGTGTATAGATATTGGCATGCAAGATGATGTTCCTCCAGATAGCTCCACTATACAATAAGTGTGGGCCATTGTTCCACAAAATTATGACATTTCATGGACTGCATCCACATCTCATATAATTAAAGGGGCTTGCGGAGGGTTGGTTGAGTATGTATGTGCGGAAAGCTGTGCCCCGTAAAGCAGGGTCTTTTCTTTCTATGTTGTACTTGCGTAAGAACGATTGATGTCAGCAGGCACATCCTAAATGGATTCTTTTGAGCTTTTGTTAAGACGCCGCCTATTGGCGAACATCTTGGATAATGTGTCATCCTCATAATGTGTTTTACCCCCCTATATAACTCGACCAAAATGGCCAGCATCATGAAATAGATTTTTTTCCTGGCAAACTCATGAAGATATCATGAAACGCGACCAAATGTAACAAGAGGACAGCGGCAAAAGGGACACTTGTCTTCTGAGTTGTTCTGATTCGATGACTTTGGGCCACAGTCAGAAGTGTCTCTGTGCATTTTACTTGACATTCCACATGTAGCCATTGTAATGTGACATGCACTATAACAAGGGTTTCATGCATACATTATACTCATACTGGATGTTTTCTGGTTCCTTTTGTGAGTTTTCGATGAAGTTGTTAGACTGAGAAAATCTAGAGTACTTTGATGCACTCATTGAGTCCATATTTGTGAAAAAACCCTAAAAAAAACTGTAGTGCGGTCATTATATATATATATTTTTTTACTGAGAAAGTTGACATGCACCTTCATAGTAAACTGAACATAATTTAAAAAAACTTTGAAAAAAAGGTAACACATACTCCAGCTTTTTCCCACCACCCAGGCACAGCAGCACCGGAGTCCGACCTACATTACATTTAAATTAGCTGGAAGCTCCTAAAACGTCTGGCAGTGGATGAAGAGTAATAAGGTATGATTGGACTTCCATAGTTCCATAGCGTGGTGGAAGACTCAACAGCTGTGCTTTGTGCATTCTCAATGCCGTTTTGAGACTTTGGACAGACACTGAACTAAAGCTAGGTAAACAAACATGGACTTAATCCAGAAATAAGCCCAAAGTATAACTCAGTCAAGCTTGAGAGGATCAGACCTCTCCTTCCATCTTTTAGTCATCAAGGAACCTCCATTGTAGGCAAGTGTGGCTTGGCTCATGGTTGTACCACACTCAACTTTTCCATCTCTACCTACAACTACTCCTTCTATACTTTCCAAGTTGTTGACTGTGGTTTGTTTCTTATTGATCTCTAAAGCACGTTAAAAATGGGTTTTACAATGAAAAAATGCATGGGACGTTAAAAATTACTTTCTATGAATACAGATGGCAGAAACATTCAAGCTCAAGGTTCCTGGTAACTAATACTGAAAGTGTGGGTTTTAACCGCCTGGGGCGCTTTTCCTAATAGCTTTGATGAATTACTTATGTCCTCCTGTTGGTCTGATTCAACAGGCATCATTCAGCTAGTGCTTTCCTCCATACTGATATATGGAGATAGTACATTAAAGGTGCTGTTCCACTTGGACAGAAGGTTAATCACATGCACTTTTTATGCTAAACCTTAGAGGATCTGTCCTTTTATTTTTTCCTTTGAAAGTTTGACTTAAAAACATGACAATCACAGTTACCCTCAAAATTACCTCACAAATTTTTACCTGGAAAAATGAGTAGACCATCTGCCATCCAATTTTATTGTTTTATAATTAAAGAATTATTTCTGTTAAGGTAACTGTTTAGGTAACCAACAGTACTGCTTCTGGTGGGCGACCGTCCCGTTGATCTACCGCCCTTTACTCTCAATAAAAATATTCTTCTGTTTCACGAGTTCCTTTATGTAAAATTCATAAGACATCGTTAAAAGAGCCATTTTTTTCTAACTACATTAAAATGCACATTATCAGATTTAATATCTACAGGTTAAATATTGAGAAAAACATTTTCTAAGATAAAAAGAACATTGGTGTTTATAATGATTTATAAGTTATTTAAATTACATGCTTTGCTGCAGAAATTATGCCCGCGGACCTGTCGGAATTAATTGTTCAGGGAGTGACATTGTAACTCTATTTTCTATAACTCACTGGCGTAGTCCCGGACTTTTTTTTTTTCGAAATCTCCAGGTGACTAATGGGCCAGAATGTTGTCAAAATCCTATTTTTGTGCCGATTACTTATGGGGAGAAAGTGGATAGCTGGCATTTCAGAGCTAGACAATCCTAGTAAAACTGAGTGATGGGAAATTCAGCTCTCAAATACCAGGCAAGGTCTGGTGAATATCAATGAGAGAAGCCCGAGTCGGGGAAGATTAAAGACGTGGATGTAGGGATATGTGTTCGAAAAATCTGTAACCTGAGTTTTATCCCACAATCCTGTAAAAAAAAAATAAAAAAAAAAAATAATAATAATAATAAAAAAAATTAAAAATAAAAAAAAAATATATATATATAAATTCTAATAGTTTATCAAAAATGGTTGAAAGGTGCATTCCAGCCATCACATACATTTTAATGCGTATGATAGCTGTGTGGTCCTTAACAATTTTCCTGTGGTCCGGTTTGCAAAGGCATAGAGAGGATTCTGCAGACTCTCTGTATTTGCCCCACACCCTGCCAAATGCCCCACGGGAGATGTGTTCGGCCCAACTTTTCACCCTGCACGTGAAACACTCACCTCCAGCGCTTTCTCTGGTGAACGCAGAACACGTGTGGGAGGTCTTCAAAGGGAGAACATTCCTGCCACTGATTGGCTGCTTGAAGTTGTCAATCAGTGGTAGGAAAGTGCTGCCATTGATTTCAATAGAAGTACTTTCCTGCCTCTGGTTGACATCCTGTATCAGTAGACGCTATTTCATAGACTTGTTCAGTGTATAAAACTGTGAAGTATAGGATTTAGATTTAGTCACAGGTCGACGTTTGTGACTAAAGCCCGCTTTTTGTGTACACGGCCAGAAAGGAATATTGTGTTTTGATCGAACAGGTCACATTTTCCACCGGCTACTCCACGGACTCTCCTTAAGTGGACTGAATGCGGTCCAGCTGGTAGAGATGTTTATAGGACAGTAACAAGTCTTAAATGAAACTATAAACAGGAGTAAATTTGGGTAAAGTTCCAGCGATCTTTTTGCGGTCCACTTCTCTTATTGTTAGAGGAAACTAAATTACATTTGCAACATCTGTTCGGCGGGCTCAGAAAAGTGTTGAATTAATCAGATTTCAGAGCCCTGTATTTTAAAAATAACCTCGATACTGACAGCCAGACATGAACTTTGACACCAACAGCTGTGGTTTGGGTATAGTGTGCCCAAATCTGTCCGTATCAGCACCTCCTTTGAATACTTCCTTCATTATATAAATCCCAAGGCCCCATCCTCCTTCTGCTATCCTATCCTCTTACTCTGACAGGGTGAAAATCTCTGCACTTTCTGCTGTCTGTCTATTCATATGCTTCTCTCTCTCTCACATATGGGATGGGAATATATTAAATCCCACTGAGAAATATTATAAGGCCTCGCAGCGCAAGATCAAAGGCACGGATGAAAATGTAACTCTGAAGCATACGGTTGCCGCTTCTGAGGAGGCAAGAAGATAAACTGAAGAGCTTGCAGTCTAGGGCTTCATCGTTACCAGTGCGGTAATATGAAAATGTATGAAAATTATTAGCGTAAACAATTAGTATAGCATAAATCTTTCAAACCGAAGCCCCTGGGTTTGAGGGAGGAATGAACGTTCCTGATGGAGGCTATGAGACAGAAATGTAATTATGTTTCTAAAGTGTTTGATCCTGCGCCACTAAGGATGGATTTGCCATCATGTCCAGGAGGTTTAGTACGACCCGCTCTCTATTCTTTTATTGTATCCTAAGGGTAAATGATAGCGTGAACCAGATCAAACGTCGCTGTGTTGATTTTTTAGAATATCAAGAATCATATTTATTTTTCCTACATCTAATGGCAGCAATAAACCTTTAAATTGTCCTAGGATATTACCCAGTTGAACAGCAAAAGGGGCATCATGGGCAGCTGGTGAGACAACGAAAGGGCCAGGGTTCAAGTCCAAATAAAGGTAGGCACAAGTACCACTAGTGCCACCACTTCTTGTTGTAGGTCCCCACAATCTCCTCAAGCACAAGTACCTATGTAGCCTTTGGGGTACTTTGGCACAGCTGCTTTGGCATTTTGCCCTACTGGTGCTGCGTACCATCAAGAAGTTATTATTAAATTGATTACATCTAGAGTATATCCAAGTCAGAGTATATGTGAAACCATGCACGTCTGTGATAGAATTAAGTGTCGCTAACTTCTTGTTTTACACATGCTGTCTATCCCATGATGCCCAGAAGAAAAATGGTTCTCTATTCAAACAAAAAAGGGAACTTTAAGGGAAATCCACTTGATTTGTCAAACTGAGACAGTCCTCTGTCCATCCCCATACTAGAAGTTCTTCCTAGGTGTAAAAAAAGCTCTGTTTAAGGACTGGTCAGGAGCCTCAGAAATATAAAAAAATATATAATAATAAAAAAAAATTATTGTTACCTTTGTTTTTTTTTTATGCGCCAACAGGATTCCAGCTGATCAATATTTATCTGGCACACTGGAAAACTGTCTGATCCCTGTTGCCATGCAGAGGAACAGATGCTGTGGCACAATAAGGCACCCCCCCCACACACACACACCTGGCAAACCACCCCCAATAAAAAAATTAAAATGAGGGAGGGAGGACCCTAAAGCCATATTTTTACAACAGGCTGGCATACATGTGTAAATTGTGCTGTTCTAGTATATTATGTAATTTAATTCTCTATTTTCTGTGTGCCTACTCTGCCCTGTGCTGTGTACTATCATGCAGTGAGATAAGTATGTAATGCAATGCGCCCTGTTGATTTAAAAAAAACAATACAACACTCCATACATGTGGGGTACTTCCATAATTTGGAGGGGCAACTGAATCTGTTTGGTGATTTTTTTTCCCCTTGAACATAACTTTCACAAAAAACACTAACGAACGAGAAAGCAGGTTAAGAAAAACAAACACAAAAACTTAGTAATGGCTAATTGGTAAAGATTGATAGCTGTATGACAAGAGCCTAAATATTCCTGGTAAAATACCATCAGTCGCCGCCAGGTCCCAACCAACCTCTGCCTTGTCTAACCCTCAGCCCTTGCCATTCCTTCTCAGCCATTATTCTGTCTCCATCAGCCAGCAGGCCGGTCAAGTTCTTCCACACCAAACTCATCCAGCCATCTTTATGGACCTTGCTTTGTACACAGGGATACAGTCATGCTAGAATAGAAAAAGGCCTTCCCCAAACTGTTCCAACAAAGTTGGAAACAGAGTATTGTCCAAAATGTGTTGGTGTGGTGAAGCACTAAGATTTCCCTTTACTGAGCCTAGCCTAAAAGACATGGTTGGATGAGTTTGGTGCGGAAAAACATGACTGGCCCACACAGAGTCCTGACCATCAAACACCTCTGGGTGAACTGGAACGGAGATTGCAAGCCAAGCCTTCACGTCCAACATCAGGGCCTGACCTCACAACTACTGGATGAATGGACACTTACCCCCACAGAAATTCTCCAAAACTTGTGGAAAGCCTTCCCAGAAGAGTGGAAGCTTTTATTGCTACAAATCTCTATGTATTTAGAACGCAATGTCATCAAAGTCCCTGTTGGTGTATTGGTCAGGTGTCCCAATACTTTTGTCCATTTTAAGGAGCAACCCTAACCAAAGGGTTGCCAATTCATATGATGTTATAAGAAATGTAAAGCTTATTTTTTGTTAAACACATTTGCGAAGCCCAATCCTGCAAACCGGCATACTTAAGGGAAAATAATAATCGTGTTGGTTACACACAAGCATTTCCAAAACATTTCCAATGAAAGTTGCCCTTTCGGATACATACCAGACACACGGCTCACCTCCTATTTTTCAATCCTGTTTTATTTAAATGTTAGAAAAACAACTGAACCAGGAATTTGAGTTTTGAAAGGTGGAACATTTTTTTTTAGTGACTGTTATAAGATCATAACGGATGTATAATATCATGACTGCAAGTTGACATTTCAAAGGTCAAAGATGGAATCATTCCTGAAAGGTTTCATTTTCCTACCTGGGTTGTAAACATGA